>NC_041391.1:705852657-705947802 GCF_002162155.2 Triticum dicoccoides
GTGAGCGGTGGCGTTGCCTCTGGATGAACAGGACCCCGTGGTGTGGAAGGCTGGATGAACAGTAGACGGTGGAGGGGTGGCCGTGGAGGGGTGGTTGAACAGGACCCCGTGGTGTGGAGGGTTGGATGAACAGTAGACGAGGGCCTGCAGCATCTTCATCGAGGAACTACTATTCTCATGCAGCTTCTTCCAGCCGGCGTTCTTCTCCTTCAACAGGCCGCTCTCGTGGCAGAGCTTCGCCTTGTCCTCCTGAAGTCGCAGGATTTCGCCGGTCGCCTTCTTCTCCGAGGCAATACTCTTCTTCAGCAGCATCACCAAGCCGGCGGTCAACTCCCCATGCTGATTGAGCTCAGCGGGCATGTCGTCGAGGCTCTCCTTCAGCAACTCCGTCAAGCCTTGGATGAACTCATTCTGCTTATTGAGGTGCTTATTGAGCTGATCGGGCATGCCGTCTAGGGATAACGACTCCAGCTCCGCCGGCTCGGCATGTTCGCCTCCGCGGCTAGGGCGCTCCTGGGAGCCATCGCCTGCCCGTGAGAGATCTTTCGAGGTCTCTGCGTGGCGGCGAGCCCTCTTTTTTTTCTGCAGCCTTGGTTGCCGCTCCCTTGTTACGAGTAGTTCTCGACCTAGACCTCTGCTCACCGGCCATGGCAACGACGGACGAAGAAGAAGCACTTATGAGGAGGAAAGGTAGAGTAATTTTCAGTTAGGTAGTTCCCCTTTTTATAACCTAAGTACTAGCACTAGTAGTACTAATGCCTGCATAGTGGGAACACCTTCAGGTTTGGTACGTACTAGTAGGTGTGAGCAGGCTTTCGAATGTGATGGGAACAAGGTAAAGATTAATTGATGGTTTTGGTTTCGAGGCCCGAAACGGCTCCCGATGAGTTTAGCGGAACATAAATTTTAAGTACTACACTGCTCAAATGCGTAAATATTATGTTACTGTCAAAAATTGGCACAAAATACGAAGGAGACCAATGGAAGTACTACTAGCAACCCACGATTTAACTACTCGCATGCGCGCAGTGGAGTAATAATGTCTTTCTTCCGCCCTCATGTCCACTCAATTTGCATGCGCTGTATTAATTGACCATCAATGAAGTGAACGACTTTACACGCGTCAAATTATCACATGGGGTGGATCTTGGTACAAAATTGCGTCCGCCCGTGTACCCGCGTGTGCGTGCGAGGGAATGAGTGCGTGCGTGGCGTGCGTGCACATCTTCGCTTCGTGCATGTACCGCCAGTACGGCTCAGGGAGGACGAGTACATTTTTCTGGAACCAGCAGCACGTCACTGTGATCAATCCACGCAAGGAGGTCGCGACAACGCCTCCACATGTGCCACGTGGCTTCATGAACTGTAAGAGAGACACTGTGTAGCGTGCCATTGGTATTCTAATTTACGTGTTTTGCACATACTCGAAGTACTAGTAAGGTACACGTGCATTGCACGCATCGGATTTTGCAACCAAATTATGAATAAATACCACACTATAGCATGTAAGCTCTGAGTCATATATGCGTGATGTAGCCCTTCGTTTAATTCTTATAGTTCATCTTATTCAAAATCAACTAGTTTTTATAAAAAAGCTAAGAACGCGTGAATAGGAAAAACATGGGGTTATAGTGGAATGTTGTCTTGAATCCTACAGGATTGTACGAGTGTTTGATTGTGCATAGAAAAAACGCAGAATTCTTTCAAACAGGTTTGAGTGGATGGGATGTTTCTTATGAAATCTAGTGCAAATGAACCATATGGAAAAATTCATATGGTTTACAATCCTACGAATCAAACAACCAAGATAGGAAAAATTCCTAATGATTAGAATCCTCCAAAATTCCTTTGAGAATCCTTTGAATCAAAGAAGCCCTTAATCTATTTTATGATTCATGGAATTGTGTGTTGTAAAGCATAAAGTAAAAACAAATAATGGCAATTCAACTAGAAAAAATGTTTGGGCAATTATGATACGGAAGATTCTAGAACAAAAAAGAACCACTGTTGTTTTGAGATTTGTGCATTATGCTTAAGTTCAACCATGGAGTCTGCTAGATTGTACATGTGGCAAAATCCGGTGGGGGGCTAGAAGATGGTGAGAGGGGCCGAGTGGAGGGAGACTATGAAGGAATGCACAAGTGCGAGATCGATATTTAGAGAGAGGGGGCGAACACGTGCGTTGTTGCACGCAGTGGCGGAGCCATGAAAAATAAATGAGCTAGGGGGCCAAGCATTGCTAATCCTTTATGAGGAGGGTCAATTCATGAAATTAAACCTTTTTAGCAGCAATTGTCTAATGATCACATTCATATTCGCCTCGATATATTGTGATGTTAGGGGGGGCAGGGCCCTTACTGCCCCCTGTCTTCGCCATTGTGCACGCGTCTGAGAGATGAAGCGGAAGGCATGGATGATGAGAGGGGGACGTTGGATATATAATTAATGTGGGTGTATTAGCTATATATGTTAATCCTATATAGAGAGGTATAAATTGATCGATGTGGACGTGGGAAAGAGGGTGAGACCTCACTGGATATATCGATTGATCGGTTTGTGTGGAAAACTATGAAAGACCTAGCTATATACACACATACATAGAGGAACATCGATTGTTGCGCATGTACGCGTGAGAGATAAAGAATGCCCGATATGATGGAGAGGGGGATGTGTGGGTGTGTGCCTTCATGGGAGACCGACCTGAAGAAAAAGATTGCATGCATGCGATGGATAATGCCGACTGATAGTGTGTGTGCATGCATGCACGAGAGAAAATTAGTGGTATAATTATAAAGAGAAGACTATTGTGTTGGTGTAAAAGAATAGGTGAGGTCATAATCAATGTAAAGTTGAATTCAAATATTTGAATAAGAGATCCTGATGTTTGAAACCCATGCATGCATGACTATAACGAAGATCTGCGCAGTGTGGTTTGGAAACGAGCATGTTGTAATGTATACACATTGAACAATGTCAGACCGATTTGAATTTGAGATACCGATGGCAGACATCATTTGCCCACGTCGCATCCATGCATGGACACACTATTCTAATTGGAGATGATGGGCGGCTTTTGCATCACATATCTATATCTATACCCCTATATATATATTATATTTTTTTATATTGTGTGTGGGTAACTTTAACTTTGAAAGATGGTCATTGGATGAGGCGAATCCGATGGTCCAAGATGGCAAATTTGAGCACTATTGGTCGTTGGATATCATCTAGATTCCTCCAGATTTCGCCACATGTATAATCTAGAAGACTCCATGGTTGAACTTAAGCATAATGCACAAACATCAAAACACAAGCACTTATTATTTGTTCTAGAATCTTCCGTATCAGAATTTCTCAAATGTTTCTACATGATTTGCCATTATTTGTTTTTACTTTATGTCTTACAACGCACAATTCCATGAATCTTAAAATAGATTAACTTTCTTATAAAAACTAGATGATTATGAATGAAATGAACTATAAGAATTAAACGAACATCTACATCATGCATATATGACTCAAAGCTTGCATGCTATAATGTGGTATTTATTCATAATTTGGTTGCCAAATCTCATGTGTGCAATGCACGTGTACCTTCCTCTAGTCTAAATGGTATTTGTGTGTGTTGTGCGTGTTGAGGTGCAAATTGTCTTTTTTTGGGTACACGTTAAGCTTGTTCTTCCGAAATTTCAAGCCGCGCCTTGTTATGCCGAAAATTGAAGCTAGCGTCTTTGTCTATCGTGCTGCGAAACTCCCGCCTCTTCAACCCGCGCCTTGTTAGCCCGGCATATTTAAGATATATCTTTGTATCGTTGTGCTCCGACAACTCCCTCCATCTCAACCCGCGCCTTGCTATTCCGAAATTACAACGCGCGCGAAAACTCCCACCTCCTGTGAAATCCCGACGCGCGAAATGCCCGTGGTACCCCTGAACCGAAAGAACCGCCTCAAATCGGTGGGGGTACTTTCGTAACTTACCCCACATTTCGGACAAGCGCGTCTCTAAGCCATGGTTCCCCACTGCCATCCCATCCGCCCACCCATTCGTACACCAAGACCGTGAAAACCCGTGACGAAACCCCACACCCTGCTCCATCCGCCACCCACCCGGAGCCTCTTCCCCGACGATGTTGTCCACAGCAACACCTCGACATCCCTCATCCATCGTACCGCATGAGGATCCGTCGTCGATCTCATCGTCCCGCCGGTTCAGCCACCCCGCCCTCCACCTCCAAGGAGCTGCCCCGATGTTCCCCTCGTCTTTCGCGCCACCTCCATTCCCACACCGCCGTCTTCACCTGCACCGCCGAAAGAGCATCATCATCACCGTTTCCTCGGATGAAGCTGCGGCCTAATCGGCGCCACCAAAGAGGTTGTACACTAATCGCCGTATTTTCTTCTTGATTCGATCTCACGGTGCTGCCGGCGCTCGGTCCCGAGCCGACACGACGCGGCTCCATCCACGGCGGCGTCGCCCGCCACTTCCTCCATGGGGTCGCTCCCTCGGCGGCGACGTCCACATCAGTAGGAGCTGCTGCTGCTTTAGCTCTCGCTCGCGCTGCTGCTCTGCTCTTGCTCTCGGTCCCTTGCCTGGTCTGCTCTTGCTATTGCTCTTGCTCGCGCTGCTGCTCTCGCTCTTGCTCTTGCTTGCGATGCTGCTCCGATTTGGCTACACTTCAGTCGACTGAATCGACTTTTGGGTCAGTCAATTTTCAAGGGGTGGGCTCGCCGGGGTGAAGGAAGAACCAGCCGCAGCGGGGAGGGGGGCTCGCCGGAGAGGTACCCCACTATCTATCTTAGGGTTCAGGATGGGGGCGGTGGTCGCCGGCGGTGGCGGGGCGTTGGCGGGGCGGTGGCGTGGGGATCGCCGGAGAAAAAGCTCGGCACGTGGGGGCCTAGAGGGATGGCCGGGGCAGCGGCGGACCAGCGGTGGGGAGTGTTTTCAGGGCGGGCGGGGTGGCGCACCACCGGCCGCGGGCAGCGGGGGGCTGCTGTTTGGCCGGTGGTGGCTGGCGGCTCAGGGGGGTGGAGGTTGAAGATGAACCGCAGGCCCTTGATTTCATATCCAACGGCTGCAAAATCGACTGAGCAGAGATGAAAAAGTCAGTCGACCGACGTGCAGCCTCACCTTGCTAGTGCGTTCAGTTTCGACAGCAAAATTCAGTTTCGACAGCAAAATTCAGTTTCGACAGTTAGGTTCAGTTTCGACAGTTAAGTTCAGTTTCGACAGTTAAGTTCAGTTTCGACAGTTAAGTTCAGAGATGAGCGGCTGATGTATTTTACATCTAGCACTTTGTGGTTATGTATTTTACGTCATGTATTGGAGATGCTATTAGAATTCTACTCAGGTTAACGTTGTTCGTTGTCTCTCTTGTCCTGCTTCAGCCTCAGCGTCGTACAACTCACCGGAGCTGCTCCAATGACGAAACCCTCCATCACAGCGGAGCAGTACCTCGGGCTCCATCTCCAGACGCCTAAGATCTTCTTCCCCTCCTCCGACAGCAAAGTCAGCCGGAGCATCCTCACCGGCCAACCCAATCACGCTGAGATCGACATGGCTTCGCCAAAGAGGTTGTACACTTGTTGCATATCTTTTTTACTCTACATGTTATATATATTGTCCACTGAGCACTTGTAGTAACGGGAAATACGATTATTTTATCCTACTATATGTCAAGCAGTGAAGTACCAGGCAACTTAGCTATCCGTGATGGACTCTCTTGAACGCCATCATTATTTATCTCTGCGCATTTGAGCTGTGCATTTGTCGATGGGCCTGGGAGTTGAGCTATTATGTGTATGGCAGTGGCCTGGGTCCAAAGTAATAGAAGTAGCACAAAAACAATTTTTTAGTGTAGGATTTTCTTTACTCAAGCCTGCCTACTAGAATCGCCAGTGCTTGAAAGGAAAAGTGAATGAAAAACATAGGAATTGGAAAGTTTCCTATGGTACTACTTTTCATGAATTTGGTGCAAAGGAATGGAGCAAAGGAAAACTGTAGGATTTGTTCCTTTAGTGTCTCCTTGAAAGAAAAACCATAGGAATTCTAATTTCCACTTCTCCTCCTTTCCATATTCCTATTCATCAAGCACAAGACTAAGAGATAGTAGCATAATAGCATTATAACCGTACATTTTCTTGTGGTTTGACTTAATCTCACCATGCTTTTTTGCATCCTGTGATCTTCCAATTGTTTTGAATCAAACACCCAGATTGGCAGAAATCCTGTGTTTTCCTATCCTATTCTTGCATTGTTAGAATCCTCAAATTCAAACAAGCCCTTACTCAATTACTTCTGTTACAGATATGTGTCAAAGAAAACCTTGTGTGGTTTGTCCTGCTCCTGCGGCGCTGTGTTCCACCCCAGCTCAGCTCCTCCAACGACGGAAGGGTTCACCACAGCAGGGATCCGCTCTCCAGACTATCTTTCGCCGCCTCAGATCTTCTTCCCCGCCGCCGGCAGCCACGACAAACTGCATTACCATCATCAACTGAGCAGATGACCTTGAGGACTACACGGGTCCGCAAGAGAGGTTGCACTCTTCCGTGTCTGCTTACGTTATGCGTCGCTTAATATGATGACATGCTACATTATCGTCGTGTTCACCTATTAGACTCCGAGTCAGATCCAAACTAATGCTGAAACTTGAGTTTTTAAATAGTTGTGGGGTACATATTGGGGCAGCAATCAGTACTATCTGTCTACTATCTGGTTAATCTCTGGTTTCTACTATGAGTTTCATGTTGGGTGCAAACAAATATTAAAGGAGCCACTATCTGTATTTTTTAACTAAAGCTATTATCTGCCTGCTATCATTGGTTTTGGGTCTATCCACAGTTTGCTACCATCACTCTGGATTTGTGCATGCACTCCTTACATAATCTCACTATGTTTTATTCCTATTGTCGGGGATATACCCCGTGGTATGAACCGGCCGGAAATATGACCCGGCCGGACTTGGCGGTTTACTTGAGACAGTTTACACTTGGCGATTCACCGTCGACCCGCCCTGCCCAGACGGTTTACAAGCAACCTACCTGAACATTATGTCTCACTGGTAACCCGACAGGCGGGACAGACGGATGACAAGGCCCAAGGCCCAGAAGGCCGGTTTATATTAATAGTGGGCCGGTTTAAGGAGAAAGGCGTGAAGAATATTTACCTTACAAGGAGTTAAGATCCGGACTTGTATCCGGTTTGTACTAGAAGATAGACTAGTCATAATAATAAGACTCCACATGTAACCCGCCCCTTCAACATATATAAGGAGGGGCAGGGCTCCCCAAAGAGGGACAAGGAAGAAGAAACAATCTCTAGGGCTAGACACAAAGAGCCGGATTACCGGCGACTCTCTCGTGATCATAATGAGACCTAGCCCCAAACAGCATGTAGGGCTATTACCAGATGATGTTTCCCGGGGCCCGAAGCTGTCTAAATCCTTGTCTTGTGTTGCGTCTCTCGATTCCGCTCAACCCCTCTCAAGCTACCACATAGATGCGTTGGCCTCGCGACTAAGTCCTGATACTAAGGACATCTACCGTGACAATTCCACGACAGTTGGCGTCCACTGTGGGGCTCGCGCACGGTGGTGTTGAGTTCTTGGAGGGATTTCTCCCGAGGCTCGAGAAGTTTGCAATTTCTAGGATGAAGAAAGATTCAGCATGGAAGGATCCACATTGGCTAATAATCCATCAGTCAAGATCAAAGAAGTTATCAACAGTGGCATATACAGAAACAAGATCAAGGAAGTTAGGGTTTGATGTTCTGAGCGTTGCCAATTTTACGCGACCCTGCTGCTGCGTATAGCCGAGGCCGAGGGGAAGATCGTTGTTTGTTCGAAGTCGCCGCGCCTCTTTTGTTGCGCTCGCCTCGCCACGGGTCTCCGAGAGCCGCCTCGCTTCCGCTGCAGTGTTGACCCGCCGGACCGCTTCAAAAAACAGCCATCATCGACTGAACTGCCGCTGCGGTTCTATCACCTTTACTAAAGCTTGCCGCAAGCCGCCGCCTGAGCCGCCGACACTCGACATCTGCTGGTCTTCGCATCGTTTCCGATTCCGAGTCACCGGCCGTTTCGTCTCTTGAACCGCCGCGGCTTTAGATCGGTCCTGAGTCGCGGTTGCTTCTGCGCCCAATGCGTTTCCGAGCCACCTATTGCATGCTACAGCCAAACTAAGTCTCGTGGCCATCAAAACCGGGTCAAACTCCAGGTCACGCAACCTCCGAGTCAAACCTGACGGCACTGCAGCCATGAGTCTCATTTCCTTCGGCGTCAGTCGCGGTAACCGACCCCGAGCTGCCCTCGCCCCGTTGACCCGCCGTGCACCGCTCCGAGTCGCCGGCCCTGCGTCTTGCCACTGAGCTGCTACACCTGCTCCGAGCTTGCAAGTCGACCCGCCCGCCGTGTGGATCATCTACGACTACCACGACCCAGAGGATACAAACGATCAAGCCGGCCCTGCTGCGCCTCTGCTCCACCATGGTACATGGCCTTGCTTCCAGGACACCTCTAACCTCGAGTCACCTCTATGGCTACGACCGTGTCAAGTCACCATCGTCGCTCGCCTCAGCGCGTTTCCGCTGACCCGCCGGTGCCCCGATGAATTGAACGGCCTGCGGAGGGGTTGCCCCCAGCGTCGTGACCCAAAGTCGGCTATAAGTCCGCCGCTGTGATCAACGGCCGCACCCCGGGCCGCTGTTTCGTTGGCTCACCTTCACCGGATTGTCGGGTCGTCTCCACTTTGAGCCGCCCCTCGTGCGAGCTCGCGCCCGTGGCCTTGAGCCGCCACGTTCAGCCGCCGTCGTCCGCGCTGAGCCGCTTGCATCTGCATCCGCTTCCGCCCGCGGCCGCCTGACGCTGCGCCCGCGTACACGCAGCCGCCCTGCTTTGCCTCACGGGCTCCGACTGACCCCGCGTGCCGTGCCACCCCATCCACACTGACTGTGACCCGCGCTGCCGCGCCTTGGCTCGCCGCCTCGCCCAAACTGATTGTGTTGCGCCGGTTCGCCGGTCCTCTGCGCGTCCGCGCACCCCACATCACAGCGGCTGCAGCACTGGGCGCTCCGCATCCCCCGCGAGCTCGCCTCCGTCGTGACTCGTCTGTTTCGCTCTGGGTGCCTATTAAACATGCCGTGGGAGCCTGCAGTTGAAGACCTTGGAAGTGACAAGAACAGACTCATGGTGCAGGTTCCCAATTCATTGAAGCAATTGTGCGGTATTGATGTGGTACCTTACCTGTTGACTCTTGGTTATTCTTACCAGAGTGCTGCTCATATTCTGAAGATTGAACGGCCTGCGGAAGGGTTGCCCCCAGGAATTCATGGAGGCCGTGCCAACTCTGATTTTCGCTACTGCTCGTTTCCCAAACTAGCCTGAACTGTGCGACTTAAGAGTCATGTAATGCAAAGTATTGCTGAAAGAATTCTCAGTTGGTTTTGACATGAGGACTTTGGAAATCAAGTTATGGGCTACACGGGAGTCTGAAGATGATTTTCTAAAAAAGGATTCAATGAAAAAGAGTGAACCGACGGTGTCTTTGCCTATCAAGCAGAAGGAGAGCGATCGAGTGAATGACAACACTGAAAGGAAGAATTCTGGTAATCTCATGGCGGCGTGCTGACAAAAGCTGATGATAAGGAACATTTGGAGAAATCAGTATCTCCTCTGCAACCAGAAAGAGAGGAGGCTCAAAAGCGATTTCTGGAACTGAAGAAAAGACAAAATTATATATATGTCCGCCCCTCCGAGAAGGAGCTGTGGAGCTGGATATAAATGACCGTGCCACACTACCCGGTGAATGATCGTGTTTCAAGAGTGCTGCTCCTGTCATTACCACTGTGACCTTGTGCTGAGCCGCCCCGATTGGTTTTGTTCTGAGCCGCCGTGTTTCCACTTGTGGTGGTTGATGCCCTTCGGCAAGGACAGGGGAAAGTAGCTAAATTGCCATTGCAAGTACTGAAAGTTGTTGACGGAACGGATCATCAATCGTTCGGACAAATCAGGTGAATTATGTCCAGTCAATTTTTATTGATATGTTTTTATTCTTTAAAGGATAATTACTCCGTCTTGCGATATTGTTTATGCAGAACAATTATCACTACAAGAGCGATAGTCATTTCGTGGATATAAAGCGTACAAGTCGTCGCCGCTGCAGTTTGTTTAAACTTCAACAGCCAGCTGGGTTGAACCACTGGCCGGATTACTAATACAAATCATACGGGGTCATTTATAACCCGCCGAGCTTCAACATATTACAGCGTTCCGCTGTTCAACTATATGCCGGTACATATCACGGTTAAATATGGTCAATCTCAAGCAACTCTTCGAACCATCTTGAGACTTGGGGGCTACAATGACATGACTCAACAAATCGTGTCAGTTTCAGCAGGCTCAAGAACTCCGGGTCATTGGAGGAAAAAATAACCCGGCCCTGGAGATTACTGCTCTATTGATGCAAATTTAAAGGCCGTTAGAAAAATATCCGGCTTAAAAAGAAGAATTCCGGATTAAAATCCGGCTCAAGGTAAATTTGTCTCTCACAAAGCTTTGAACTCTCAATATCCGGCTTAAGAATTTCCGGTTCAAAAAGAATTAATCTCTCGCAAGTTCGAGTTCTCAGACAAATTAATGGTTACCAAAGAGAAATTGTTGCCATGGTGCGTGGTTCAAAACATGGGTATCCTGCCTTACGGCTTATCTTATTATGGTCATTTGGGGGCTTGCTCATCGGGCATAGCTATCAGTACCCTCTTGATCGGTGCAATACCTAAACTTATATGGTCACTTGGGGGCTTCCTGTTCAAACATAGGTCGTATTCGAACCAAAGAAAACATAGCTGTCGATACCCTTTTGATTGGCAAACTGCTGAACCTACTTGGGGGCTTCTTGATCGTATCCGAATCATAGCTCAACTCCTTTGGGAATCGACGTGGATCGTATTCGAATCAGCGTCGCTAAACAATTCTTAAGATCATTTGGGGGCTTCCTGTTCAAACATAGGTCGTATTCGAACCAAAGAGAACATAGCTGTCGATACCCACTTTGATCGGCAACGCCAACGCCACTTGGGGCTATATGATCGTATTCGAATCTTAGCTTAACCCCATTGGAACAGTTTAGTGATCGTATTCGAATCAGAAGCCACAAAAATTTTATCTATTTCTCATACAGTTTTTGTAATCACAAATATTTGAGTTGTCACAAATATCATGTGTGCCGGCTTTTACAGAATTGGGTTCTCACCCTCACTGTCCGGGACACATAAACCAGCGGTATCATTCAAAGGATCATAGGGATCTTGTGATCTACTTGTGTGCAGGATAAGACTACATTTGGGTGGTTACCTGATAACCCACAAGTATAGGGGATCGCAACAGTTTTCGAGGGTAGAGTATTCAACCCAAATTTATTGATTCGACACAAGGGGAGCCAAAGAACATTCTCAAGTATTAGCAGCTGAGTTGTCAATTCAACCACACCTGGAAACTTAGTATCTGCAGCAAGGTGTTTAGTAGCAAAGTAATATGATAGTGGTGGTAACGATAACAAAAGTAAAGACAACAAAAGTAATGTTTTTGGTATTTTGTAGTGATTGTAACAGTAGTAACGGAAAAAGTAAATAAGCGAGGACCAGTATATGGAAAACTCGTAGGCACTGGATTAGTGATGGATAATTATGCCGGATGCGGTTCGTCATGTAACAGTCATAACATAGGGTGACACAGAACTAGCTCCAATTCATCAATGTAATGTAGGCATGTATTCCGTATATAGTCATACGTGCTTATGGAAAAGAACTTGCATGACATCTTTTGTCCTACCCTCCCGTGGCAGCGGGGTCCTATTGGAAACTAAGGGATATTAAGGCCTCCTTTTAATAGAGAACCGGAACAAAGCATTAGCACATAGTGAATACATGAACTCCTCAAACTATGGTCATCACCGGGAGTGGTCCCGATTATTGTCAGTTCGGGGTTGCCGGATCATAACACATAGTAGGTGACTATAGACTTGCAAGATAGGATCAAGAACACACATATATTCATGAAAACATAATAGGTTCAGATCTGAAATCATGGCACTCGGGCCCTAGTGACAAGCATTAAGCATAGCAAAGTCATAGCAACATCAATCTCAGAACATAATGGATACTAGGGATCAAACCCTAACAAAACTAACTCGATTACATGATAAATCTCATCCAACCCATCACCGTCCAGCAAGCCTACGATGGAATTACTCACGCACGGCGGTGAGCATCATGAAATTGGTGATGGAGGATGGTTGATGATGACAATGGCGACGAATCCCCCTCTCCGGAGCCCCGAACGGACTCTAGATCAGCCCTCCCGAGAAAGATTAGGGCTTGGCGGCGGCTCCGTATCGTAAAACGCGATGATTTCTTCTCTCTGATTTTTTTCTCTCCGAAGACGAATATATAGAGTTGGAATTGGCTTCGGAAGGTCTCCAGGGGGCCCACGAGGTAGGGGGGCGCGCCTGGGGGGGAGGGCGCGCCCCCACCCTCGTGGACAGGGTGTGGGCCCCCTGGTCTCCATCTTCGGCGACGATTTTTTATTATTTTTTCTAAGATGTTCCGTGGAGTTTTAGGACTTTCCGAGAACTTTTGTTTTCTGCACATAAAACAACACCATGGCAATTCTGCTGAAAATAGTGTCAGTCCGGGTTAGTTCCATTCAAATCATACAAGTTAGAGTCCAAAACAAGGGCAAAAGTGTTTGGAAAAGTAGATACGACAGAGACGTATCAACTCCCCCAAGCTTAAACCCTTGCTTGGCCTCAAGCAGTTCAATTGACAAACTGAAAGAGAAAAAGAAAAACTTTTACAAACTCTGTTTGCTCTTGTTGTTGTAAATATATCAAGCCAGCATTCAAGTTTTCAGCAAAGATTATAACTAACCACGTTTGCAATAATTCTCAGGTCTCATGTTTACTCATATCAATAGCATAATCAACTAGCGAGTCATAATAATAAATCTCGGATGACAACACTTTCTCAAAACAATCATAATATGATATAACAAGATGGTATCTTGCTAGCCCTTTCTGAGACCGCAAAACATAAATGCAGAGCACCTTTTAAAGATCAAGGACTGACTAGACATTGTAATTCATGGTAAAAGAGATCCAGTCATAGTCATACCCAATATAAATTAATAGTAATGAATGCAAATGACAGCTACGCTCTCCAGCTAGTGCTTTTTAATAAGAGGGTGATGACTCAACATAAAAGTAAATAGATAGGCCCTTCGCAGAGGGAAGCAGGGATTTGTAGAGGTGCCAGAGCTCGGTTTTGAAATAGAGATTGAATAATATTTTGAGGGGCAAATCATTGTCAACATAACAACTAAGAGATGGCGATATCTTCCATGCTAAACAGATTATAGGCGGTTCCCAAACAGAATGGTAAAGTTTATATTCCCCCTCCACCAACAAGCATCAATCCATGGCTTGCTCGAAACAACGAGTGCCTCCAACAATAAACAGGTCCCAGGGGGAGTTTTGTTTGTAATTATTTTGATTTAGTTTGCATAAAGCACGGGACTGGGCATCCCGGTTACCAGCCATTTTCTCGTGAATGAGGAGCGGAGTCCACTCCTCTTGAGAATAACCTGCCTAACACGGAAGATAAGGACAGCCCTAGTTGATACATGAGCTATTCGAGCATACAAAACATAATGTTTATTTGAAGGTTTAGAGTTTGGCACATACAAATTTACTTGGAACGGCAGGTAGATACCGCATATAGGAAGGTATAGTGGACTCATATGGAATAACTTTGGGGTTTAAGGAGTTTGGATGCACAAGCAGTATTCCCGCTTAGTACAGGTGAAGGCTAGCAAAAGACTGGGAAGCGACCAACTAGAGAGTGACAACAGTCATGAACATGCATTAAAATGAATTTACACCGAGTATAAGCATAAGTAGGATATAATCCACCATGAACATAAATATCGTGAAGGCTATGTTGATTTGTTTTCAACTACATGCGTGAACATGTGCCAAGTCGAGTCACTCAATTCATTTAAAGGAGGATACCACCCCGCTATACCACATCACAACCATTTCAATAGCATGTTGGCATGCAAGTGTAAACCATTATAACTCATAGCTAATCAAGCATGGCATAAGAAACTATGATCTCTAATTGTCATTGCAAACATGTTTATTCATATCAAGCTGAATCAAGAACGATGAACTCATCATATTTACAAAAACAAGAGAGGTCGAGTTCATACCAGCTTTTCCATCTCAGTCAATTCATCATATATCATCATAATTGCCTTTCACTTGCACGACCGAACGATGTGAATAATAATAAGAGTGCACGTGCATTGGACTAAGCTGGAATCTGCGAGCATTCAATAAACAGGAGAAGACAAGGCAATATGGGCTCTTGGTTAAATCAACAATAATGCATATAAGAGCCACTTCAACAATTTAATCATGGTCTTCTCCTATCGACCCCCAAAGAAAAGAAAAGGAAATAAAACTATTTACACGGGAAAGCTCCCAACAAGTAAAAGAAGGACAGGAAATCTTTTTGGGTTTTCATTTTAATTATTACTACTACAACAGAAAAAGTAAACTGGCTAGAAGCTACACTAATTTTTTTGTTGTTTTCTTAAAGTTTAACAAACACACAAGAAGAAAGCAGGAAAAAGAAAATAAACTAGCATGGATATTACAGTGAAAAAGTATGAGCACCGACACCTAGCAATGAGTGTGTGAACATAAATGTAATGTCGGTGAGAAATACGTACTCCCCCAAGTTTAGGCTTTTGGCCTAAGTTGGTCTATTGCCAGGGATAGCCTGGCTGATATCCGTAGGTGTAGTTGGGGTCGTACTGCGATGCAGCGACTACCGCCTCCTGAGCAGCAGCGTGGCGTCGAGCCGCCTCCGCTCTCCTCTCGTACTCATCTGCCTCCTCTCTGGTAATAACATATCTCCCTTTTGTCTGAAAATCAAAGAAGGCAGGAGCAGGAAGAGTAATACGGGCAACATGCCGTTTGTTAAAGATTAGTCGATACTGGAGAGGTGATTCAGTCCTCTCGACGAACTGGTGGTGGACTATAGATTTTAATATCTAAATAAGTAGGGGGCAATTCCACATCACCATCACGGATCTCTACCTCAAGAAAATTAGCTAAGCGGGTTGCATAAATTCCTCCAAAGAAATCTCCGTTATATCTATTATGATGCAACCTACGAGCTAAAATGGCTCCCATATGATAAGATTGGTCTCCTAACACAGCACTCTTGAGAATGCTGACATCAGGGACACACACGTGACATGCTTCATCCTTAGCATTTATGCATCTACCCATGAAGAGAGCAAAATAGTGTATAGCAGGAAAGTGAATGCTCCCTATAGTGGCTTGCGTTATATCTCTAGATTCACCCACAGTTATACTATCCAGAAATTCTCTAAATTCAGATTTACGGGGATCAACAATACTACCCCATTGTGGGAGTTTGCAAGCAAGAGTAAAATCCTCTAAGTCCATGGTATAAGATTTATCATAAAGATCAAACATGACAGAAGGAGAATTACGCGAAGATGAAAACTCAAACCTCCTCACAAATGAACTAGTGAGATTATGATACTATGGACATTTGTCTGCTTCAAAGTCCACGAGACCGGCGTTACGCAAATATGCGTTAAATTCTTCTTTGATTCCCGCTCAATCCATAAAATTTTCCTAAGGCCACTCACAAGGCCGCACTAGAGCGTCTCTTGGTGGTTCCTCGTCAGCATCACGTATTGCAAGTCTGGGACCTTGCTTCCTTGAAGAACCACCTTGGAACATCCTCCTAAACATATTGTTTCCTCTGAAAAATTTCTGAAATTTTTAGTAACTTCAAATAAAAGTGAACCAACTTCAATAAAATTGATAGTAACAACTCCCACAAGTGCCTAGAGCCTATATAAAGCATTGGAACTACTTGAAACCATATAAATTTGACATGCAAGCTCAATAACATGGTCACCTATGCAGCACAAATTTGCAATGAATAAAGCACTAGAACAAAAACTAATTGGACCAATGGAGGAGTCACATACCAAGGAACAATCTCCCCAAGCAGTTTTGTGAGAGGTGATTTGAGCAAGGAGATCAAAAATCACAGCAACGGGGGCTGGAAGTCGTGCTTGAGTTGTTTTTTCGTGTTTGTGTGAGGCAGAGGAAGAAGATGGGTGCAGGGATAAGTGGAGGAGGGCCACCGTGGGCCCACGAGGTAGGGGGCGCGCCCTCCACCCTCGTGGCCAGGTGGCAGCTCCCCCCGTGGTAATTTTTGCACAGTAAATTCTCAAATATTACCGAAAAAATCATATTAAATTGGCATGGCATTCTGAGGACTTTTATTTTCGTGATATTTTTACATTGCACAGATAAGTCAGGAAGCAGACAGAAAAATACTATTATACTTTATTTCTACTAAATAACGGAAAATATAAAGAGGGTACAGAAGGTTGTGCTTCTAGTTTCATCCATCTCGTGATCATCAAAATGAACCCACTAACAAGGTTGATCAAGTCTTGTTAACAGACTCATTCCGAATAATCACGGAACCGGAGAAATTTCGAATGACACTAAGTTACCTCAACGGGGATATGAAAATCCCCAACAATAAGAATATCATATTTTTTCTTGACAGTAGGGAGAGGAAATTCAAAACCTCCAAATATAATCGATGGAATTTTTCCAATAGAATTGATACTATAAACTTGAGGTTGTTTTCTCGGAAAGTGTACCATCTGCTCATTGCCATTAACATGAAAAGTGACATTGCCTTTGTTGCAATCAATAACAGCCCCTGCAGTATTAAGGAAAGGTCTTCCAAGAATAATAGACATACTATCATCCTCGGGAATATCAAGAATAACAAAGTCCGTTAAAATAGTAACGTTTGCAACCACAACAGGCACATCCTCACAAATACCGACAGGTATAGCAGTTGATTTATCAGCCATTTGCAAAGATATTTCAGTAGGTGTCAGCTTATTCAAGTCAAGTCTATGTTATAAAGAGAAAGGCATAACACTGACACCGGCTCCAAGATCACATAAAGCAGTTTTAACATAATTTCTCTTAATGGAGCATGGTATAGTAGGTACTCCTGGATCTCCAAGTTTCTTTGGTATTCCACCTTTAAAAGTATAATTAGCAAGCATGGTGGAAATTTCAGCTTCAGGTATCTTTCTTTTATTAGTAATGATATCCTTCATATACTTAGCATAAGGATTTGTTTTGAGCACATCAGTTAATCGCATACGCAAAAAGATGGGTCTAATCATTTCAGCAAAGAGCTCAAAATCCTCATCATCCTTTTTCTTGGATGGTTTCGGAGGAAAAGGCATGGGTTTCTGAACCCATGGTTCCCTTTCTTTACCATGTTTCCTAGCAACGAAGTCTCTTTTATCATAACGTTGATTCCTTGATTGTGGGTTATCAAGATCAACAGCAGGTTCAACTTCTACATCATTATCATTACTAGGTTGAGCATCAACATGAACATTATCATTAACATTATCACTAGGTTTATGTTCATCACCTAATTGTGTTTCAGCATCAGAAATAGAAATATCATTTGGATTCTTAGGTGGTTCTGCAATAGGTTCACTAGAAGTTTGCAAAGTCCTATCATTTTTCTTTTTCTTCCTCTTAGAAGAACTAGGCACATCAATATTATTATTTCTCTGAGAATCTTGCTCGATTCTCTTAGGGTGGCCTTCAGGATACAAAGGTTCCTGAGTCATTCTACCAGTTCTAGTAGCCACTCTAACAGCATAGTCATTTTTCTTACTATTCATTTCATCAAGCACTTCTTTCTGAGCTTTAAGTACTTGTTCTACTTGAGTGGTAACCATAGAAGCATGTTTGCTAACAAGTTTAAGTTCACCTCTAATATCAGCCATATACTCACCCAAGCGTTTAATCATAAAGGTGTTCTGTTTTAATTGCCTACCAAAATAAGCATTAAAGTCATCTTGCTTAAACATAAAGTCATCAAACTCATCCAAGCACTGACTAGCAATTTTAGTAGGAGGGACTTCAGCTTTATCATATATATAGAGAGAGTTTACCTTTACTACCTGTGTCAGGATATCGGGAGGTTCTTCAGTAAATAAGTAATTGAGATCATATACTTCTTCAACAGGCGGTAAATTTAGACCATGTATTTCTTCAATAGGATGTAAATTCTTAACATCTTCAGCCTTAATACCTTTTTCTTTCATAGATTTCTTTGCCTCTTGCATATCTTCGGGACTGAGAAATAGAACACCTCTCTTCTTCGGAGTTGGTTTAGGAATAGGCTCAATAATTGGCTCTGGAGCTGGCTCAGGAGATGCCCAATTATTTTCATTTGCCAACATATTGTTCAATAGAATTTCAGCTTCATCCGGTGTTCTTTCCCTGAAAAGAGAACCAGCACAACTATCCAGGTAATCTCTGGAAGCATCAGTTAGTCCATTATAAAAGATATCAAATATTTTAGGTTTCTTAAGGGGATGATCAGGCAAAGCATTCAGTAACTTGAGAAGCCTCCCCCAAGCTTGTGGAAGACTCTCTTCTTCAATTTGCACAAAGTTGTATATTTCCCTCAAAGCAACTTGTTTCTTATGAGCAGGGAAATATTTAGCAGAGAAGTAATAAATCATATCCTGGGGACTTTGCACACAACCAGGATCAAGAGAATTAAACCATATCTTAGCATCACCCTTTAATGAGAACGGAAATATTTTGAGTAAATAAAGGTACTCCCTCCTTCCATCTATATAGGGCCTAATGCGTTTTTCGAGGCTAACTTTGACCAAATATTAGAGCAATAATATATGACATGCAACTTACACAAAGCACACCATTAAATTCATGTTTGAAAGGAGCTTTCAATGATATAATTTTCACATTGTGCATGTCATGCACTATTAATCTTGTCAATAGTCAAAGGCGGTCTTAAAAAACGCATTAGGCCCTATATAGATGGAAGGAGGGAGTAGCGCGATCTCTCATTATTAGTAAACAGGGCAGCTATATCATTTAACTTAGTAAGATGTGCCACAACAGTTCCAGATTCATAGCCATAAAAAGGATCAGATTCAACCAAAGTAATTATATCTGGATCAACAGAAAAATCATAATAATCCTTATCAGGAACACAAATAGGTGAAGTAGCAAAAGCAGGGTCGGGTCTCATTCTATCTCTAAGAGATTCTTTACTCCATTTAACTAGCAACCTCTTAAGTTCATATCTGTCCTGGCAAGCAAAAATAGTTGTAGAAGATTCAGCATCAAAAAGATAACCCTTAGGAATAGCAGGCATATTCTCATCATCACTATCATCATCGTATTCAGGTTCAATAATTTCTTTTTCTCTAGACCTAGCAATTTGCTCATCAAGAAATTCACCAAGTGAAACAGTAGTATCAGGCATAGAAGTAGTTTCATCAGAAGTATCATGCATAGCAGAAGTGGCATCATCAATAACATGCGACATATCAGAATTCATAGCAGTAGCAGGTTTAGGTGTCGCAAGCTTACTTATAACAGAAGGAGAATCTAGTGCAAGGCTAGATGGCAGTTCCTTACCTCCCCTCGTAGTTGAGGGCAAAATAGTAGTTCGATCATCTTTCAAGTTCTTCATAGTGTCCAGCAGATATAAATCCCAAGTGACTCAAAGAATAGAGCTATGCTCCCCGGCAACGGCTCCAGAAAAAGGTCTTGATAACCCACAAGTATAGGGGATCGCAACAGTTTTCGAGGGTACAGTATTCAACCCAAATTTATTGATTCGACACAAGGGGAGCCAAAGAATATTCTCAAGTATTAGCAGCTGAGTTGTCAATTCAACCACACCTGGAAACTTAGTATCCGCAGCAAGGTGTTTAGTAGCAAAGTAATATGATAGTGGTGGTAACGATAACAAAAGTAAAGACAGCAAAAGTAATGTTTTTGGTATTTTGTAGTGATTGTAACAGTAGCAACGGAAAAAGTAAATAAGTAAGAACCAGTATATGGAAAACTCGTAGGCACCGGATTAGTGATGGATAATTATGCAGGATGCGGTTCATCATGTAACAGTCATAACATAGGGTGACATAGAACTAGCTCCAATTCATCAATGTAATGTAGGCATGTATTCCGTATATAGTCATACGTGCTTATGGAAAAGAACTTGCATGACATCTTTTGTCCTACCCTCCCGTGGCGGCGGGGTCCTATTGAAAACTAAGGGATAAGGCCTCCTTTTAATAGAGATCTGGAACAAAGCATTAGCACATAGTGAATACATGAACTCCTCAAACTATGGTCATCACCGGGAGTGGTCCCGATTATTGTCACTTTGGGGTTGCCGGATCATAACACATAGTAGGTGACTATAGACTTGCAAGATAGGATCAAGAAAACACATATATTCATGAAAACATAATAGGTTCAGATCTGAAATCATGGCACTCGGGCCCTAGTGACAAGCATTAAGCATAGCAAAGTCATAGCAACATCAATCTCAGAACATAATGGATACTAGGGATCAAACCCTAACAAAACTAACTCGATTACATGATAAATCTCATCCAACCCATCACCGTCCAGCAAGCCTACGACGGAATTACTCATGCACGGCGGTGAGCATCATGAAATTGGTGATGGAGGATGGTTGATGATGACGACGACGACGAATCCCCCTCTCCGGAGCCCCGAACGGACTCCAGATCAGCCCTCCCGAGAGAGATTAGGGCTTGGCGGCGGCTCCGTATCGTAAAACGCGATGATTTCTTCTCTCTGATTTTTTTCTCTCCGAAGACGAATATATAGAGTTGGAATTGGCTTCAGAAGGTCTCCAAGGGGCCCACGAGGTAGGGGGGCGCGCCTGGGGGGGAGGGCGTGCCCCCCACCCTCGTGGACAGGGTGTGGGCCCCCTGGTCTTCATCTTTGGTGATGATTTTTTATTATTTTTTCTAAGATGTTCCGTGGAGTTTCAGGACTTTCCGAGAACTTTTGTTTTCTGCACATAAAACAACACCATGGAAATTCTGCTGAAAACAGCATCAGTCCGGGTTAGTTCCATTCAAATCATACAAGTTAGAGTCCAAAACAAGGGCAAAAGTGTTTGGAAAAGTAGATACGATGGAGACGTATCATTACCCGCCCTGGCTTTTGACGTTAAGTCGCCAGGGCACGTGTTGTTTAAACTCTATGTAGGATTTACAGAGCTATGACTTACATAAATGATTCAGTTCAAGCCCATCATCGAAAGATTGAAATTGGTTTCTCAAAAGGGTTATCATTTCTTGATTTTCTCAAAGGCTATAAATATCCGGGTTATAAAAATTCCCGCTTACAACGGAGGCGTATTAAATCGCCATCGGCCAAGAGCCGCCGGGTATTTAAACTCCGCATTTACTTGTCAACAGATAAGGTATTTGAAATCTTAAATAGCCAAACTTGGCTGGATTTTCATTATGATTTGAATGATTGAGGTTTTCAAACCGGGTTAGTCAAATCTTTAATAGCCAACATGGCTGGATTTTTATTATGGTTATCAAAAACTAATATTATGATTGAGGTTTTCAAAGTCGCTTCAGCGCAATGGCTATTATTTTATCAATGGATAGGATTTATTCTACAATGGAAGGAATAGTCCCGAGTCGCTACAGGCTTACGACCCGGCACTTGGGGGCTACATTATTCAAATTGAGATTACATCAAATATGCAAGTCCCATGTCACTGCCAGCATGCACCATGGCACTTGGGGGCTAATGCAAAGTCATTTCTTGCTCATCTTATTGAAGACCCGACTCATCACATCATAATGAGCTGGCCCTTGGGGGCTACCAATTGCTCCTATCAAAAATTCAAGGTACACAAGTCTTAATCCATTATATTGAAGGGTCCACTGCTCAGTTGGTAAAGCACAAAGCTCTTAACCTTGTGGACATGGGTTCAAGCCCCATGATGGGAGTTACATCATATGCTGTTCTTTTCAAAGAAGTATATATGAAGTCCCAGCTCAATATTTTTTTACTGAGCCGGCCCTTGGGGGCTACACATTGTTGTTTCAAATTTACATGATCATATTTATAAAGTCCCTGCTCATTATTGCATAATAACCCGGCCCTTGGGGGCTACACTGGTTGAAGTTTTTGAGCATCAGGCAATTACAAGTCCCAGGTTGCTGCAAGCATGAAAACCCGACACTTGGGGGCTACATAATATGGAATATTCAGCTTTTCCTAGTGACTGGGATGAACAACATGGATTTCTTCAAAAGTGGCAGTATTTATATTGAAGCAAGTCTTAAGCCATCACTTTGTTATGCTCAAGACTTGGGGGCTACAGGTATTATATTATTATCAAAGAAATATTTTCAAATTCTCTATTTTGAGCAAACCAGATTGACCCGGCGTCACCAATCATTATGACCCTGTGTCTGTAACTCGGCGTTGAGAACAATCATGAACCGGCGTTGGCAACAATCATGAACCAGCGTTGGCAACAATCATGAACCGGCGTTGGCAACAATCATGACCCGGAATTATCAGTTTTTATAACCCGACAATGGTGGTAATCATAAACCGACAAGTTCTACATCTTCAAGCCGGCTGGACATCAATTGAATATTTCAGACAAATATTTTTGTCAAGTCAGAGCATTGAAGGCTGAGTCAAATGGATTCTTTATTTTTCCTACAAACAAATTGATTATGAAGCTGGTTTGCTGAAGGAAAGGACAAGGACTTAAGGATGTTCAGGTGCCGGTTTACAAGAATTGTTAACCCAGAGCACAACCTATCAAATTTGTTCTTGTGTTTATTTTGCAGCATAAGTTTACCATGGATAAATCCAAGCTAAACTGGGGGCTAATGTCGGGGATATATCCCCGCGGTATGAACCGGCCGGAAATATGACCCGACCTGACTTGGCGGTTTACTTGAGACGGTTTACACTTGGCGATTCACCGGCGACCTACCCTGACCAGACGGTTTACAAGCAACCTACCTGAACATTATGTCTCACTGGTAACCCGGCAGGCGGGACAGACGGATGACAAGGCCCAAGGCCCAGAAGGCCGGTTTATATTAATAGTGGGCCGGTTTAAGAGGAAAGGCGTGAAGAATATTTACCTTACAAGGAGTTAAGATCCGTACTTGTATCCGGTTTGTACTAGAAGGTAGACTAGTCCTAATCCTAATAGGACTCCACATGTAACCCGCCCCTTCAACATATATAAGGAGGGGCAGGGCTCCCCAAAGAGGGACAAGGAAGAAGAAACAATCTCTAGGGCTAGACACAAAGAGCCGGATTACCGGCGACTCTCTCGTGATCATAATGAGACATAGCCTCCAACAGCATGTAGGGCTATTACCGGATGATGTTTCCCGGGGCCCGAAACTGTCTAAATCCTTGTCTTGTGTTGCGTCTCTCGATTCCGCTCAACCCCTCTCAAGCTACCACATAGATGCATTGGCCTCGCGACTAAGTCCTGATAATAAGGACATCTGCCGTGACAATTCCATGACACCTATGCATGCCGGTTATTGTACACAATGGAACTGATCATGTAGAGCAAAAGAGACGAGCCTTGTGTGGCAATAAAATTTCATGCAGGCGTCGTTCCATGGTGGGCGCAAAGGCAGCCCCCCCTCCACCCATTTCGGATCGTAATCAAGAGGAAGATAACTGTTCTGAGGGGGATTCAGAAGGAGAAGACCACTCCTACTTACCCCATGAGGTCTTCGCTCTAACTTGGCATGCTGATGTTGGTAATATCATGCATATGGTGCCTTGCATTGCCTACTGTATACATTAAAGATGTCATCTGCTTAGTTTAGACATGCTTTGTGTCAATGCCATCTGTTTAGTTTCTTTATCGTATATGTGAATCATGCAATGCCATCTTGTCTAGCCAGGCATCATATATGTGAATTTTGCAATGCCACCCTGGTTAGCTAGTCATCTTATATGTGAATTATATCATGCCATCATTTTTTTATTATGTGTTAAATTTGTCAACAATTTTAGTACATTCAATTACTCTTCCTGTGCCTCAGCCATTCAGCACGGTCATGGAAAAATCTGGAGTGGAAACAAGGTCTTCAGAGCAGACAATGCTATTTGACGAAGCGCATGTCTTGCTGGTTACCGATAGCTCCTCAGAGGAGGATTCAGAGACAGATGACTAGCCATATTTCCCCCCTGAGGTGCATGCCCTAACTTGGCAGGGTTATGTTACTCATATCGTGCATATGGTATCTTGCATTGCTATGTCATTTTCTTAGTTTAGACATGCTTTGTGTGAATGCCACATGTTTAGTGTCTAATTACCATATATGTGAATTATGCAATGCCATCTTGTTGCAAGACATTATATATGTGGATTATGCAATGTTATCTTGTTGCAAGGCATTATGTATGTGAATTATGCAATGTCATGTTGTTTAGGCAAGCGTCATATATGTGAATTATATCATGCCGTCCTTTTTTTGTATTTCTCATTGCTTTTGTCGACAATGTTTGTATATTCAACTGTTCTTCCTGTGCATCAGCCATTTGAATTGGTGATGGAGAAATCTGGAGTGAAAACAAGGTCTTCAGAGCAGACAATGCTACCTGCTGAAGCAGATATCTTGCTGGTTACAGATAGCTTTTCAGAGGAGGATTCAGAGGCAGATGACCAGTCCTATTATCCCCCTGAGGTGTATGCTCAAACTTGGCAGGGTTATATTACTCATATAATGCATATGTTGTATTGCAATGCTTAGTTTTTACATCATATACACAATATTGAATGCCATCTCCTTAGTTGACACATCATATATGCAATTGCCCTCTGCTCACTTCCTTAGTATATAAATCATATATTTGAATTATGTCATGCCTTGATGTTTACATAGACAGCATGTATCTGAATTATGGCATGCCAACCCATTTTCTAAAGACATAATATAGTTATATCATCTCATCCTGTTTACATAGTCATCATATTTTAAATTATGTCATTCTATCCGTGAATTATATCATGCCATCATGTTTCCATCGACGGCATGTTTGTGATTTATGGCATGCCAACCACTTTAATAGACACATCGTATAGTTATGTCATGTCATCCTGTTTACATAGTCATCATATTTTGAAGTATGTCATTCTATCCTGTTTAGTTAGCCATCATACATGTGAAATTGTGTCATGCTATCCTATTTAATTAGCCATCATATATGTGAAATTATGTCCTGCTATTCTGTTTGCTTAGACAACATAAATGTGAATTATGTCATGCCCTGTTTTCTTCCCTACTATCCATTGCACCTGTCTATCTTACAATGTCTGTACATTCAATTATTTTTCTTGTTTATCAGCCATTTCAATTGGAGGGAGTGATGGCAGTATCTGTGGGAGTAAAAACACGGTCTTTAGAAAAGATCGTGCTACATGTCGATGCAGATAGAACCACGGTTGTACTTGCCCAAGAATCAGCCCCACCACACATAACCCATACTCATGCAGATTGTACCCCTACCCAGTTGGACAGAGAACCAGCTACACCCCTTCTAACCCCAACCCCAGCAGATAGACACCCAATTCCCGTTGACACAACACCGTCTCCACCACATAGCACCCAAACACGAGCAGTTAGTAAGGCAACTGCAGTGCCCAAATCATGAGGACCACCACTCCGAACCCGAAGTCAACGCTTAAAGCAGAAGAAGAATTGTTCTCAGGTCAGGTTCCGTAGCTATGGTTCATACTACTTTGCTCTTGCATCACTGTATTTACTGATACCAACCAATTTCAAAATTGAAGGATGCAATTGAAACTCCAATGGCGCAACAGGTATGTTTTAAACTTGTTTCTTCAACGTGTTTGGCTGTTGTAACTTGCTCTATGTTGATTTCAGTTTCAATTGAATAAACAGTTATGTTCTCATGCCATGCACATTACAAGTGTTGTTATTGCTGTGTAGTTTCCCACACTTATATTCTGTCTATGCTGCTTTGTCTTAAATAGATATGATTTGAACTGTATCTATGTTGATTTGGCAACATAAACTAGAATGATATAGACCATACAGTGACCATACTACATAGATATATGTTTGTTTCATGCTGTTATCCTATCCACCTTACTACTGAACTGGTTTACCAAAATGAGTTTCATATACTACATTGTAAACCTGAGATGTGTTTGTTTGTTTCTCTTTTAGAATGCGGATAAAATAATGGAGAAGAGTACCCTGTTATGCAATGGTAAAGGAAGTAATGCAGATAAGGTTCAAGATAGTGAGACATCCCTGTTGGTCTCCAAGAGAGCTGATAAAAACTATATTGAGGACACTGAGACAACCCCAAAGTCCTGTGTTGATGTAGTGTTCGAGTTACTGGCTACCACTGCTGGCACCAGCTCTTCGAACTCGTTGCCTGAATGAGTTCGGCTTCTTGAGTCTCTACTTCAAGTTGAAAGACATCGATCAGATGTTACGCGACAGGAAGCCGGAGGACTGAGGAAGTCCCTACAGAATTCAGATGCATACTTTCTGGTGCAACAGCAAGCACTGGAGGACTTAAGCGCCAAAAAGAGAAAGTTAATAAGCTTGCTAAGCATCTTGCCAGCATTATGGGTACCCAGGATATTGTTTCTTGAGCTCTTCTGAAGTGGTTTCAGTTCTGGACTTGTTTTGCTGCAGCGTTTATATGCTGCTGTGTTCCCTAAATTTGCACTGGTGGCGAACTTTGATGCCCAGTGGATGTAATATGTGTAATAGCCGTGATAGCCTAGTGTAAGTTGCTTGCTTATTTATTTCCTTGTTGTCTTGTTTATTTGTTTGCTTGTAGTCAGTGCAGTTCTTTTTCTGCGGTTTGCTAGTGGCTGCAATAACCTATTTTTAAAACTAGGCCACAATAACCATGGGCTAATATTTACTGTAGTCACACTGGACCTACGGGCCATAGAAACAGTGGGCCTTCTACGGGCCATATAAACAGTGGGCCTTCTACGGGCCGTAGAAACAATGGGCCTTCTACGGGCCGTAGAAACAATGGGCCTTCTACGGGCCGTATCATCAATGGGCCTTATATGGGCAGTATGATCGATTGGCCAAACATGGGCCAATAACAGGCCGCATTATGGCCGTAAACGGGCTAGAGTTGGAATCGTTCGTTCATGGGCCGACCATAACGGGCCATCGTTAATAGGTCGTATTTCATGACGCTATGAAAACGGCCCAACGTGTTAACGGACCACAAACGGGCCGACTGTAACCACGGGCTGAATTTGGCCCATAAGCAGAAAATGACAATAACGGGCCGTAAGTAAACGAATGCTGGAAATGAGCCCAAGAATAAATGCGCTCTGAGAAGGCCGAAAGATAACATGGGCTGGAAACGGCCCAATGGAATAACGGGCCCTTAATGGGTATAAAGTGATACACTGTTCATTACGGGCCAGTTTCACCACGGGCCATTAATGGGTGTAAAGTAATACACTGTTCATTACGGGCCAGTTTCACCACGGGCCGTTAATAGGCCAAGAGTTACATAGAGCCTCATATGGGCCGAAAGACGTCATGGGCCATACATGGGCTAGAAGTGAAAACGGGCTGGAATCATATTGGGTGGCCCAGATGACGCTAATGGGCCTAATTCGGATAGGGCGTAACAGGCCCTGGGTTAGCGGGCTGTAAATGGGCTATATGTGAACAGGCCGTTAACAGGCTTTCGGTGGGCCGGCCCGCCACCTTTTGACCAAGTCAAACGGGCCAGCCTTTTCATAGGAATGGGCCTCTGTTGGGCCGTGCCACGTGTCGACGTATCATAGGCGCCTTCGGTCCAATGAGCGGATGACATCTGTCCCAACGGTGAGCCGAGACGTGTTTCCTCCAGCCAATGATGATTTTACATGTGGAAAATCCCCATTGGTCGGGGCCGTTAACGGGTTATCGGATCCGAAACCCGACACGATAGCTTAACGGCGTTCCGTTACGGTGGATGCCACGTGTCGGTCACCCTTGACGAAAGCACTTCTGTGACGCGCGATTTATCGTCATGGAAGTGGACACTTCCGTGATGATAATTTTGGTAATGTCATGGAACACTTCTACGACAGCACAGGTATGACTATCTTGATTCTGTCATAAATTTGTCATGGATGTACATGCATGACAAAAAACGCGACCTACTGTGACAAACATGTATCATCACGGAAGTGTATTTTTTTGTAGTGCCACAACCGGATTATCAAATCCTTCATGGTCAGTTCGGCCACCCTGTGCAGCTCGACCAGCTGTTTCAGCTGATCGATAAAGGGCACTAGATGTTCTGGCATGGAGTACTGCGTCCAGAACAGCTTCTCCGGGAAGCTCCCTTCTTTGGCCCGGAAGAACTCCGCCGCATCGGACGCGCTGCGTGGTAGATCCACAAAAATCCCCTGGGCAAATCCGAATTTGGGTTAGTAAAAGGTACTTCCTCTCTGCATACTTGCTTTGCATGTTAAATGCCTTACCCGCCGCAATCTTTCTGGCCTCCTGGATCTCCTTGAGGGCGTCCTGGGCCTCAGTCTGTGCGGCCTCCGTGCTCTGACGAGCCTTGGCATCGGTCTCTTGGACCGACGCATTGTGCTCCAAGGCCTCGCACTTCTTCACCGCATCCTGGAGCTCCTTCTGGACCTCGTCGACCTGGGCCTTGAGCTTCTTACGGGCGGCTTGCTGCTGGACAGCCTTCCCGTCGGCTTCGGCAGGGCCTTTTTTAGGGCCTCGACCTCGGTCGTCACTCCTACACATATCATAACACTCTGGTCAATACACACCACTTATTCTTTCCGAATACACAAGCAAGTCGTTACACACCTTGCTTCTCCCGGAGCCGAGTCTTCACCTCGCCGAGCTCGTTCTCGACTTGCTCCAGCCTCTGCTTCAGTTCAGAGACTTCGGCAGTATGCGAAGTCACGGCTAACAGCGATGCCTGCTTATTCATACATATCAAGTTAGTCTCCTACGAAGGGTTGATCCTCTGTCCGGCTTTTCTTTCCGAACGCCGGACAGT
Organism: Triticum dicoccoides; assembly: GCF_002162155.2. NCBI lineage: Eukaryota > Viridiplantae > Streptophyta > Magnoliopsida > Poales > Poaceae > Triticum > Triticum dicoccoides. The sequence goes on from NC_041391.1 coordinate 705,881,713, forward strand.
GTCTCAGGGGCTACTGTCTGCATGAGATTGTTCTCTTCCTGTGTGACTTACCTCAAAACCTGTCAACAGGTTGCTGCAGGCCTCATTTAGTCCGCTCTTGGCGGACTGAACCTTCTCGATCACCGCACCCATAAGGACACGGTGCTCGTCCATAATGGAGGCGCCTCGCATCGCCTCCATCAGGTTACCCGGTGCCCCTGGTTGGACAGGGGTCACCAGTGGAATCGGCACACCTCCCTCCCTCGAAGGAGGGTGCTTGCCGAATTCTGGAGCCGTTTGGGTCTCCGGAATCGTATTCGGCTGAGGGCCAAACTGAACACGTCCCTCCTTGCCAGTCTCCATAGGGGTTTGTTCCCCCATGTGTCCGACAACAGGGGTCTCGCCTTGCAGCGCCCCCTGGACAGTGTCCTGGGCATCTCCCCGGCTCGGAGCGGTCCTTCGGGACAATACTTCGGTGTCATCCTGGGCCTCGGGGGAGTGAGCGATCGGCGGTGACACGCTGGCCATTTCCGCCGGATCCAATGAACCTCCAGAAGAGGATCGCTGGACGTTGTCGCGGGTCGGACTGCAATAGCATAATTAACCACATTAAAACAATAAAGAGGAGAGACCGGACATACGGGTACATGTGAGTCATAGTACTTATGATGCGGCCTGGGGCTTAGTGCGGGGGTATCGCTCCGGACTACTGTCGACATCCCACGTGGTGTTGACTAGAAGGGCGCCCTTCCCCCTCTTGGGCGTCCCCGCTTCCAGATTCATTGAAGCCGCCCTCTTCTTCCTCCTCTCCTCAGAGGGAGAATTGTCCTCCTCCTTTTCCTCGTCGTCGTCTTCGGGGACGGAGGAATGGGCTTCTTCGTCTTCGGACGTCACGTCCGAAGCGCCCTTACGATGGGGGCCGCTTTTGGCCCCCTTGGCCTTCTTCTTGGCCTTCTTCTCCGGTGCCTTATATGGTGCCGGCACCAGCATCTTCGCTAAACGCAGGATGACTGGTTCTTCAGGCAGTGGGGCCGGACACTGGATCCGCTCCGCCCTCTCCATCCAACCCTGAAAAAGCAACGATGAAAGATCAGACATCGTCCTTGAAACAAACAAGTAGGGGATGCTTTAAAAATAACATACCTCGCTGGCAGAGTGGTTAATGTCGTGCCCGCGGTCTGAATCTGTGGCCGGCGGTTTCTCGTTGCCCTTGAAGAGCAACTTCCAGACGCCCTCGTGAGTGGTCTCAAAGATCCTCTTCAGGGTATGGTGCTTCTTTGGATTGAACTTCCATAGAGGACGGCTTCAGCTTTGGCAAGGGAGAATCCAGCGAACTAGCATCACCTGGATTACATCGACGAGTTTGGCGTCCTTGTCCACCATGCTTTGAATGCGCATCTGCAGCGCTATTAGCTCATCTGGCGAACACCAGTTCGGGCTTTTCTCGACCCAGGAGGTGAGCCGCATTGGGGCACCTGGGTTGAATTCGGCAGCTGCGGCCCAGTCGGCGCTGCGGGGTTCTGTAATGTAGAACCACTGTTTCTGCCACTCCTTTACTGTCTCCACAAAAGTGCCTTTCGGCCAGGAGACGTGGGACAGTTTACTCACCATGGCTCCTCCACACTCCGCGTGCTGGCCATCCACCACCTTCAGCTTCACGTTGAAGACTTTGAGCCACAACCCGAAATGGGGTGGATGCGGAGGAAAGCCTCGCACACAACGATAAATGCTGAGATGTTGAGGAAGGAATTCGGGGACAGATCATGGAAATCTATCCCATAATAATACATTAGCCCGCGGACGAATGGGTGGAGTGGAAACCCTAGTCCGCGGAGGAAATGAGGGAGGAATACCACCCTCTCGTTGGGCTTCGGCGTGGGGACAAGTTGCCCCTGGGCTGGAAGACGGTGGGCAATTTCCTTCGCCAAGTACCCGGTCGCCCGAAGCTCAGTAATGTCCTTCTCCTTAATGGAGGAGACCATCCACTTACCCTGGCCTCCGGATCGGGACATGGTTGCAGTGCTATCCCAAGGGGAAAGGAGATAAGAACTTGAGCGCTGGAGCTCGAGATTGTAAGGGCGGAGAAAGAGAGAAGGCGTGGGGGAATAAGGGAATCCTTATCCCCTTATAAAGGCAGTGAATATCTTACACCTCCCCATTCGCCTCGAAACTCGCCTATTCCCAAGGCCTGTGTAAACGACACGGTTGGGTTACCCACGCCCGTATTAATGAGAATCCCGCAATAAGGGGACACGATCTCTGCTTTGACAAGACGTGCCAACGAAAACCGTGTCTCAAAACACGAAGCGGTAGACGAAGACGGTTTGAAATAATGAGTCGGACAGGCGTGATGTCACATTACGAAAGGTATTCATGTTACACAGGTCCGGATATACCTACTACATCCGAAGACTATTCTGGAGTTCGGAAGAAGGGAACCCGCCTTGCAATGCCGAAGACAAATCTATGCGCCGGACTCCTCGTCATTGAAGCCAGGTTCAGGGGCTACTGAGGGAGTCCTGGACTAAGGGGTCCACGGGCGTCTGGCCTGTTAGACATGGGCTGGACTGATGGGCTGTGAAGATACGAAGACCGAAGACCCTCTACATGTCCGAATGGGACTCTCCTTGGCATGGAAGGCAAGCTTGGCGATCAATCATGTAGATTCCTTTTTATGTAACCGACTCCATGTAACCCTAGATCTCTCTGGTGTCTATATAAACCGGAGAGCATAGTCCGGATGGGGAGAGACTCATTCTCATAATCATAGGCTAGCTTCTAGGGTTTAGCCTCTACGATCTCGTGGTAGATCAACTCTTGTAACACTCGTATTCATCAAGATCAATCAAGCAGGAAGTAGGGTATTACCTCCATAGAGAGGGCCCGAACCTAGGTAAACATCGTGCCCCCTGTCTTCTGTTACCATCGACCTTAGACACACAGTTTGGGACCCCCTACCCGAGATCCGCCGGTTTGGACATCGACAACAGCCTCTAACCATTTTTCGGAATCCGGGGCCCACCATCTCTTCTCCATAGCTCATAGGTTCATCGTTGTCCAACAACATGACATCTAAGAGAAGGTTACCGTACCACTTAGTAGCAGTACGTATCCTTGTCGACCTACGAGGTTCGATAGTAACTTGATCTGAAACTTCATGATCACTATCATTAGATTCCTCTTCAACTGAAGTAGGTGCCACATAAACATCTTTCTACGCTGTGCTACTCTCTGGTTGAAGTGAAGGTTCAACAACCTCATCAAGTTCAATCTTCCTCCCACTCAATTCTTTCGAGAGAAACTCTTTCTCAAGAAAGGACCTGTTCTTAGCGACAAACACTTTTGCCCTCGGATCTGAGATAGAAGGTATACGCAATCGTCTCCTTTGGGTATCATATGAAGATGCATTTGTCCGCTTTGGGTTCGAGCTTTTCAGGCTGAAACCTTTTGACATAAGCGTCGCAGCCCCAAACCTTAAGAAACGACATCTTAGGTTTCTTGCCAAACCATAGTTCATATGGTGTTGTCTCTATAGACTTAGATGGCGCCCTATTTAAAGTGAATGTAGTTGTCTCTAATGCATAACCCCAAAACGAGAGTGGCAGATCGGTAACGGACATCATAGAACGCACCATATCCGATAACGTACGATTATGATGTTCGGACACACCATTACGCTGTGGTGTTCCAGGTGGCGTCAGTTGTGAAACAATTCCACATTGTCTTAAGCAATTGCCATACTCATAACTCAGATACTCTCCCCCTCAATCAGATCGTAGGAATTTAATCTTCTTTTTACGATGATTCTCAACTTCACTCTAAAATTGCTTGAACTTTTCAAACGTTTCAGACTTATGCTTCATTAAGTAAATATACCCATATCTACTCAAATCATCGGTGAAGGTGAGAAAGTAACGATATCCACCGCACGCGTCAACACTCACCGGACTGCACACATCAGTATGTATGATTTCCAACAAGTCACTTGCCCGTTCCATTTTTCTGGAAAAGGGGGTTTTAGTCATCTTGCCCATGAGGCATGGTTCGCATGTGTCAAGTGATTCAAAATCAAGTGACTCCAAAAGTCCATCAGCATGGAGTTTCTTCATGCGCTTTACACCAATATGACCTAAGCGGCAGTGCCACAAGAAAGTGGTACTATCATTATCAACTCTACATCTTTTGGCATCAAAGTTATGAACATGTGTATCATCACTATCAAGATTCAATAAGACTAAACCCCTCAAATGGGTTGATGACCATAAAATATATTACCCATACAAATATAACAACCATTGTTCTCTAATCTAAATGAGTAACCGTCTCGCGTTAAACAAGATCCAGATATAATGTTCATGCTCAACACATGCACTAAATAACAATTATTCAAGTTTATCACTAATCCTGATGGTAATCGAAGAGCGAGTGTGCCGATGGCGATCACATCAACCTTGGAACCATTTCCCACGCGCATCGTCACTTTGTCCGCCAGCCTTCGTCTATTCCGTAGTTCCTGTTTAGAGTTGCAAATGTGAGCAACCACACTGGTATCAAATACCCAGGCACTACAACGAGAGCTGGTAAGGTACACATGAATAACATGTATATCATATATACCTTTATTGATGGTGGCCCCCTTCTTGTCGGCCAAATACTTGGGACAATTCTTCTTCCAGTGGCCAGTTCCCTTGCAATAGAAGCACTCAGTTTTCGGCTTGTGTCCAGCCTTGGGTTTCTTCACGAGAGGAGGAGCAATTGCTTTGCCACTCTTCTTGAAGTTTCCCTTGTTTCCCTTAATTACTCTTCTTGAAACTAGTGGTTTTATTTTCCATCAACACTTGATGCTCCTTCTGGATGTCTGACTCAGCGACTTTCAGCATCGCGGACAACTCAGAGACTGACTTGTTCATCCCTTGCATTTTTAATTCAACACAAAGCTCTTGTAGCTAGGTGGTAGCGATTGAAGAACTCTGTCAGTGACCGCCTCAGGCGGGAGCTCAACTCCCAACTCAGCCAGACGGTTGTAATACCCAGACATTCTGAGTATGTGCTCACTGACAGAACCGTTCTCCTCCATTTTGCAGGCATAGAACTTATTGAAGGTCTCATACCTCTTGATCCGGGCATTCTTCTCAAAAATCAAATTCAACTCCTGGAATATCTCATATGCTCCATGATGTTCAAAACGTCTTTGAAGTCTCGGTTCTAAGCCATACAACATGGCGCACTGAACTATTGAGTAGTCATCAACACGCAACTTCCAGGCATTCACAACGTCCAGAGTTGCTGGAGGGGGTGGCGCACCAAGTGGTGCATCAAGGACATAAGACTTTTGGGCAGACATGAGGATAATCCTCAGATTACGGGCCCAGTCCACAAAGTTGCTTCCATCATCTTTCATCTTAGCTTTCTCTAGGAACGCATTGAAATTCAGGGGAGCTACTGCGCAGCCATTGATCTACAACATAATTTGCAAAGATAACTTAGACTACTGTTCAAGATAATGAGTTCAATTAATCATATTATCTAAGAACTCCCACTCAAATCAACATCTCTCCAGTTGTCCGAGTGTAACATGATCCAAATTCACTAACCTAAGTCCGATCATCACGTGAGATGAGGTGGTTTCAATGGTGAACATCTCCATGTTGATCATATCTACTATATGACTCATGTTTGACCTTTCGGTCTCTTGTGTTCTGAGGCCATGTCTGTACATGGTAGGCTCGTCAAGTTGAACCCAAGTGTTCCGCATGTGCAAAACTGGCTTGCATTTGTTGTATGCGAACGTAGAGTCTATCACACCCGATCATCACATGGTGCCTCGAAACGACGAACTTTCGCAACGGTGCACACTTGGAGAACACAATTTTATCTTGAAATTTTAGTGAGGGATCACCTTATAATGCTAATGTCATCCTAAGCAAAATAAGATGCATAAAATTATTAACATCACCTGCAAATCATAAGTGACATGATATGGCCATCATCTTGTGCTTTTGATCTCCTTCTTCATAGCACCAACATGATCTGCATCGTCACCAACATGACACCATGATCTCCATCATCGTGTCGCCATTGGGGTTGTCACGCCAACCATGCTTCTACAACTATTGCTACCGCTTAGCGATAAAGTAAAGCATTACATAGCGCTTAATGCTTGAAACGCAGGTCATACAATAATTAAAGACAACCATATGGCTCCTTCCGGTTGCCGTATTCATCAACATGCAAGTCGTGATAATATATACAAAACATGATCATCTCATACATCGAATATATCTCATCATGTCTTTGGCCATATCATATCACAACATACCCTGCAAAAACAAGTTAGACGTCCTCTACTTTGTTGTTGCATGTTTTACGTGGCTGCTATGGGTGACTAGTAAGAACCATTCTTACCTACGCAAAGCCACAACGGTGATATTCAAGTTTCTATTTAACCTTCTACAAGGACCGCCTTTGTCGAATCCGATTCAACTAAGGTGGGAGAGACAAACACCCGCCAGCCATCTTTATGCAACAAGTTGCATGCCAGTCGATGGAACCGGTCTCATGCACGTGGACATGTAAAGTTGGTCCGGGCCGCTTCATCCCACAATACCGCTGAATCAAAATAAAACTAAGGAAGGAAGCAATCTGAATATCAACGCCCACAAACTCCTTTGTGTTCTACTCATGATATCATCTACGCATATACCTAGCTCATGATGCCACTGTTGGGGAACGTTGCATGGGAAACAAACAAAATTCCTACGCTCACCAAGATCAATCTAGGATATGCACATCTACAAGAGGAGAGTGGTTTCTACATACCCTTGTATACCGAAAGCGTTAACAGTCTAGAGATCGTGCTTGGCGTAGTCGTACTCGCGTCGAGATCCAATCCGATCCAAGTACCGCACGTGCGGCACCTCTGAGTTTAGCACATGTACGGCTCGGTGGTGTCCTCTCCTTCTTGATCCAGCAAGGGAGGGACAGGAGATAGATGAGATCTGAACCAACACGACGGCGTGGTGGTGGTGGTGGCAGTGGAACTCCGGCAGGGCTTTGCCAAGCGCGTAATGATGAAATGTGGGAGGAGTTGGGAGAGGTAACGAGCAAGGGTCGAAGAGAGTCTGCCCCCAACGCCTCCCCACCTTTATATAGGCATGGAGGGGGCTGGTGGCTTGCCGTCCAACGCCCTAGGGTCGTTGGTCAAAGGGGAGGAAGGAAATCCCTCCTTTCTTTCCCCACCGATCGCTATCCCCTTTTTAGGGATCCTGATCTTATCCCTTCGGGATATGATACTATTCCTTTTAAGGGAGGATCTTGGTGCACCTAGACTAGGTGAAAGAACATGCAGTGCCCCCATGTTTGGTTTTGGTAATTAATGACAATCTCTATGGACTAATGGTTGCCTTGAGTTATATTTGAAGGATTTGTCCATAGGCTTTTCTTGGAGTCCTTTTGTTAGTTTTAAGGAGAGTTTGTGATGACCAAGGTGCTATTCAAGGAATTACCTGAAGATTGGTCATGTGAGAGGTTGATCGAGACTAAGTCAAAGAGTAAATCAAAGTGATCAACACACAAAGCGTACAAGATGTACCAAGGGATCAAGTGATCCCATGGTATGGTAAGCATTGTCCATTACGCTTTGTATGCTAACCCATGGTATTCGTGAGAGTTCTTTGTGGAGTTAGGTTGCGATGTGCAAGTTCAAGTGGAGCATCATGAAGAGATCAAATGCTTGAAGCTTGTCGTCCATTGTGGTAACAATGGATTTGTGAAGATGTGCAGAAGAGTGGCTCACCCATACTGGAGTATGGGGGAGCAATCAACTACTCCCTCCATTCCAAAATAGATGACCCAACTTTGTACTAAAGTTAGTACAAAGTTGGGTCATCTATTTTGGAACGGAGGGAGTAGTCTTCATCGAGCTAACGCAATCAAGAAAGGTGGTCCAACTTGAGGGAGTCAAGATCGTCATCATCTAGCTCAAGTGGACCATGTGCAAGGCAAAGGTTTGCCCTTTATAGGTTTTCTATTTTACCGGTCTCATGCTGGTAGTTGGGAGACCGGGTTATAGGATCGATTGCCGTACTATCAAGGGGGGCTCTCGATGAGTAGCTTGATCGTATCGTTCGTAGAGAGCTCAAACAATTGCATCCTTGCATCATCTTTCTTGGTTCTTGCTTGGTTCTCTTTGTGAGTTTGGAGCTTATGGTCATCTTGATGACAAGCTCGAGTTCATCGAAAACGGAGTTCACTTGCATCTTCTATGATGTTTTCGATGTTGGAGGTTATGCTGGTTCTTCTCTGTTGGAGGTTTCAATCCTCTTCTTGTTAGGCATACTGTTGGGGAACGTAGCAGAAATTCAAAATTTTCCTACGCGTCACCAAGATCTATCTATGGAGAAACCAGCTACGAGTAGAAGGAGAGTGCATCTACATACCCTTGTAGATCGCTAAGCGGAAGCGTTCAAGTGAACGGGGTTGAAGGAGTCGTTCTCGTCGTGATTCAAATCACCGATGATCAAGTGTCGAACGCACGGCACCTCCGCGTTCAACACACGTACTGTCCGGTGACGTCTCCCACGCCTTGATCCAGCAAGGAGAGAGGGAGAGGTTGAGGAAGACTCCATCCAGCAGCAGCACAACGGCGTGGTGGTGGTGGAGGAGCGTGGCAATCCTGCAGGGCTTCGCCAAGCACCGCGGGAGAGGAGGAGTACTTGTGAGAGGGGGAGGGCTGCGCCAGAACTTCGTGTGTAGCTCCCATGCGCCTCCCCACTATATATAGGGGTGGAGGGGCTGGTTTCTTGCCCTCCAAGTCCATTGGGGCGTTGGCCAAGGTGGGAGGAAAGAAATCCCATCATTTCCTTCCCCACCGATTGTTATCCCCCCTTTTTAGGGATCTTGATCTTATCCCTTCGGGATATGATCTTATTCCTTCTAAGGGGGGATCTTGGTGCGCCTTGACCAGGGGTGTGGGGCCTTGCCCCCACTACCCACGTTCATGTGGGTCCCCCCATGCAGGTGGGCCCCACTCCAGAACCTTCTAGAACCTTCCCGGTACAATACCGAAAAATCCCGAACATTTTCCGGTGGCCAAAATAGGACTTCCCATATATAAATCTTTACCTCCGGACCATTCCGGAACTCCTCGTGACGTCCGGGATCTCATCCGGGACTCCAAACAACATTCGGTAACCACATACAAACTTCCTTTATAACCCTAGCGTCATCGAACCTTAAGTGTGTAGACCCTACGGGTTCGGGAGACATGTAGACATGACCGAGACGTTCTCCGGTCAATAAACAACAGCGGGATCTGGATACCCATGATGGCTCCCACATGTTCCACGATGATCTCATCGGATGAACCACGATGTCAAGGACTTAATCAATCCCGTATTCAATTCCCTTTGTCTATCGGTATGTTACTTGCCCGAGATTCGATCGTCGGTATCCAATACCTTGTTCAATCTCGTTACCGGCAAGTCACTTTACTCGTTCTGTAACACATCATCCCGTGATCAACTCCTTGGTCACATTGCGCATATGATGATGTCCTACCGAGTGGGCCCAGAGATACCTCTCCGTTTACACGGAGTGACAAATCCCTGTCTCGATCCGCATAAAACAATAGATACTTTCGGAGATACCTGTAGTGCACCTTTATAGTCACCCAGTTACGTTGTGACGTTTGATACACCCAAAGCACTCCTACGGTATCCAGGAGTTACACGCTCTCATGATCGAAGGAAGAGATACTTGACATTGGCAAAGCTCTAGCAAATGAACTACACGATCTTTTGTGCTAGTCTTAGGATTGGGTCTTGTCCATCACATCATTCTCCTAATGATGTGATCCCGTTATCAACGACATCCAATGTCCATAGCCAGGAAACCATGACTATCTGTTGATCACAACGAGCTAGTCAACTAGAGGCTCACTAGGGACATATTGTGGTCTATGTATTCACACGTGTATTACGATTTCCGGATAATACAGTTATAGCATGAATAAAAGACAATTATCATGAACAAGGAAATATAATAATAATACTTTTATTATTGCCTCTAGGGCATATTTCCAACAGTCTCCCACTTGCACTAGAGTCAATAATCCAGTTCACATCGCCATGTGATTAACACTCACAGGTCACATCGCCATGTGACTAATACCCAAGAGTTTACTAGAGTCAGTAGTCTAGTTCACATCACTATGTGATTAACACTCAATGAGTTTTATGTTTGATCATGTTGCTTGTGAGAGAGGTTTTAGTCAACGGGTCTGAACCTTTCAGATCCGTGTGTGCTTTACAAATCTCTATGTCATCTCCTAGATGTAGCTACCACGCTCTATTTGGAGCTATTCCAAATAACTGTTCTACTTGGAGCTATTCTAAATTGTTGCCCCATAATACATATCCGGTATCTCTTCTTAGAGCTATCCGGATAGGTGTTAAGCTTGCATCGACGTAACCTTTACGACGAACTCTTTTACCACCTCCATAATCGAGAAAATTTCTTAGTCCACTAGTTACCAAGGATAACTTTGACCGTTGTCTGTGATCCATTCATGGATCACTCTTGTACCCCTTGACTGACTCATGGCAAGGCACACTTCAGGTGCGGTACACAGCATAGCATACTGAAGAGCCTACGTCTTAAGCATAGGGGACGACCTTCGTCCTTTCTCTCTATTCTGCCGTGGTCGATCTTTAAGTCTTAACTTCGTACCTTACAACTCAGGCAAGAACTCCTTCTTTGACTGGTCCATCTTGAACACCTTCAAGATCATGTCAAGGTATGTGCTCATTTGAAAGTATTATTAAGCATTTTGATCTATCATTATAGATCTTGATGCTCAATGTTCAAGTAGCTTAATCCAGGCTTTCTATTGAAAAACACTTTCAAAATAACCCTATATGCTTTCCAGAAATTCTACATCATTTCTGATCAACATGTATTCATCAGAAATTCTATAGTGCTCCCACTCACTTCTTTGGAAATACAAGTTTCTCATAAACTTTGTACAAACCCAAAATCTTTGATCATCATCAAAGCATACATTCCAACTCCGAGATGCTCACTCCAGTCCTTAGAAGGATCGCTGGAGCTAGCATACCTTTTAGCATCCTTAGGATCGACAAAAACTTTCTGATTGTATTACATACAACCTTTCCTCACGAAAACTGGTAAGGAAACTCGTTTTGATATCCATCTGCCAGATTTCATAAATACAGCTAATGCTAACATGAATCCGACGGACTTTAAGCATCGCTACGGATGAGAAAATCTCATCGTAGTCAACTCCTTGAACTTGTGAAAAACTTTTCGCCACAAGTCGAGCTTCATGGACGGTGACATTACCATCCAAGTCCGTCTTCTTCTTAAAGATCCATTTATCTTAATGGCTTGCCGATCATCGGGCAAGTCCACCAAAGTCCATGGATCCGTTCTCGGATTTTATGGCCTCGAGCCATTTATCGGAATCCGGGCCCACCATCGCTTCTCCATAGCTCGTAGGTTCATTGTTGTCCAGTAACATGACTTCCAAGACAGGATTACGTACCACTCTGAAGTAGTACGCATCCTTGTCATCCCACGAGGTTTGGTAGTGACTTGATCTGAAGTTTCATGATCAATATCATAAGCTTCCACTTCAATTGGTGTAGGTGCCACAGGAACAACTTCCTGTGCCCTGCCACACACTAGTTGAAGAGACGGTTCAATAACCTCATCAAGTCTCCACCATCCTCCCACTCAACTCTTTCGAGAGAAACCTTTCCTCGAGAAAGGACCCGATTCTAGAAACAATTCATATTGCTTTCAGATCTGAATTAGGAGGTATACCCAACTGTTTTGGGTGTCCTATGAAGATGTATTTTATCCGCTTTGGGTTCGAGCTTAATCCTGAAACTTTTTCACATAAGCGTCGCAGCCCCAAACCTTTAAGAAACGACAACTTAGGTTTCTCTAAACCATAATTCATACGGTGTCATCTCATCGGAATTACGTGGTGCCCTATTTAAAGTGAATGTGGTTGTCTCTAATGCCTAACCCATGAACGATAGTGGTAATTCGATAAGAGACATCATGGTACGCACCATATCCAATAGGGTGAAACTATGATGTTCGGACACACCATCACACTATGGTGTTCCAGGCGGTATTAATTATGAAACAATTTCCACAATGTCTTAATTGTGTGCCAAAACTCGTAACTCAGATATTCATCTCTATGATCATATCATAGACATTCTATCATCTTGTCACGAAGATCTTAAAATTCACTCTGAAATTACTTGAACCATTCAATAATTCAGACTTGTGTTTCATCAAGTAAATATTCTCAACATCTACTCGAATCATCTGTGAAGTAAGATCATAACGATATTCACTGCATGCCTCAGCACTCATTGGATTGCACACATCAAAATGTGTTACTTCCAACAAATTGCTATCTTGTTCCATTTTACTGAAACGAGGCTTTCAGTCATCTCGCCCATGTGGTATGATTTGCATGTCTCAAGTGATTCAAAATCAAGTGAGTTCAAACGGTCCATTTGCATGGAGTTTCTTCATGCATATACACCAATAGACATGGTTCACATGTCTCAAACTTTTCTAAACGAGTGAGTCCAAAGATCCATCAACATGGAGCTTCTTCATGCGTTTTATACCATTATGACTTACATGGCAGTGCCACAAGTAAGTGGTACTATCATTACTATCTTATATCTTTTGGCATGAAAATATGTATCACTACGATCGAGATTCAATAAACCATTCCTTTAGGTGCAAGACCATTGAAGGTTTTATTCAAATAAATAGAGTAACCATTATTCTCCTTAAATGAATAACCGTATTGCGATAGACATAATCCAATCATGTCTATGCTCAACGCAAGCACCAAATGACAATTATTCAGGTTTAATACTAATCTTGATGGTAGAGGGAGCGTGCGATGTTTGATCACATCAAACTTGGAAATGCTTCCAACACATATCATCGGCTCACCTTTAGCTAGTCTCCGTTTATTCCGTAGCTCTTTATTTCGAGTTACTAACACTTAGCAACCGAACCGGTATCTTATACCCTGGTGCTACTAGGAGTACTAGTAAAGTACACATTAGCATAATGTATATCCAATATACTTCTATCGACCTTGCCAGCCTTCTCATCTACCAAGTATCTAGGGTAGTTCTGCTCCAGTGGCTGTTCCCCTTATTACAGAAGCACTTAGTCTCGGGTTTGGGTTCAACCTTGGGTTTCTTCACTGGTGCAGCAGCTGATTTGCCGTTTCATGAAGTATCCCTTCTTGCACTTGCCCTTCTTGAAACTAGTGGTTTCACCAACCATCAACAATTGATGCTCCTTCTTGATTTCTACTTTCGCGGTGTCAAACATCGCGAATACCTCAAGGATCATCATATCTATCCCTGATATGTTATAGTTCATCACGAAGCTCTAGCAGCTTGGTGGCAATGACTTTGGGGAAACATCACTATCTCATCTGGAAGATTAACTCCCACTTGATTCAAGTGATTGTTGCACTCAGACAATCTGAGCACAAGCTCAACGATTGAGCTTTTCTCCCTTAGTTTGCAGGCTAAGAAAATCGCCGGAGGTCTCATACCTCTTGACGTGGGCACGATCCTGAAATCCCAATTTCAGCCCTCGAAACATCTCATATGTTCCGCGACGTTTCGAAAACGTCTTTGGTGCCTCTACTTAAACCATTTAACTGAACTATCACGTAGTTATCAAAACGTGTATGTTCGATGTTCGAAACATCCACAAACGACGTTTGGGGTTCAGCACACTGAGCAGTGCATTAAGGACATAAGCTTTCTACTGTTCGCATAATTGCTACTATCAACTTTCAACTATATTTTCTCTAGGAACATATCTAAAACAGTGGAATTAAAGCGCGAGGTTACGACATAATTTGCAAAAAGGTCTTTTGACTATGTTCAAGATAATTAAGTTCATCTTATGAACTCCCACTCAGATAGACATCCCTCTAGTCATCTAAGTGATTACATGATCCGAGTCAACTAGGCCGTGTCCGATCATCACGTGAGACGGACTAGTCATCATCGGTGAACATCTTCATGTTGATCGTATCTACTATACGACTCATGCTCGACCTTTCGGTCTCCGTGTTCCGAGGCCATGTCTGCACATGCTAGGCTCGTCAAGTTAACCCTAAGTGTTTTCGCTGTGTAAAACTGTCTTACACCCGTTGTATGTGAACGTAAGAATCCATCACGCCCGATCATCACGTGGTGCTTAGAAGCGACGAACTGTAGCAACGGTGCACAGTTAGGGGAGAACACTTCTTGAAATTTTGTAAGGGATCATCTTATTTACTACCGTCGTCCTAAGTAAACAAGATGCATAAACATGATAAACATCACATGCAATCAAATAGTGACATGATATGGCCAATATCATTTTTGCTCCTTTTGATCTTCATCTTCGGGGCTCCATGATCATCATCGTCACCGGCATGACACCATGATCTCCATCATCATGATCTCCATCATCGTGTCTTCATGAAGTTGTCACGCCAACGACTACTTCTACTTCTATGGCTAACGCGTTTAGCAATAAAGTAAAGTAATTTACATGGCGTTGTTAAATGACACACAGGTCATACAATAAATAAAGACAACTCCTATGGCTCCTGCCGGTTGTCATACTCATCGACATGCAAGTCGTGAATCCTATTACAAGAACATGATCAATCTCATACATCACATATCATTCATCACATTCTTCTTGGCCATATCACATCACAAAGCATACCCTGCAAAAACAAGTTAGACGTCCTCTAATTGTTGTTTGCATGTTTTACGTGGCTGCTATGGGTTTCTAGCAAGAACGTTTCTTACCTACGCAAAACCACAACATGATATGCCAATTGCTATTTACCCTTCATAAGGACCCTTTTCATCGAATCCGTTCCGACTAAAGTGGGAGAGACTGGCACCCGCTAGCCACCTTATGCACCAAGTGCATGTCAATCGGTGGAACCTGTCTCACGTAAGAGTACGTGTAAGGTCGGTCCGGGCCGCTTCATCCCACAATACCGTCGAAACAAGATTGGACTAGTAACGGTAAGCATATTGTACAACATCAACGCCCACAACTACTTTGTGTTCTACTCGTGCAAAGAATCTACGCAATAAACCTGGCTGTGATACCACTATTGGGGAACGTAGCAGAAATTCAAAATTTTCCTACGCGTCACCAAGATCTATCTATGGAGAAACCAGCTACGAGTAGAAGGAGAGTGCATCTACATACCCTTGTAGATCGCTAAGCGGAAGCGTTCAAGTGAACGGGGTTGAAGGAGTCGTTCTCGTCGTGATTCAAATCACCGATGATCAAGTGCCGAACGCACGACACCTCCGTGTTCAACACACGTACAGCCCGGTGACGTCTCCCACGCCTTGATCCAGCAAGGAGAGAGGGAGAGGTTGAGGAAGACTCCATCCAGCAGCAGCACAACGGC
Organism: Triticum dicoccoides; assembly: GCF_002162155.2. NCBI lineage: Eukaryota > Viridiplantae > Streptophyta > Magnoliopsida > Poales > Poaceae > Triticum > Triticum dicoccoides. Next base: position 705,897,206 of record NC_041391.1, read on the forward strand.
GTGGTGGTGGTGGAGGAGCGTGGCAATCCTGCAGGGCTTCGCCAAGCACCGCGGGAGAGGAGGAGTACTTGTGAGAGGGGGAGGGCTGCGCCAGAACTTCGTGTGTAGCTCCCATGCGCCTCCCCACTATATATAGGGGTGGAGGGGCTGGTTTCTTGCCCTCCAAGTCCATTGGGGCGTTGGCCAAGGTGGGAGGAAAGAAATCCCATCATTTCCTTCCCCACCGATTGTTATCCCCCCTTTTTAGGGATCTTGATCTTATCCCTTCGGGATATGATCTTATTCCTTCTAAGGGGGGATCTTGGTGCGCCTTGGCCAGGGGTGTGGGGCCTTGCCCCCACTACCCACGTTCATGTGGGTCCCCCCATGCAGGTGGGCCCCACTCCAGAACCTTCTAGAACCTTCCCGGTACAATACCGAAAAATCCCGAACATTTTCCGGTGGCCAAAATAGGACTTCCCATATATAAATCTTTACCTCCGGACCATTCTGGAACTCCTCGTGATGTCCGGGATCTCATCCAGGACTCCGAACAACATTCGGTAACCACATACAAACTTCCTTTATAACCCTAGCGTCATCGAACCTTAAGTGTGTAGACCCTACGGGTTCGGGAGACATGTAGACATGACCGAGACGTTCTCCGGTCAATAACCAACAGCGGGATCTGGATACCCATGATGGCTCCCACATGTTCCACGATGATCTCATCGGATGAACCACGATGTCAAGGACTTAATCAATCCCGTATTCAATTCCCTTTGTCTATCGGTATGTTACTTGCCCGAGATTCGATCGTCGGTATCCAATACCTTGTTCAATCTCGTTACCGGCAAGTCACTTTACTCGTTCCGTAACACATCATCCCGTGATCAACTCCTTGGTCACATTGCGCATATGATGATGTCCTACCGAGTGGGCCCAGAGATACCTCTCCGTTTACACGGAGTGACAAATCCCAGTCTCGATCCGCATAAAACAATAGATACTTTCGGAGATACCTGTAGTGCACATTTATAGTCACCCAGTTACGTTGTGACGTTTGATACACCCAAAGCACTCCTACGGTATCCAGGAGTTACACGCTCTCATGGTCGAAGGAAGAGATACTTGACATTGGCAAAGCTCTAGCAAATGAACTACACGATCTTTTGTGCTAGTCTTAGGATTGGGTCTTGTCCATCACATCATTCTCCTAATGATGTGATCTCGTTATCAACGACATCCAATGTCCATAGCCAGGAAACCATGACTATCTGTTGATCACAACGAGCTAGTCAACTAGAGGCTCACTAGGGACATATTGTGGTCTATGTATTCACACGTGTATTACGATTTCCGGATAATACAGTTATAGCATGAATAAAAGACAATTATCATGAACAAGGAAATATAATAATAATACTTTTATTATTGCCTCTAGGGCATATTTCCAACACATACCTCCCCTAGTTCTTCGTTGTTTTGATGTTGCTCGTTGTCTTGTATCCAACAAGCTTGAGTTTGCTCAAATCGGAGTTCATTTGCAGAAGTTATGGCAGTTCTGGTTTTATTGGTTCCATCTGTTGTCTTTAGCTGCATTTTGAAGGCAGCCATGTGCTAAAGCCTCTGTGGCGTGCGGTAGTACCGCTCCTGGTGAGCGGTAGTACCGCTGCCTCTAGCCCAAAACGCTGGCGTGCACGAAAGTAGGCACGGAAGTAATTTTTTACTTCCGCGACCCACGCGGTAGTACCGCTCCGGGTGAGCGGTAGTACCGCTTCCTCGCGTCTTGACGTTGATGCGTGCGGTAGTAGGCGCGGATGTAATTTTTTACATCCGCCCTTATGCGGTAGTACCGCTCCATGTGAACGGTAGTACCGTGCCGACTTTTTCTCATAGCTAGCTCCAGCGGTTGTAGGCGCGATAGTTATTTTTTACTTATGTGGTCGCGCGGTAGTACCGTAAGGGCAGGCGGTAGTACCGCTCCCGCAGTAGTACCGCCCTGTTGCCCCTTTGCAGTGTTGTTTCATTGGGCTTCTGCCACCCTAGCGGTAGTACCGCTTGTAGGAGCGGTAGTACTGCTCTGTGTGGGCTGTGAGCATAACAGTTGGATTTTCCCTCTCCTATAAAAGGGGGTCTTCTTCCCAATGAATCTTATCCTTTGAGCTCGTGTTCTTCCCCCATTGTTGACCTTCTTCGAGCTTGCTATCTCTCAATCCCTCCATGGATTCTTGCTAGTTTTGAGGGAAAAGAGAGAGGAGATTGTTGGGAAACGCAGTAATTTCAAAAACATTCCTACGCACACGCAAGATCTATCATGGTGATGCATAGCAAGGAGAGGGGAGAGTGTAGTCCACGTACCCTCGTAGACCGTAAGCGGAAGCGTTATGACAATGCGGTTGATGTAGTCGTACGTCTTCATGATCCGATCGATCCTAGTACCAAAAGTATGGCACCTCCGCGATCTGCACACGTTCAGCTCAGTGACGTCCCACGAACTCTCGATCCAGCTGAGTGTCGAGGGAAAGCTTCGTCAGCACGACGGCGTGATGACGGTGATGATGAAGCTACCGGCGGAGGGCTTCGCCTAAGCACTACGACGATATGACCGAGGTGGACAATGGTGGAGGGGGGCACCGCACACGGCTAAGACAATGATCAACTTGTGTGTCTATGGGGTGCCCCCCTCCCCCGTATATAAAGGAGTGGAGGAGGGGGAGGGCCGGCCCTCTCTATGGCGCGCCCTAGGGGAGTCCTACTCCCACCGGGAGTAGGATCCCCCCCTTCTGTCGGGGAGGCTGATCCACCAACACCTATGGGGACAGGGCCCCTTTCGGTTCGGTGAGGGCGGAGGTCGCACAAAGAGCGGATCGAGGCGGTACACGCGAGCGGTTTTTACCCAGCTTCGGGCCGCACGGATGCGTAAAACCCTACTGCTGCTTGTTTGTGTGTATTGAATTCTTGCTCAGGAGTGACGGACGCTGCCAGACTGAGCGTGAGAGTGTTTCTGGTGTTTCGAATGAGCCGAACCGGTCGAACCCCTTCTACGTTACGCTTGGGCCTCCTTTTATACTTTCAAGGGGTCACCGACAGGTGGCAACGTAGACAAGAAGGGTAAAAATGGAAAAGGATGCGGTAGGTGCAGCTACCGCTACTGTGGATACAGTGCACCCTACCTAACTCTGACGGCAGGGGACAAGGTCATTAAATGCCGGTCTGAGTTGCCTAAACAGTGCAAAAAGTGACCGTTAGGAGCGCCACCGTTTGCCACGATGGCCTTCTCTTCATCTCCGCTTGCCACCGCGCACCCCTAGCTGCACAGCCTCCTGCCACGTGTGCTTGGGAGAGTCCTAAAGCGACACGTTAGCAGGTGTGCTGGAGCGCGGGCACGAAGTGGGGGTTTCCCGCGGCAAGCTCCTTGCCGCGGTCGTTGTCTTGTCGTGTTTGGGAGCTTGTCGCTCACCGGGCCTTGCCGGGACGCAGGGCGCGTCGCGGCAAGCTTTCTTGGTATGCCTTGAGTGGCCTTCTCGGCAAGCTTCTCTTGCCGGGGTCTTGTCTCTTCCCGGCAAGATCCTCTTGCCGGGGCCTTGGTTGGCCTTCCCGGCAAGCTCCTCTTGCCGGGGCCTTGGTTGGCCTTCCCGGCAAGCTCCTCTTGCCGGGGCCTTGGTTTGAGTACTTTGTTCTTGAATGGTCTTCAAGGGAACCACGGAGGGTCTTGGCGGTCACCCGGCAAGCCTTGCCGCGGGGCGTTGCGACTGCCCGTGCACAAGTTCGGGATACTAGGGTACCCCTACTCTAGTACACCGACAGGAGCCCCCGGGCCTGGGCCATACACGGTGCCGAGCGCTGTTGGGCCAGGCCCAAAACAGTGCACGGGCACGCGCGGCCTAGGTCACGCCGCATATCTCTCCGCTCCCACCGCGCACGCCCAGAATGGCACGCGTCAAACGTGGCGTCGTGGGTGACGCGGGCGGCGTGCGCGGGACTAAGCCCCTCGAGCATGCGTCAGGCCACAATGATGGGGACGGTTCACGCCCTCCTCCCTAAACGGAGGTAGGCGCGGGGGCGTGGTACATTTACTGGACGGGGCCGGTGCGCGGTTTTCGGGACGTCCACTCCCCGCGATCACGGGGCGGAGCGAGGCCGCCTCATCCTTCGCCTTGGTTCTGCATCTCCGCCACGCGGCTCCCATGCGCTTGGGGTCGCGGACGGTGGAAGTGGGAAACTGGGCCGTCGCGAGCAGAGGCAGCGGGTTGGCCTCGACTCCCTGCTCTCCCCGTGCCTTGATTCGCTGAGCGGGGCGGCCGAGCCCCCACCTCGCTCCTTTATAAAGAGCGGGAGGGGAGCACAGAAACCCGCACTCTCTCATCTCCTCCTTTCTTCAGCTTCAGCTCCCCTTTCTCTCATTCGCCATGGAGAAAGGGAACCCAGGCCCTTCATCGGTGGCGGCGAGGGTCGCCGCCAGACAGCGCATCTCTCCATCTTCCGCACCCGTGGTGGCAGAGCCAACCATAAGGGGAAGAGGGAGGGGGCGAGGTCGCGGACGAGGTCGAGGACGAGGTCGAGGCGCTCGGGGAAGAGGCGGACGGGGCGGCGCGCCAGCTTCACCTCCACCGGCGGCTCCTCCCCCCACGGCGGTCCATATAGGGGACGACCCTTGCGAGTTCTTCGTCAGGCTGCGCAGGGCGCCTCGTCGTCGCCTCCGGCTTCCAGCTCCGTTTGCGCGCGCGATGGAGTTGGACCCGCCTGAGACACTGAGACTGCACATGAGGGGCTGTGGGATCAGCGGCATGCGAGTCCACGTTGTATTCCCAGCCCCTAATGTGATGTATCTTGATCGAGGGTGGAAGACGTTCGCCCGCATCCACAGCCTGATGGAGGGGTTTACCCTCCATTTTAAGTTGATGGAGGGCGATCTCCTCTCCGTCAAGGTCTTCGGGTGCTTCGGCACTCGGGCGAAGTGCTGCGTTGACAGCTCCTCCGACAGCGAAGGCTCCTCCTCGAGCGAGAGTGACGAGGAGGAGAGCGACAGCGACGACGAGGGTAGTGGGAGGCGGGGTGGCGGGTCCGACTAGGCGTCGGGCGCCGCTTCGCACGGCACCGGCGGCCCCATCATCCGTGTCGCCGGCTCCTTGAACTCCCCGGGGTCGTCTCCTTGGGCGGCTGGCGTAGGGAGGCTGCGGAAGGGGAAGAGGGCTGGCGACAAGGCCGTCAGGTCGGAGTACGAGGGCGTGGTGCCCTCGACAGCGTGCTGACGTCCTGCCGCCCCGTCTTCGAGCCCCGCTTCCAGCGCCGCCATCGCCGTCCAGCCTTCGGACGGCCCCCGGGATGTTCTCTTGGTGTCTTCTGGCACCCGTAGCTCGCCTAGGTGCTCCTTTTACCCTTTTCACCTCCTCGACCTGCCTCCTGAAGAGAGGGACAGGAAAGGGATTACGGGCATCTTATCTTTTTAATTTGTAAGCCTTCGGGCCTTAGCTGTATCTAAAAATTGTAATCCTCTCTTTCATGTTTTTCATCCTCTATGGACTGTACCTGAGTGGGATGTTTTTTTAATGAAAAGGGGATGCTTGCCGGGTTATTTGTCTCGCGAGTTGAACCCACGCCAAGGAGCAAATCCTTGGTGTCCCTCGGACAGACATTTCATCTCCCGGCAACAGGTCCTGCCGCCTTCCCACGTCGCTCGACCTTTCTCACGCCTTTGACGGAGGCGGGAACGAGATGGGTGCGGCCTCCTCATTTCATCCCTTTGCTGCCGTGACTACGACCAAACTTGGCCCCGGGAACGAGCCCTAGGGCCTAGAGTTGAGGGAGCACGGCAGTTTTCGGGAAGAAACGCGGTTTCGCATTCCCCAGTCCATAAGAGGATGCATGATGAGGGATGAAAGACTTATCTGATATTGCAGCCCCCGGCAACTCTGGTTTGCCGTGGACGATTCTTGGCACTCGCAGCCCCCAGCGATACTGGCTTGCCGGGGCCCAGGTGTCGTCCGTTTTCTTCTTTACTTGTCGTTGCCAGTCATGTCATAAGAACACTTTATTAGAGGCGCGACAAGTTATTTTTGTAATATAACTCTATCTTAGGCAAAAAAATTGCTGTGTTACTTCCTTTACTCGACTCTTGGCTTTGTATGGTTCTGCCCTACGCTTTCTAGGGAAACTTGCCGGCGCATGTACCCTTGCCGTGAGCGCCGAGTGTGGAACTTCAGCAGCCTACTGGCGGGGTCGCTACCGACAAGCAACCTTGTCGCAACTAGTTGCAGCTCACTTAAGTTGTTGAGCGGACTCGAAACAAAGTAAGGGCGCTAGCGGCTCACTTAAGTTGCTGAGCGGACTCGAAGCAAAGTAAGGGCGCTAGCACCTCACTTAAGCTGTTGAGCCGACTCGAAACAAAGTAAAGGCGCAACTAGCTACGAGTTGGTTCCTCCGCGCACAGGTTTTCCATACAAAGCACGGTCGTTCAAGGAAAATAACTCAAAAACTTAAAAAACTGATTGCTCAAGCTTTAGCAACTTAGCTTTTCTGTCGTCTGCTTCCCGACAAGGAGGAACTTTCTTGAACGGCCTGGTCCACACCATGAAGCCGGCAAGCTTGTTGCCGAGAAGGCTTTTATCTTCAGCAGAGAACTTTGATGTTCTCGATGCCGGCTTCCGGCAAGCTTGTTACCGAGAAGGCTTTTATCTTCAGCAGAGAACTTTGACGTTCTCAATGCTGGCTTCCGGCAAGCTTGTTGCCGAGAAGGCTTTTATCTTCAGCATAGAACTTTGACGTTCTCGATGCTGGCTTCCGGCAAGCTTGTTGCCGAGAAGGCTTTTATCTTCAGCAAAGAACTTTGACGATCTCAATGCTGGCTTCCGGCAAGCTTGTTGCCGAGAAGGCTTTTATCTTCAGCAAAGAACTTTGACGTTCTCGATGCTGGCTTCCGGCAAGCTTGTTGTCGAGAAGGCTTTTATCTTCAGCAGAGAACTTTGACGTTCTCGATGCTGGCTTCCGGCAAGCTTGTTGCCGAGAAGGCTTTTATCTTCAGCAGAGAACTTTGACGTTCTCGACGTCGGCTTCCGGCAAGCTTGTTGCCGAGAAGGCTTATGGTGAAGAACTTCGTCGTTCTTGACACCAAGAAGATTGGTCTTAAGGGCGTTGCCAGCCCCCAGGCCATAACTGCGTTTAAACATGACAAGTGATTAGCATCTGAAGTGCACTTAACTCACTTGCAAATTTTGGCTTCTGCTACATATTCCCTATGCCTGCTGGAATGCTTTCCGGTGCGTACGATCCAGCCAGCAGCGCTTGAGGGAACGGGCCCTTAGCGGTTATTCGGGAACGTCGCCTCCCGGAAAGGTTTACCTTCTTGGCTCTAGTGCAACCGCACAAGTTGCCGAGCGGACTCGAGGCAACATGGAGCGCAACTAGCCCCGAGAAGGTTCCCTGGCATACAGGTCTATGCAGAAATCTCAAATAAATAGTGCATGGTATCTTCCTGTTCAACCTCTCTTTGTACGTCCACCCTACGCTTTTAGGGAACTTGTCGGCGCAGGCACCTTTGCCGCGAGCGCCGAGTGCGGAACTTCAGCAGCCTGCTGGCGGGGTCGCTACCGACAAGCAACCTTGTCGCAACTAGTCGCAGCTCACTTAAGTTGTTGAGCGGACTCGAAACAAAGTAAGGGCGCTAGCGGCTCACTTAAGTTGCTGAGCGGACTCGAAGCAAAGTAAGGGCGCTAGCAGCTCACTTAAGTTGTTGAGCGGACTCGAAACAAAGTAAAGGCGCAACTAGCTACGAGTTGGTTCCTCCGCGCACAGGTTTTCCATACAAAGAACAAGATCTCCGAGGCGGATAACCTTATATAGAAAGGAAATATCTAAAGTTTCGCATGACTTAGCTTTTCTGTTGCCGCACTGGCGTCGTTCTTTTGGTCGCCTGCTTCTTAGGAGCCATGACGATGAAGAACAGCTGAGCCTTGACGAGGACGGAACGGCTGCCGCCGAAGTCTTCTTCTTCGGAGGCATGTTGATGAAGAAGATGAAGATCTACCTCGCGTGCACGCCGGATCGGGTTCACACAATCTCGACGCCCCCTACCTGGCGCGCCAGAGATGTCGGGGAGGCTGATCCACCAACACCTATGGGGACAGGGCCCCTTTCGGTTCGGTGAGGGCGGAGGTCGCACAAAGAGCGGATCGAGGCGGTACACGCGAGCGGTTTTTACCCAGCTTCAGGCCGCACGGATGCGTAAAACCCTACTGCTGCTTGTTTGTGTGTATTGAATTCTTGCTCAGGAGCGACGGACGCTGCTAGACTGAGCGTGAGAGTGTTTCTGGTGTTTCGAATGAGCCGAACCGGCCGAACCCTTTCTACGTTGCGCTTGGGCCTCCTTTTATACTTTCAAGGGGTCACCGACAGGTGGCAACGTAGACAAGAAGGGTAAAAATGGAAAAGGATGCGGTAGGTGCAGCTACCGCTACTGTGGATACAGTGCACCCTACCTAACTCTGACGGCAGGGGACAAGGTCATTAAATGCCTGTCTGAGTTGCCTAAACAGTGCAAAAAGTGACCGTTAGGAGCGCCACCGTTTGCCACAATGGCCTTCTCTTCATCTCCGCTTGCCACCGCGCACCCCTAGCTGCACAGCCTCCTGCCACGTGTGCTTGGGAGAGTCCTAAAGCGACACGTTAGCAGGTGTGCTGGAGCGCGGGCACGAAGTGGGGGTTTCCCGCGGCAAGCTCCTTGCCGCGGTCGTCGTCTTGTCGTGTTTGGGAGCTTGTCGCTCACCGGGCCTTGCCGGGACGCAGGGCGCGTCGCGGCAAGCTTTCTTGGTATGCCTTGAGTGGCCTTCCCGGCAAGCTTCTCTTGCCGGGGTCTTGTCTCTTCCCGGCAAGATCCTCTTGCCGGGGCCTGGGTTGGCCTTCCCGGCAAACTCCTCTTGTCGGGGCCTTGGTTGGCCTTCCCGGCAAGCTCCTCTTGCCGGGGCCTTGGTTGGCCTTCCCGGCAAGCTCCTCTTGCCGGGGCCTTGGTTTGAGTACTTTGTTCTTGAATGGTCTTCAAGGGAACCACGGAGGGTCTTGGCGGTCACCCGGCAAGCCTTGCCGCGGGGCGCTGCGACTGCCCGTGCACAAGTTCGGGATACTAGGGTACCCCTACTCTAGTACACCGACACCTTCCAAGTAGGAGTAGGAGAGGAAGGAAGGAGGAGAGAGGGAGGAAGGAAAGGGGGGTTGGCCCCCCTCCCAATTCGGATTGGGGTTGGGGGCCACGCCCCCTCCTAGGCTGCCTCCTCCTCTCTCCCACTAAGGCCCAATAAGGCCCATACACTCCCCGGGGGGGGGGGGTCTCGTAACCTCCCTATACTCCGGTAAATGCCCGAACTCACCTAGAACCATTTCGATGTCCAAACATAGCCATCCAATATATCGATCTTTATGTCTCGACCATTTCGAGACTCCTCGTCATGTCCGTGATCATATCCGGGACTCCGAACAACCTTCGGTACATCAAAACACATAAACTCATAATATCGATCGTCACACAATGTTAAGCGTGCAGACCCTACGGGTTCGAGAACTATGTAGACATGACCGAGACTCATCTCCGGTCAATAACCAATAGCGGAACGTGGATGCTCATATTGGTTCCTACATATTCTATGAAGATCTTTATCGTTCAAACCGCATAACAACATACGTTGTTCCCTTTTTCATTGGTATGTTACTTGCCCGAGATTCGATCGTCGGTATCTCAATACCTAGTTCAATCTCGTTACCAGCAAGTCTCTTTACCCGTTCCATAATGCACCATCCCGCAACTAACTAATTAGTCACATTGCTTGCAAGGCTTATAGTGATGTGCATTACTGAGAGGGCCCAGAGATACCTCTCCGATACTCGGAGTGACAAATTCTAATCTCGATCTATGCCAACCCAACAAACACCTTTGGAGACACCTGTAGAGCATCTTTATAATCACCCAGTTACCTTGTGATGTTTGATAGCACACAAGGTGTTCCTCCGGTATTCGGGAGTTGCATAATCTCATAGTCAGAGGAACATGTAGAAGTCATGAAGAAAGCAATAGCAATAAAACTCAACGATCATACTGCTAAGCTAACAAATGGGTCTTGTCCATCACATCATTCTCTAATGATGTGATCCCGTTCTTCAAATGACAACACATGTCTATGGTCAGGAAACATAACCATCTTTGATTAACGAGCTAGTCAAGTAGAGGCATACTAGGGACACTCTGTTTGTCTATGTATTCACACATGTACTAAGTTTCCGGTTAATACAATTTTAGCATGAATAATAAACATTTATCATGATATAAGGAAATATGAATAACAACTTTATTATTGCCTCTAGGGCCCTTCAGTCTCTCACTTGCACTAGAGTCAATAATCTAGTTCACATCGCCATGTGATTTAACACCAATAGTTCACATCACCATGTGATTAGTTCACATCGCCATGTGACTAATACCCAAAATGTTTTACTAGAGTCAATAATCTAGTTCACATCGCCATGTGATTTAACATCAATAGTTCACATCACCATGTGATTAGTTCACATCGCCATGTGACTAATACCCAAAGGGTTTTACTAGAGTCAATAATCTAGTTCACATCGCCATGTGATTAACACCCAAAGAGTACTAACGTGTGATCATGTTTTGCTTGTGAGAGAAGTTTAGTCAACGGGTCTACCACATTCAGAGCCGTATGTATTTTGCAAATTTTCTATTTCTACAATACTCTGCACGGAGCTAGTCTAGCTAATAGCCCCCACTTTCAATATGTATCTAGATCGAGACTTAGAGTCATCTAGATTGGTGTCAAAGCTTGTATCGACGTAACTCTTTACGGTGAACTCTTTGTCACCTCCATAACCGAGAAATATCTCCTTAGTCTTCTAAGGATAATTTTGACCGCTGTCAAGTGATCCACTCCTAGATCAATATCGTACCCCCTTGCCAACTCATGGCAAGGTTCCCAATAGGTTTGGTACACAGCATAGCATACTTTATAGAACCTATGGCTCAGGCATAGGGAATGACTTTCATTCTCTTTCTATTTTCTGCTGTGGTCGTGTTTTGAGTCTTACTCAACTTTACACCTTGCAATACACGCAAGAACTCCTTCTTTGACTGTTCCATTTTGAACTACTTCAAATCTTGTCAAGGTATGTACTCATTGAAAAATCTTATCAAGCGTCTTGATCTATCTCTATAGATCTTGATGCCCAATATGTTAGAAGCTTCACTGAGGTCTTTCTTTGAAAAAAACTCTTTTCAAACACTCCTTTATGCTTTCCAGAAAATTCTACATCATTTCCGATCAATAATATGTCATTCACATATACTTATCAGAAAGGCTGTAGTGCTCCCGCCCACTTTCTTGTAAATACAGGCTTCACCGCAAGTCTGTATAAAACTATATGCTTTGATCAACTCATCAAAGCGTATATTCCAACTCCGATATGCTTGCACCAGTCCATAGATGGATCGCTGGAGTTTGTTGTTAGCACCTTTAGGATTGACAAAACCTTCTTGTCGTATCATATACAACTCTTCTTTAAGAAATCCATTAAGGAATGCAGTTTTTGACATCCATTTGCCAAATTTCATAAAATGCAGCAATTTCTAACATGATTTGCACAGACTTAAGCATCGCTACGAGTGAGAAAATCTTATCGTAGTCAACACCTTGAACTTGTCAAAAACTTTTTGTGACAATTCGAACTTTGTAGATAGTAACACTACTATTAGCGTCCGTCTTCCTCTTGAAGATCCATTTATTCTCAATGGCTCCCCGATCATCGGGCAAGTCAATCAAAGTCCACAATTTGTTCTCATACATGGATCCCATCTCAGATTTCATGGCCTCAAGCCATTTCGTGGAATCTGGGCTCATCATTGCTTCCTCATAGTTTGTAGGTTTGTCATGGTCAAGTAACATGACCTCCAGAACAGGATTACCGTACCACTCTGGTGCGGATCTTACTCTGGTTGACCTACGAGGTTCGGTAGTAACTTGATCAGAAGTTTCATGATCATCATCATTAGCTTCCTCACTAATTGGTGTAGGAATCACTGGAACTGATTTCTGTGATGAACTACTTTCCAATAAGGGAGAAGGTACAACTACCTCATCAAGTTCTACTTTCCTCCCACTCACTTCTTTCAAGAGAGACTCCTTCTCTAGAAAGGATCCAGTCTTAGCAACAAAGATCTTGCCTTCGGATCTGTGATAGAAGGTGTACCCAACAGTTTCTTTTGGGTATCCTATGAAGACACATTTCTCCGATTTGGGTTCGAGCTTATCAGGTTGAAGCTTTTTCACATAAGCATCGTAGCCCCAAACTTTAATAAACGACAACTTGGGTTTCTTGCCAAACCATAGTTCATATGGTGTCGTCCCAACGGATTTAGATGGTCCCCTATTTAACGTGAATGCAGCTGTCTCTAATGCATAACCCCAAAACGATAGTGATAAATTGGTAAGAGACATCATAGATCGCACCATATCTAATAAAGTACAGTTATGACGTTCGGACACACCATTACGCTGTGGTGTTCCAGGTGGCGTGAGTTGTGAAACTATTGCACATTGTTTCAAATGAAAACCAAACTCGTAACTCAAATATTCGTCTCCGCGATCAGATCGTAGAAACTTTATTTTCTCGTTGCGATGATTTTCCCTTCACTCTGAAATTCTTTGAACTTTTCAAACGTTTCAGACTTATGTTTCATCAAGTAGATATACCCATATCTGCTCAAATCATCTGTGAAGGTCAGAAAATAACGATACCCGTCGCGAGCCTCAACACTCATCGGATCGCATACATCAGTATGTATTATTTCCAGTAAGTCAGTTGCTCGCTCCATTGTTCCGGAGAACGGAGTCTTAGTCATCTTGTCCATGAGGCATGGTTCGCAAGCATCAAGTGATTCATAATCAAGTGATTCATAATCAAGTGATTCATAATCAAGTGATTCCAAAAGCCCATCAGCATGGAGTTTCTTCATGCGCTTTACACCAATATGACCTAAACGGCAGTGCCACAAATATGTTGCACTATCATTATAAACTTTGCATCTTTTGGCATCAATATTATGAATATGTGTATTACTACGATCGAGATTCAATAAACCACTCACCTTGGGTGTATGACCACAGAAGGTTTTATTCATGTAAACAGAATAACAATTATTCTTTGACTTAAATGAATAACCGTATTGCAATAAACATGATCCAATCATATTATGCTCAACGCAAACACCAAATAACATTTATTTTAGGTTCAGCACTAATCCCGAAGGTAAAGGGAGTGTGCGATGGTGATCTTATCAACAATGGAATCACTTCCAACACACATCGTCACCTTGCCCTCAACTAGTCTTTGTTTCATTTTGTAACTCCTGTTTTGAGTTACTAATCATAGCAACTAAACCAGTATCAAATACCAGGGGCTACTATGAACACTAGTAAAGTACACATCAATATCATGTATATCATATATACTTGTGTTCACTTTGCCATCCTTCTTATCCGCCAAGTATTTGGGGGCAGTTCCACTTCCAGTGACCATTTCCTTCGCAGTAGAAGCACTCAGTTTCAGGCTTGGGTCTAGCTTTGGGCTTCTTCATGGGAGTGGCAACTTGCTTGCCATTCTTCTTGAAGTTCCCTTTCTTTCCCTTGCCCTTTTACTTGAAACTAGTGGTCTTGTCAACCATCAACATTTGATGCTTTTATTGATTTCTACCTTCGTCGATTTCAGCATCATGAAGAGCTCGGGAATCGTTTTAGTCATCCCTTGCATATTATAGTTCATCACGAAGTTCCAGTAACTTGGTGATAGTGACTAGAGAACTCTGTAATCACTATTTTATCTGAAAGATTAACTCCCACTTGATTCAAGCGATTGTGGTACTCAGACAATCTGAGCACATGCTCACTGGTTGAGCTATTCTCCTCCATCTTGTAGGCAAAGTACTTGTCAGAGGTCTCATACCTCTCGACTCGGACATGAGTCTAAAATACCAATTTCAGCTCTTGGAACATCTTATATGCTCCGTGGCGTTCAAAACGTTTTTGAAGTCCCGGTTCTAAGCCGTAAAGCATGGCGCACTAAACTATCAAGTAGTTATCATACCGAGCTTGCCAAACGTTCATAACGTCTGCATCTGCTCCTGCAATAGGTCCGTCACCTAGCGGTGCATCAAGGACATAATTCTTCTATGCAGCAATGAGGATAATCCTCAGATCATGGACCTAGTCCGCATCATTGCTACTATCATCTTTCAACATAGTTTTTTCTCTAGGAACATATCAAAAATAAACGGGGAGCTACATCGCGAGCTATTGATCTACAACATAGTTATGCAAATACTACCAGGACTAAATTCATGATAAATTAAAGTTCAATTAATCATATTACTTAAGAACTCCCACTTAGATAGACATCCCTCTAATCATCTAAGTGATCACGTGATCCATATCAACTAAACCATGTCCGATCATCACGTGAGATGGAGTAGTTTTCAATGGTGAACATCACTATGTTGATCATATCTACTATATGATTCATGCTCGACCTTTCAGTCTCAGTGTTCCGAGGCCATATCTGCATATGTTAGGCTCGTCAAGTTTAACCCGTGTATTCTACGTGTGTAAAACTGGCTTGCACCCGTTGTATGTGAACGTAGAGCTTATCACACCCGATCATCACGTGATGTCTCAGCACGAAGAACTGTCGCAATGGTGCATACTCTAGGAGAACACTTATACCTTGAAATTTAGTGAGAGATCATCCTATAATGCTACCGCCGAACTAAGCAAAATAAGATGCATAAAGGATAAACATCACATACAATCAATATAAGTGATATGATATGGCCATCATCATCTTGTGCCTTTGATCTCCATCTCCAAAGCACCGTCATGATCACCATCGTCACCGGCTTGACACCTTGATCTCCATCGAAGCATCATTGTCGTCTCGCCAATTATTGCTATCACGACTATCGCTACCACTTAGTCACAAAATAAAGCAATTACATGGCGATTGCATTTCATACAATAAAGCAACAACCATAAGGCTCCTGCCAGTTGCCGATAACTGTTACAAAACATGATAATCTCATACAACAATTTATATATCATCACGTCTTGACCATATCACATCATAGCATACCCTGCAAAAACAAGTTAGACGCCCTCTACTTGTTGCAAATTTTACGTGGCTGTTATGGGTTTAGCAAGAACCGTTCTTACCTACGCATCAAAAACCACAACGATTTTTCGTCAAGTGTGCTGTTTTAACCTTCAACAAGGACCGGTCATAGTCACACTTGATTCAACTAAAGTTGGAGAAACTGACACCCGCCAGCCACCTGTGTGCAAAGCACGTCGGTAGAACCAGTCTCGTGTAAGCGTACGCGTAATGTCGGTCCGGGCAGCTTCATCCAACAATACCGCCGAACCAAAGTATGACATGCTGGTAAGCAGTATGACTATTATCACCCACAACTCTTTGTGTTCTACTCGTGCATATAACATCTACGCATAGACCTGGCTCGGATGCCACTGTTGGGGAACACAGTAATTTCAAAAAAAATCCTACGCACACGCAAGATCTATCATGGTGATGCATAGCAAGGAGAGGGGAGAGTGTAGTCCATGTACCCTCGTAGACCATAAATGGAAGCGTTATGACAACGCGGTTGATGTAGTCGTACGTCTTCACGATCCGACCGATCCTAGTACCGAAAGTACGGCACCTCCGCAATCTGCACACGTTCAGCTCGGTGACGTCCCACGAACTCTCGATCCAGCTGAGTGTCGAGGGAAATCTTCGTCAGCACGATGGTGTGATGATGGTGATGATGAAGTTACCGGCGCAGGGCTTCGCCTAAGAACTACGACGATATGACCGAGGTGGATTATGGTGGAGGGGGGCACCGCACACGGCTAAGACAATGATCAACTTGTGTGTCTATGGGGTGCCCCCTCTCCCGTATATAAAGGACTGGAGGAGGGGGAGGGCCGACCCTCTCTATGGCGCGCCCTAGGGGAGTCCTACTCCCACCGGGAGTAGGATTCCCCCCTTCCAAGTATGACTAGGAGAGGAAGGAAGGAGGAGAGAGGGAGGAAGGAAAGGGGGCCCGGCCCCCCTCCCAATTCGGATTGGGCTTGGGGGGCGCGCCCCCTCCTAGGCCGCCTCCTCCTCTCTCCCACTAAGGCCCAATAAGGCCCATACACTCCCTGGGGGGTTCCGGTAACCTCCCGGTACTTCGGTAAATGCCCGAACTCACCTGGAACCATTCCGATGTCCAAACATAGCCATCCAATATATCGATATTTATGTCTCGACCATTTCGAGACTCCTCGTCATGTCCGTGATCACATCCAGGACTCCGAACAACCTTCGGTACATCAAAACACATAAACTCATAATACCGATCGTCACAGAACGTTAAGCGTGCTGACCCTATGGGTTCGAGAACTATGTAGACATGACCGAGACTCATCTCCGGTCAATAACCAATAGCGGAACCTGGATGCTCATATTGGTTCCTACATATTCTACGAAGATCTTTATCGGTCAAACCGCATAACAACATATGTTGTTCCCTTTGTCATCGGTGTGCTACTTGCCCGAGATTCGATCGTCGGTATCTCAATACTAGTTC
Organism: Triticum dicoccoides; assembly: GCF_002162155.2. Taxonomy (NCBI): domain Eukaryota; kingdom Viridiplantae; phylum Streptophyta; class Magnoliopsida; order Poales; family Poaceae; genus Triticum; species Triticum dicoccoides. The sequence goes on from NC_041391.1 coordinate 705,913,863, forward strand.
AATCTCGTTACCGGCAAGTCTCTTTACTCATTCCGTAATGCATCATCCTGTAACTAACTCATTAGTCACATTGCTTGCAAGGCTTATAGTGATGTGCATTACCGAGAGGGCCTAGAGATACCTCTCTGATACTCGGAGTGACAAATTCTAATCTCGATCTATGCCAACCCAACAAACACCTTCGGAGACACCTGTAGAGCATCTTTATAATCACCCAGTTACGTTGTGACGTTTGATAGCACACAAGGTGTTCCTCCGGTATTCGGGAGTTGCATAATCTCATAGTGAGAGGAACATGTATAAGTCATGATGAAACCAATAGCAATAAAACTAAACGACCATTTATGCTAAGCTAACGGATGGGTCTTGTCCATCACATCATTCTCTAATGATGTGACCCCGTTCATCAAATGACAACATATGTCCATGGTCAGGAAACATAACCATCTTTGATTAACGAGCTAGTCTAGTAGAGGCATACTAGGGACACTCTGTTTGTCTATGTATTCACACATGTACTAAGTTTTCGGTTAATAAAATTCTAGCATGAATAATAAAAATTTATCATGATATAAGGAAATATAAATAACAACTTTATTATTGCCTCTAGGGCATATTTCCTTCAACATCGACAAGTGGGACGCAAGAAGGCATGGACCCGCTACAACGAGAGAGACAAAGGGGGTTAAGGGGGAATGAGGCGTGCAACCCTCACTAGTCATTTTCTTCCATCTTATTCGGACCAAGCTAGTCAAAGACAAGCTGACGGTTCAAAACAGATGTGCACGATCGAACCATTTTCAAATGCGCACCCTTGGCTAGATTACCGTAGCGGACTCCACCCCTAGAATGGCTAGAGTTTCCCGTGAAGACATGAACAATAATGTAAACTGAAAGAATCCGTCTTTGTCTCCGACGATTCAAACTTTCTTAAGTCTCAATTCATTTTTCAAGAAGTCTTATCAGATTAGCAAAAGTGTCACCTACACCGCACTTTTACAAAAACACATGTAAGTTACAGTTTTTACTAGTTGGCAAATTCAAAATTAATTTCAATTACATTTGGACCAAGTGATATAGATTGTCTATCTACCTCGCAGTCTTCCACGGTTGGGTGAATAATTGATGAGAGAAGTTACCAGTGTGAGAGTAGAGTGTGTTCTACCTCCCACACTCCACTCCATGGGTTGGTGAATAATTGAGGAGAGAAGTTACTAGTCCCACGCGTCAAAGCTAGAGCTTTTCCCTTTCCGGCTCAAGACTTCGGGCCTGTTCGGCAACTGCCCAACTCCAGAAAATCCTCAAATCCGGCTTCTCGATCTAGCTTTGGTCATTGCCCAACCGCGTACTGTGCAGTAGCCACCACCTTCATTGCCCAAAACGATCAACTCAGCACGCGGGGTTCCCAGGCGGAGGAGGCGAGGAGCGGCGCCGGCGGCGACCGATGGATCCAGGTGACGGCCACGACCTAGATCCTTCTCGATTACCGGGCAAAAATGTTTCTTTTTTCCTCGATTTCTCACTGCTGTGTGTGGTGGTTGGGTCAGGCGGCGCCGCCGCCGCCGCCGCCAAGCGCGCGGTGTGGTGCTGGATGTGGGGGATGCACGACAACTCGGACGACGCGGGCGACGGCCATAAGCAGTTCCATCTCGTGGCCTCCGCCGATTTCAGCCACGACACGGTGAGAACCTAGCTCCCCTTCGACCCCCTCCCCTCCTCCCTGTCGATTGTGCCTCGACCACCGCCGTTGCTTCCGGTGTTGCTTGTAGCATGAAAGAAAGTCAGTGCGCACCGGCACCTCCTGCTAGATTTCAGCGTGCGAGAAACATCACTGCCTCCGCTGCTCAACATGTACTTTTCTCAGGGAAGGGTGCCAATGTCCATGACTGAAACTGAAACTTTTTGCTAAAACAGTCCATGACTGAAACTTGTGGCGCACATTATTTCTCTCTTGTTAAGTAGCAAGTAGAGTGATGTAAATCCAGGCTCAACACTGTCTGTCATACCAATAAGTAGTATTCGTGCCAATAAGTAGATCTCAGTCAGTTCTTGACTGTTGCATCATCTATTCTTGCTGGATTGGAGATCCCAGCACCTTTCTTGGCCTCATCTGGTTAGATGTTGCAGAATGATCCAAAAGGCATCTTCGGAGAAGGCCTTGAGAGTGTTGGACATCTCACTGGATACAGATTGTGTTGCTTCAGATGCATTTTGTTGCTTCAGATGCATGAGGCCCACTTGCTTAATTTCCTCCCATTGCTCCATTCAGTTTCTGTGAATCTGTACCGTTAGTTCCGATTACTGAACCAGGGTTTCAAGGAACTCAGATTTCAGAAACCCACTGGAATAGAAAAGTTTTAATTTCATTCTTAGCTACAGTACCATATGTTGCGTGATACTAAAATCAAGCTCCCATCGAGATATATAATTAGTAGTGTACACTGCCTGTGCGTGGAGCTCTTATGGAGATAAGCGTTGGTACTGTACACTGCTGGTGTACCATGATGTGCTATCTATTTGATGTGTTCACCAAGAATGATATAATTTGGTAGTTAACTTTAGTCGTGTAAGTGTGAGATTTAACCGTTCGTCCTGTAATGTGTGTTCCGGACTGTTAGCATGCACATTGCTCTACGTTGCCCATGATGTATACTTGGCCTAAGTCCTAGTGATTACGCTTTGTTTGTAGCCAAGTTCGTAGCAGCATTGACGTTCAGGCTCTGTACATGTATAGTGCACCACCCACCGGTGTATTTTTGTGTGCCTGATCTTATTCTCCTACATGGAAATATGATTTATTTTTTGGTTTGCTTTGTCTTCCGTGTCTGCTGGCAGTCATGCATTCTGAACTATGTCTCGATTTCTTGCAAACTGTGTGCACAAACGACGGAACTTATATCTGACTCTAATCAATATGTATCTTCTTTCTCCTTAAACAGCGTATGCCCGGGGAGTTTGGAAACCACTTGACGAATATAACCCCCGAGTCTGATCTTGTCAAACTTGTAGCTCACGACGAACCTATTTCTGACTCTAATCGATGTGAAGCAAATGGCGGTTCAGCGAGCGATACTGATATGCAACTTGAAGTGACCTTGAGCACCTTGGCTATTCAATTCTTTTGCCGCTTTTATGAGAATGTCCACATGCGTGGTTTGACTTGGCAGGATGATGAGTATATGCAATGGGTCTCTGGATACCATCACATAGAGCGAACCAATGGCCTTTCTGCCAGGTTTATGAATGAGCTCATTGGAGTTGGATGCTACTCTTATTTCCCCTTTGGACCATTTGGGCCGGGAAGCACCGTGATCACTATTCCTGAAAGTGCATGGGCTGAAATTTCTGTTGGGCTTCAGAGCATGCTCATAACTAGGCTTGACTCTTTTCTTCAGCCCAAACATTCCAATGCTATGGGCTTGAATAATTCTGCTTGCACTTTACCACCTGAATCTGTATGTGTGTTGGCTGATGCTGCAGTGTCTTCAAGTGTGTTGGCTGATGTTGCAGTGTCTGATACTTCTATGTTTGAGGCTGCTGTGCCGGAATTTGCTACAGTGTCTGAAGGTGTGCTGGCTGCTGCTGTAGTATCTGATGGTATTATGGTTACTGCTGCAGTGTCTGATACTGCAGTATCTGCATGTGCTTTGAACTCTACTGCTGTGCCTGATGTTATGACTGATATCCATGAAGCTGCCGGTGCCAATACTGTTAAGAAGAGGAGCAGATCAGAGGTTGTGGTGGTGACTGAACATGGTCGAGGACCGCACAGTGACAAGGAGAGATGTGTGCCTATGGAGCTCCCATCTGAGAATCCTAAAAGGAAGAAATCTTCTGTTGTGATGACCACAGGCCAACAGTGCCTTCAGATTTCAGCAGTGCAGCAAATGGGGGTTGAACAGTGCGGTATTGAAGTTTGTTCCAACAATCTCATGGGACCTTCTCAGCGTCCCTATATTCTACCCAAGAAGACAACTCTACCTAGTGAATTGGAGAAAAAAGTAAAGGAGAAAGTCAAGACTATTCAATCTGAACTTCCCATCTTCGTGAGAGAGTTAAAAACATACTCTGTTGTTGGCACAGGCCAAGGAGGATGTGCTCTGGTGAGTTTACATACTCTTCACCCGTAGCTACACTCTTGCCTATTATTTGTAGTTTCCTGTTGATTTTGCAATGAAATTTCAGCATTACGTTGCAGAAATAGCACTTGTTTGATTTTTTTTCATCTAAAAACTTACACAACTGGCTAGAAATTATTTCGTCTGAATTAAATATTGATCTGAATTTTTGAACTTATGCATTTATGATGGAGTAGGTATTTTGCAAGGAATTTGCTTCGGCATGTGGCCTCCCGCACGCAAAGAAAACAACCATACATCTTCAGCTGGAGGACAAAACGACGGTGCCATGGCCTGTCAAGTTAATCTGCAGTGAGCATAACAGCAACCAGAGGTGGCTTACCACGGGGTGGAACAAATTTGTCACGGACAATGGCCTGAAGAAAGGAGATGCCTGCCTCTTCCAGCCAGACAAGAGCAGCAACACTGAGGGCCTTACAATGACTGTTTATCTGATTCGCAAGTCGTCGGAAAAGGAGCTGTAGCTCAAGCATGTTGACTTGTGGTTTCTTAGCAATCGTCTATATTTAGTATGGCTCTAATAACTCTTATGCCCTCCTATGAGAGCTGACTTGTTGACCAACTTGATGTTGAGTTCATTTAGGTGACTTGTAGCTGTTAAACAACTACCTAGTATGTATGTCTGTGCCATGTGTTGCTGCTTCAGATGGGATTAGGAGCTACTTTATTATTCAGAGTGTTGTTTGGTGCATGAATGCATGGTTCAAATTTGATTATGCTGTGGGTAGGATGAATGGTCACAGGAACTTGGTGTACCTTGTTGAACCCCATTCTGTTAGCTGTAGATCAACTTTATCATGAATGCATTTTGGCCCCGAAAATAACCCAACCACGCTGGAGTGTAGAACATTAGAAACTGGTACTTACATGCAAAGTTTAAGTTTTGGGGGTCTCTACTGATATGAAAAGTTTGCTGCTGGAAGCTTATTTGCATGGTGAAAAATAGAGGCGTTCGACCGTTCATCGCCTCGATTACATAAGTGTCCCCTGTCATGACAAAACGACATTCTAGAGTTGAGAAAAAAATGACCATTCCATTTCATAAAAAAAAAAATTCCATATCTTGCAGTTTGACTCAGTAACTAGTAGTCCCTCTGTAAACTAATATAAGAGCGTTTAGATCACTACTTTAGTATTCTAAAAGCTCTTATATTAGTTTACGGAGGGAGTACTGTTTAACTTTCTGAATGTTGAACACCGGGAGGCTTCCCATGATCTGTAAGATGTTGCAAAATGACATGGTTCAACCTTGTTATAACCTCAGGTACTAACCAACTTTGCTTGCCTGTACAGAAGGTGTCACATACATATCACAGGTCGGTCATGTTTCTACTCCCAAGTACCTCTCAGCAAAAAAGTTCACTGTTTTTGCAAACATGTTTCTACTCCCATACGCAAAGCAAAACATCCATATATCTTCAGCTGGAGGACCAAAAGGTGTCACGGGATCAACTTTATCTTTCTTGTAATTGCTCTGGACCAGAAAAACAACAATATGCAGAGTTTATGTTTTGGGGGCTCAACTGATATGAAAAATCACCTGCAAATACTGCTGGAAACTTATTTGCATGGTGAAAAATGGAGGTGTTCCGTCGTTCATCGCCTCGATTACGAAAGCGGTCCCCGGCACGACAAAACGGTTCATTGTTATGGAAAACCATTTGCATACACCGCAACTGCAACGCCCTTCCCCTTCCTCCGCGTGTGCAATCTCTACCTATTTTCTTACATAATGCTGGGCCTTACACACACCATTAAGAGCACAATCCTCTGGCATCATGCCTCGCCTCACACGCACCGGCGCTAAATCCTATTTGGCGCCTTTAGCGCCCGCTACAGTTGTTTCTACAAACGGGCGCATACCCCCCTTGTCACGTTGGGCCGGCCCATTTTCGATTTTTTTTTCTGTGTTCTAAACTGCAAAAACAACGCAAGAGCTGGGTTTCGAACCGTGACCGGCGAGTAACAAGCGCGAGGCGACATCCACCAGGCCAGTTCAGTTGGTGTGATTATGTACATGTTTCCTTTTTTTTTCTTCTTTTTTTCCTTTTTCAAATTCGTGAAACTTTTCTTTCTTCATGAGTTTTTCCTCTGCAAAATAGATGGAGTTTTTCTCGAATTTGATGAGTTTGTGAAAAAATCGATGAACTTTTTTTCAAATCCGATGAACCTTTTAAAAATTCAATGAACTTTTTTCAAATTTGATGAACTTTTATCAAATTCAATGAACTTTTTTCAGAATCGGTGAACTTATTTTGAAATTCTGTGAACTTTTTCAAAACCAATGAACTTTTTTCAAATTCGACGACCTTTTTTCAAATTCGATGAACTTTTTTGAAAACCGGTGAACTTTTTGCTAATTCGCTGAACTGTTTTCCTAATCCGATGAACTTTTTTCAAATGTAATGAACTTTATTTCAAATCCGATGATCTTTTTTCAAATTCGATCAACTTTTTCAATTTTTGTGTTCAAAATTGATGGACTTTTTTTTAGAATTGATGAACATTGTAAAATTCGTGAAATGTTTTTAAAATTCGTAATTTTTCAGATCCATGTGCTTTCAGTTTTGTGAACGAAGGGACGAACAGAAAAAAAAAGAACGAACGAACGAAACGTGCACGAAGGAAGGGAAGGAGCGAGCGATGGAGAACGGAAAGCGTGAGTGTGCTAGCTGGGCCGGCCCACTAGAGGCTGCTGCGCGAGCGCCCGCTAGCGAACGGGCGCATAAGGCGCCGTAGAGGAGGTCTCCGCACCGGCAGAGAGTCTTTCCAAGATAAATTTTGATTTTGGCAAGGCATTTAGCCCATCAAACCATTATATATCTTGGCCCACTGGATACATAAGGCTTCATCAGCCCGTTCTAATGACGGGAGTTGTGATTGCTAGATGGGCCGACCCAATATAGGTTCCATTTTTTTTGAGGTGATCCAATTTCCAGGGAAGGGTTTTGGGAAGCTTCTATGACCGGTTTTTGAATGGTTTTAGAAGCCTCTAAGCGGTCTATTTTTTCTCTTTTCCGTTTTTCTATGTTTTTTCACTGATTTTATTCAGTTTTTTTCGTTTTTTGTTTTCTTTTTCTCAAGACATTTATACTTATTTAATACACGTTCAATAGTTTTCAAATACATGTTTTGAACATTCTTTTGAATAGTACATGTTAAATACATTTTTTTAGAAAATGTTAAATATTTTTAAATACACATTGTACATTTATTAAATGAGTGAAATATTTTTTATACTACATGAACATTTTTTAACTTCATATACACATTTTTAAAAACATGTTAAGAACATAATTTTCAAAACACTCAAACATTTTTTAGTGGCAAGGAATATTTTGTATGAATTATGTGGAAATTCTTTTACATTGTATAAACATATTGTAGAATGTCACAAAGCATTTTTTTGAAATGCGTGAACATGTTTAAAATGTTATTAACATATTTTTTAATAGTGTTAACCATTTTTTAAGTTGCGTGATTGAGAAATGTTTTGGTTGCCGATCCAGAGCTAGCTAGGTCCGGCAGCCATCGACATTTACTAGAGGTAACTGATACGTCTCCAACGTATCTATAATTTTTGATTGTTCCATGCTATTATCTTATCAATTATGGATGTTTTATATACGTTTACAAGCAACTTTATATCATTTTTTGGGGCTAACCTATTAACTTAGTGTCCAGTGTGAGTTGTTGTTTTTTGCTTGTTTTTTTGACTTTGCAGAATATCAGTACCAAACGAAGTTCAAATGCCACGAAACTTTTTAAAGATTTTTTTTCTAGCGATAAGAGACCGTGGAAGCTTCTGGAGGCCACGAGAAGACGAAGGGTGCCCCCCTAAGCACCAGGGCGTGCCAGGGGCCTCTGGCGCGACCTGGTGGGTAGTGGGCCCACAAGCCTCCGTTTGACCTACCTCCGCCTCTATGAATACTCTAAAATCCCAAAACCTACAGGAGAGTCCATGAAATATTTTTTCTACCGCCGTAAGTTACAGAACCACGAGATCCAATCTAGAGGCCTTTTCCGGCACTCTGCCAAGGGGGGAAACGATCACGGAGGGGTTCTTCATCATCCTTGCTGTCCCTCTGATGATGCGTGAGTAGTTTACCACGGACCTATGGGTCCAGAGTTAGTAGCTAGATGACTTCTTCTCTCTTTTTGATCTTCAATACAATGTTCTCCTCGGTGTTCTTGGAGATCTATTTGATGTACTGACTTTTTACGGTGTGTTTGTTGGAATTCGATGAATTATGAGTTTATGATCAGATCTATCCATGAATATTATTTGAGTTTTCTCTGAACTCTTTTATGCATGATTGTTATAGTCTCGTATTTCTTCTCCGATTTATTGGTTTGGTTTGGCCAACTAGATTGATTTATCTTGCCATGGGAAGAGATGCTTTGTGATGGGTTCGATCTTGCGGTGCTCAGTCTCAGTGGCAGAAATGTTGGGGAACGTAGTAATTTCAAACAAATTTCCTATGCACACGCAAGATCATGGTGATGCATAGCAACGAGAGGGGAGAGTGTTGTCCACGTACCCTCGTAGACCGAAAGCAGAAGCGTTAGAACAATGTGGTTGATGTAGTCGTACGTCTTCACGATCCGACCGATCCAAGTACCGAACGTACGGCACCTTCGAGTTCAGCACACGTTCAGCTCGATGACGTCCCACGAACTCCGATCCAGCAGAGCTTTGAGGGAGAGTTCCGTCAGCACGACGGCGTGATGATGGTGATGATGATGCTACCGATGCAGGGATTCGCCTAAGCACCGCTACGATATGACCGAGGTGGATTATGGTGGAGGGGGGCACCGCACACGGCTAAAAAATCAATGATCAATTGTTGTGTCTATGGGGTGCCCCCTGGCCACGTATATAAAGGAGTGGAGGAGGGGGGAGAGGGCCGGCCCCTATGGCGCGCCCTGGAGGAGTCCTACTCCCACCGGGAGTAGGATTCCCCCCCCCCCCTTCCATGTAGTAGGAGTAGGAGAGAAGGAAAGGGAAAAGAGAAGAGAAGGAAGGAGGGGCGTGGCCCCTCCCCCTAGTCCAATTCGGACTAAGCCTTGGGGGGCGCAGCCTCCCCTCTCTCTTTCCCCTAAAGCCCAATAAGGCATATATACTCCCCGGCGAATTCCCGTAACTCTCCGGTACTCCGAAAAATACCCGAATCACTCGGAACCTTTCCGATGTCCGAATATAGTCGTCCAATATATCGATCTTTACGTCTCGACCATTTTGAGACTCCTCGTCATGTCCCCGATCTCATCTGGGACTTCGAACTACCTTCGGTACATCAAAACACATAAACTCATATTTTCAATCGTCACCGAACGTTAAGCGTGCGGACCCTACGGGTTCGAGAACTATGTAGACATGACCGAGACTCATCTCCGGTCAATAACAAATAGCGGAACCTGGATGCTCATATTGGCTCCTACATATTCTACGAAGATCTTTATCGGTTAAACCGCATAACAACATATGTTGTTCCCTTTGTCATCGGTATGTTACTTGCCCGAGATTAGATCGTCGGTATCTTGCCCGAGTCTCTTTACTTGTTCTATAGTGCATCATCCCGCAACTAACTCATTAGTTACAATGCTTGCAAGGCTTATAGTGATGTGCATTACCGAGAGGGCCTAGAGATACCTCTCCGACAATCGGAGTGACAAATCCTAATCTCGATCTATGCGAACTCAACAAGTACCATCGGAGACACCTGTAGAGCACCTTTATAATCACCCAGTTACGTTGTGATGTTTGGTAGCACACAAAGTGTTCCTCCGGTATTCGGGAGTTGCATAATCTCATAGTCATAGGAACATGTATAAGTCATGAAGAAAGCAATAGCAATATACTAAACGATCAAATGCTAAGCTAACGGAATGGGTCAAGTCAATCACATCATTTTCTAATGATGTGATCCCGTTAATCAAATGACAACTCATGTCTATGGCTAGGAAACTTAACCATCTTTGATTCAACGAGCTAGTCAAGTAGAGGCATACTAGTGCACTATGTTTGTCTATGTATTCACACATGTACTAAGTTTTCGGTTAATACAATTCTAGCATGAATAATAAACATTTATCATGAAATAAGGAAATAAATAATAACTTTATTATTGCCTCTAGGGCATATTTCCTTCAGTCTCCCACTTGCACTAGAGTCAATAATCTAGTTCACATCGCCATGTGATTTAACACCAATAGTTCACATCACCATATGATTAACACCCATAGTTCACATCGTCATGTGACCAACACCCAAAGGGTTTACTAGAGTCAATAATCTAGTTCACATCGCTATGTGATTAAAACCCAAAGAGTACTAAGGTGTGATCATGTTTTGCTTGTGAGAGAAGTTTAGTCAACGGGTCTGCCACATTCAGATTCGTATGTATTTTGAAAATTTCTATGTCAACAATGCTCTTCACGGAGCTACTCTAGCTAATTGCTCCCACTTTCAATATGTATCCAGAGTGAGACTTAGAATCATCTGGATCAGTGTCAAAACTTGCATCGACGTAATCCTTTACGACGAACCTCTTGTGACCTCCATAATCGAGAAATATATCCTTATTCCACTAAGGATAATTTTGACCGTTGTCCAGTGATCTACTCCTAGATCACTATTGTACTCCCTTGCTAAACTCAATGTAGGGTCTACAATAGATCTGGTACACAGCATGGCATACTTTATAGAACCTATGGCTGAGGCATAGAGAATGACTTTCATTCTCTTTCTATCTTCTGCCTTGGTCGGGCTTTGAGTCTTACTCAATTTCACACATTGTAACACAGGCAAGAACTCTTTCTTTGACAGTTCCATTTTGAACTACTTCAAAATCTTGTCAAGGTATGTACTCATTGAAAAAACTTATCAAGCGTCTTGATCTATCTCTATATAACTTGATGCTCAATATGTAAGCAGCTTCACCGAGGTCTTTATTTGAAAAACTCCTTTCAAATACTCCTTTATGCTTTCTAGAAAATTCTACATTATTTCTGATCAACAATATGTCATTCACATATATTTATCAGAAATGTTGTAGTGCTCCCACTCACTTTCTTGTAAATACAGGCTTCACCGCAAGTCTGTATAAAACTATATGCTTTGATCAACTCATCAAAGCGTATATTCCAACTCTGAGATGCTTGCACCAGTCCATAGATGGATCGCTGGAGCTTGCACACTTTGTTAGCATCCTTTGGATCGATAAAACCTTCAGGTTGCATCATATACAACTCTTCTTCCAGAAATCCATTCAGGAATGCAGTCTTTACATCCATTTGCCAGATTTCATAAAATGTGGCAATTTGCTAACATGATTCGGACAGACTTAAGCATCTCTACGAGTGAAAAGGTCTCATCGTAGTCAACTCCTTGAACTTTGTCAAAACCTTTTTTGACAAGTCTAGCTTTGTAGATAGTAACACTACTATCAGCGTCCGTCTTCCTCTTGAAGATCCATTTATTTTCTATGGCTTGTCGATCATCGGGCAAGTCAACCAAAGTCCACACTTTGTTCTCATACATGGATCCCATCTCAGATTTCATGGCCTCAAGCCATTTTGCGGAATCTGGGCTCATCATTGCTTCCTCATAGTTCATAGGTTCGTCATGGTCAAGTAACATGACCTCGAGAACAGGATTACCGTACCACTCTGGTGCGGATCTCACTCTGGTTGACCTACGAGGTTCGGTAGTAACTTGATCTGAAGTTATATGATCATCATCATTAGCTTCCTCACTAATTGGTGTAGGAGTCACAGGAACAGATTTCTGTGATGAACTACTTTCCAATAAGGGAACAAGTACAATTACCTCATCAAGTTCTACTTTCCTCCCACTCACTTCTTTCGAGAGAAACTCCTTCTCTAGAAAGGATCCATTCTTAGCAACGAATGTCTTGCCTTCGGATCCGTGATAGAAGGTGTACCCAACTGTCTCCTTTGGGTATCCTATGAAGACATATTTCTCCGATTTGGGTTTGAGCTTATCAGGATGAAACTTTTTCACATAAGCATCGCAGCCCCAAACTTTAAGAAACGACAACTTTGGTTTTTTGCCAAACCACAGTTCATATGGTGTCGTCTCAATGGATTTAGATGGTGCCCTATTTAATGTGAATGCAGCTGTCTCTAATGCATAACCCAAAATGATAGTGGTAAATCGGTAAGAGACATCATAGATTGCTGTTGGAAATATGCCCTAGAGGCAATAATAAAATGGTTATTATTGTATTTCCTTGTTCATGGTAATTGTCTATTGTTCATGCTATAATTGTGTTATCCGGAAATCATAATACATGTGTGAATACATAGACCATAACATGTCCCTAGTGAGCCTCTAGTTGACTAGCTCGTTGATCAATAGATGGTTACGGTTTCCTGACCATGGACATTGGATGTCATTGATAACGGGATCACCTCATTAGGAGAATGATGTGATGGACAAGACCCAATCCTAAGCATAGCACAAGATCGTGTAGTTCGTCTGCTAGAGCTTTTCTAATGTCAAGTATCATTTCCTTAGACCATGAGATTGTGTAACTCCCAGATACCGTAAGAATGCTTTGGGTGTACCAAACGTCACAACGTAACTGGGTGGCTATAAAGGTGCACTACGGGTATCTCTGAAAGTGTCTGTTGGGTTGGCACGAATCGAGACTGGGATTTGTCACTCCGTATGACGAAGAGGTATCTCTGGGCCCACTCGGTAATGCATCATCATAATGAGCTCAAATGTGACTAAGTAGTTGGTCACGGGATCATGCATTGCGTAACGAGTAAAGTGACTTGCCGGTAACGAGATTGAACGAGGTATTGGGATACCGACGATCGAATCTCGGGCAAGTAACGTACCGATTGACAAAGGGAATTGTATACGAGATTGATTGAATCCCCGACATCGTGGTTCATCCGATGAGATCATCGTGGAACATGTGGGAGCCAACATGGGTATCCAGATTCTGCTGTTGGTTATTTGCCGGAGAGATGTCTCGGTCATGTTTGCATGATTCCCGAACCCGTAGGGTCTACACACTTAAGGTTCGATGACGCTAGGGTTATAGGGAATAGATGTACGTGGTTACCGAATGTTGTTCAGAGTCCCGGATGAGATCCCGGACGCCACGAGGAGTTCCGGAATGATCCGAAGGTAAAGATTTATATATGGGAAGTCCTGTTTTGGACACCGGAAGTGTTCTGGGCGTTATCGGTAACGTCCCGGGACCACCTGAAGGGTTTGGGGTTCCACCGGGAGGGGCCACCAACCCCGGAGTCCTGCGTGGGCCAAGTGTGGGAAGGGACCAGCCCCTAGGTGGGCTGGTGCGCCTCCCACAAGAGGCCCAAGGCGCAGGGAAGGGGGAAGGGGGAAAACCCTAGGCTCAGATGGGCCTAAGGCCCACCTAGGGTGCGCCCCCCTCTCTCCCCCTTTGGCCGCCCCCCAGATGCATCTAGGGCTGGCCGCCACCCCTAGGGGGGGAACCCTAGATGGGGGCACAGCCCCTCCCCTTCCCCTATATATAGTGGGGGTTTTGGGGCTGCCAGAGACACGAGTCTCTCTCTCTCTTGGCGCAGCCCTACCCCTCTCCCTCCCCGTCTCTCGTAGTGCTTGGCGAAGCCCTGCTGGAGTGCCACGCTCCTCCATCACCACCACGCCGTTGTGCTGCTGCTGGACAGAGTCTTCCCCAACCTCTCCCTCTCTCCTTGCTGGATCAAGGCACGGGAGACGTCACCAGGCTGCACGTGTGTTCAACGCGGAGGCACCGTTGTTCGGTGCTTAGATCGGATTCGGCCGCGATCTGAATCGCTTCGTGTACGACTCCACTGACCGCGTTCTTGCAACGCTTCCGCATCGCGATCTTCAAGGGTATGAAGATGCACTCCCCTCTCTCTCGTTGCTAGTCTCTCCATAGATTGATCTTGGTGATGTGTAGAAAATTTTTAATTTCTGCAACGATCCCCAACAGTGGCATCATGAGCTAGATCTATGCGTAGATTCTATACACGAGTAGAACACAAAGTAGTTGTGGGCGATGATTTGTTCAATTTGCTTACCGTTACTAGTCTTATCTTGATTCGACGGCATTGTGGGATGAAGCGGCCCAGGTTGTATTTCCTTGTTGCAATCCGTTGTTAATTCTCCTCATGCTTATAGTCAAAATAAAGCTTTTACCAAACATATTGTTGATGCCTTGATGCAATCTTATGATGAAAAACTTAATTTGGAAGTTTCTATACCTAGAAAACTTAATGATGAGTGGGAACCTACTATAAAGATTAGAATTAAAGATCATGAGTGTTTTGCTTTGTGTGATTTGGGTGCTAGTGTTTCCACGATTCCGAAAACTTTATGTGATATTCTAGGTTTCCATGATCTTGATGATTGCTCTTTAAATTTGCACCTTGCGGATTCCACCATTAAAAAGTCAATGGGAAGGATCAATGATGTTCTAATTGTTGCAAATAGAAATTTGGTGCCCGTAGATTTTATCGTTCTTGATATAGATTGCAATCTTTCTTGTCCTATTATTCTTGGTAGACCTTTCCTTAGAACGATTGGTGCGATTATTGATATGAAGGAAGGGAATATCAGATTCCAATTTCCATTAAGGAAAGGCATGGAGCACTTTCCAAGGAAGAAAGTGAAATTACCTTATGAATCTATCATGCGAGCTACTTATGAATTTAGTGCCAAAGATGGCACCACTTAGATCTATTTTCGCTTTTATGCCTAGCTAGGGGCGTTAAACGATTGCGCTAGTTGGGAGGCAACCCAATTTTTTTTGTGTTCTTCGTTTTTGTTTCTGTTTAGTAATAAATTTATCATCTACCTTCTGTTTAGATGTGTTTTTATCTTTTAATTAGTGTTTGTGCCAAGTAGAACCTATAGGATAACCTATGATGATAGTTGATTTGATTATGCTGAAAAACAGAAACTTTGCGCGCACGAGAATTTTTTTTAGTAAATCACATAAACGTGCTTTTACGTTGATTCTTTTTTCTGCTGATCAATAGACAAATTGCCTAGGACTTCCTATTATGGTAGAATTTTTGGGGTTCCAGAAGTTTGCGTTAGTTACAGATTACTACCGACTGTTCTGTTTTTGACAGATTCTGTTTTTCGTGTGTTGTTTGCTTATTTTGATGCATCTATGGCTAATAAAATTGTTTATAAACCATAGAGAAGTTGGAATACAGTAGGTTTAACACCAATATAAATAAATAATGAGTTCATTACAGTACCTTATGTGGTGGTTTTTCTTTCTTTCACTAACGGAGCTTACGAGATTTCTGTTGAGTTTTGTGTTGTGAAGTTTCAAGTTTTGGGTAAAGCTTTGATGGACTATGAAATAAGGAGTGGCAAGAGCCTATGCTTGGGTATTCCCAAGGCACCCCAAGATATTCAAGAATAGCCAAAAGCCTAAGCTTGGGGATGCCCCGGGAAGGCATCACCTCCTTCGTCTTCGTTTATCGGTAACTTTACTTGGAGCTATATTTTTATTCACCACATGATATGTGTTTTGCTTGGAGCGTCGTGTATTATATTAGTCTTTGATTTTTAGTTTACCACAATCATCCTTTCTGTACACACCTTTTGGGAGAAGCCTACTTGATTAGAATTTGCTAGAATACTCTATGTGCTTCACTTATATCTTTTGAGCTTGATAGTTTTTGCTCTAGTGCTTCACTTATATCTTTTGGAGCACGGCGGTGGATTAATTTTAAAGAAATTGCTAGCCTCTCATGCTTCACCTATATTATTTTGAGAGTCTTTTAGAACAGCATGGTATTTGTTTTGGTTACAAATTTGGTCCTAGAATGATGAGCATCCAAGTTGGGTATAATAAAAACTATCATAAAAAGTGAATTGAATGCTATGATCAGTTTGATGCTTGATAATTGTTTTAAGATATGGAGGAAGTGATATTAAAGTCATGCTAGTTGAGGTGATTATGAAAAATACTTGCGTTGAGGTTTGTGATTCCCGTAGCATGCACGTATGGTGAACCGCTTTGTGATGAAGCCGGAGCACAATTTTATTTATTGATTGTCTTCCTTATGAGTGGCGGTCGGGGACGAGCGATGGTCTTTTCCTACCAATCTATCCCCCTAGGAGCATCCGCATAGTACTTTGTTTTTGATGACTTGTAGATTTTTGCAATAAGTATATGAGTTCTTTTGACTAATGTTGAGTCCATGAATTATACGCACTCTCACTCTTCCACCATTGCTAGCCTCTCTTGTGCCGCGCAACTTTCGTCGGTACCATACACCTACCATATACCTTCCTCAAAATAGCCACCATACCTACCTATCATGGCATTTCCATAGCCATTCCGAGATATATTTCCATGCAACTTTCCACCGTTCCGTTCATATGACACGCATTACTTTTGTCATATTGCTCTTTGCATGATCATGTAGTTGACATTGTATTTGTGGCAAGGCCACTTTCATAATTTTCATACATGTCGCTCTTGATTCATTGCATATCCCAGTACACCGCCGGAGGCATTCATATAGAGTCATATCTTGTTCTAGCTTTGAGTTGTAATTCTTGAGTTGTAAATCAATAAAAGTGTGACAATCTTCATTACTAAAGCATTGTCCTAGTGAGGAAAGGATGATGAAGACTATGATTCCCCCACAAGTCGGGATGAGACTTCGGACTTTACAAAAAGAAAAAAAAAAGAAAAGAGAAAGGCCAAAAAGAAAAAAAAGGCCAAAGAAAAAAAGAGAAAGAAGAAGAAGAATTTTTTTTAATAAAAATGAGAGAAAGAGAGAAGGGACAATGCTACTATCCTTTTTTTCCACACTTGTGCTTCAAAGTAGCACCGTGATCTTCATGATAGAGAGTTTCATATGTTGTCACTTTCATATACTAGTGGGAATTTTTCATTATAGAATTTGGCTTGTATATTCCAATGATGGGCTTTCTCAAATTGCCCTAGGTCTTCGTGAGCAAACGAGTTGGATGCACACCCACTTAGTTTATTTTGTTGAGCTTTCATATATTTATAGCTCTAGTGCATCCGTTGCATGGCAATCCCTACTCACTCACATTGATATGTATTAATGGGCATCTCCATAGCCCGTTGATACGCCTAGTTGATGTGAGACTATCTTCTTCATTTTTGTCTTCTCCACAACCACCATTCTACTCCACATATAGTGCTATGTCCATGGCTCACGCTCATGTATTGCGTGAAAGTTGAAAGAGTTTGAGATTATTAAAGTATGAAACAATTGCTTGGCTTGTCATCGGGGTTGTACATGATTAAATACTTTATGTGATGAAGATAGAGCCTAGCCAGACTATATAATTTTATAGGGATAACTTTCTTTGGCCATGTTATTTTGAAAAAACATGATTACTTTTATTAGTATGCTTAAAGTATCACTATTTTTATGTCAATATGAACTTTTATTTTGTATCATTTGGATCTGAACATTCATGCCCCAATAAAAAAAATTACATTGAGAATTATGCTAGGTAGCATTCCACATCAAAAATTCTATTTTTATCATTTACCTACTCAAGGACGAGCAGGAATTAAGCTTGGGGATGCTTGATACATCTCCAACGTATCTATAATTTTTGATTGTTTCATGCTATTATATTACCCCTTTTGGATGTTTATGGGCTTTATTTTACATAATTATATCATTTTTGGGACTAACCTACTAACCGGAGGCCCAGCCCGTATTGCTGTTTTTTTTTGCCTATTTCAGTATTTCGAAGAAAAGGAATATCAAACGGAGTCCAAACGGAATGAAACCTTCGGGAGCGTGATTTTTGGAACGAACTGGATCCAGAGGACTTGGAGTGCACGTCAAGAAGCGATCGAGGCGGCCAGGAGGGTGGAGGGCGCCCCCCTATAGGGCGCGCCCCCTATCTCCTGGGCCCCACGAGCGGCCACCGACCTACTTCTTCCTCCTATATATACCTACGTACCCCGAAAACATCCAGGGAGCCACCGAAACACAATTTCCACTGCTGTAACCTTCTGTATCCGCGAGATCCCATCTTGGAGCCTTCGCCGGCGCTCCGCCGGAGGGGGAATCGACCATGGAGGGCTTCTACATCAACACCATAGCCCCTCCGATGAGTTGTGAGTAGTTTACCACAGACCTTCGGGTCCATAGTTATTAGCTAGATGGCTTCTTCTCTCTTTTTGGATCTCAATACAATGTTCTCCCCCTCTCTTGTGAAGATCTATTCGATGTAAACTCTTTTTGCGGTGTGTTTGTCGAGATCCGATGAATTGTGGGTTTATGATCAAGTTTATCTATGAGAAATATTTGAATCTCTTCTGAATTCTTTTATGTATGATTGCTTATCTTTGTAAGTCTTTTCGAATTATCAGTTTGGTTTGGCCTACTAGATTGATCTTTCTTGCCATGGGAGAAGTGCTTAGCTTTGGGTTCAATCTTGCGGTGTCCTTACCCAGTGACAGAAAGGGTTGCAAGGCACATATTGTATTGTTGCCATCGAGGATAAAAAGATGGGGTTTATATCATATTGCATGAGTTTATCCCTCTACATCATGTCCTCTTACTTAATGTGTTACTCTGTTCTTTATGAAGTTAATACTCTAGATGCAGGCAGGAGTCGGTCGATGTGTGGAGTAATAGTAGTAGATGCAGGCAGGAGTCTGTCTATTTGTTGCGGACGTGATGCCTATATACATGATCATGCCTAGATAATCTCATAATTATTCGCTTTTCTATCAATTGCTTGATAGTAATTTGTTCACCCATCGTAATACTTATGCTATCTTGAGAGAAGCCTCTAGTGAAACCTATGGCCCCCGGGTCTATCTTTTATTATATTTGCTTTCAATCTACTTTTATTTGCATCTTTATTTTTTGCATCTATATTATAAAATACCAAAAATATATTTATCTTATCATATTATCTCTATCAGATCTCACTTTCGCAAGTGGTCGTGAAGGGAATGGCAACCCCTTTATTGCGTTGGTTGCGAGTTCTTTGTTTGTTTGTGTAGGTGCGTGGGACTTTTTAGGAGCTTCCTACTGGATTGATACCTTGGTTCTCAAAAACTGAGGGAAATACTTACGCTACTGTGCTGCATCACCCTTTCCTCTTCAAGGAAAACCAACGCAAGCTCAAGACGTAGCACCTCCCGCTGCCGCGGACGAGGCCGACCTCTGGTACGGCCGTCGGAAGGCCCTTGAGCAACGCACCGCGCTTCGTCCGACCTCCTTGTCGCTACCTCCGTTACTAGGGAAAACCTTATACACAGAAGTTTACCAGTAGCGCGGTCTAAAAAGAGGCGCTACTGCTAATTAGTAGTAGCGAGGGGTATAAAACTCGCGCTACTACTAAGTTGATAGTAGTAGCAAGGGGTATAAACCCGCGCTGCTACTAAGTGGTCTCCACCATTCCCCCGGGACAGGCCATAGTAATAGCGAGAGATATAAAACCTACGCTACTACTAAGTAAGTAGCTATAAAGCAGGTAAGACCCCCGCGCTATTACTAAGCGTGTCTGCGCCATCCAGCCCGGCCCGATCCACTCCAACCCCGGCACTCTCTCTCCCATCCCTAAAAAAACTCTCTCACAAACTCACCTGCTCCTCTCCCCACGATCTCCTCGCCGCCGCCACCACCCACCCACGATCTCCCCCAAGCTCCCACCTTCCTCCGCTCTAATCCCCCATGGAAGCCACCGCCGCCGCCTCCCTCGCGCGGACCCTCGCCTCCTCGCTGCTCCCCCGCTGCTCCCGCCGTAGCCGCGTGCGCGTGGCCGTGGCGCCGGAGCGGCGGAGGAGGGGTAGGGCGGTGCTCTCCGCGGCGGCCTCGACGGGCAACTACATGGTGCCACCTTCCTCCAAGACCAGCCGCCTCGTGCTGCGGCTGATGGCAGTGGCGCAGCGAGTCTCCCACCTCACCACCACCGCTGCTTGCCGTCCGTCCCTCCTTCCGTCTATGGCCACGGCGACCTCCGGCGTCAGCAGGCTCAGCGCAGCGGCGGGTAACAACGACGGCGACGTCGGCCTCCAAGACCCCATCCCGGCCTCTGTTGGAATATGTAGGTACCCACTCCTTCCCCTTCCCCTTCACTTGCTGCCCGCTCTCTTCAAATCTGTTTCTGCATCCTCTGTTAGAACTTGTTTGCTCTCTGTTTTTTGGAGATGTGCTAGTCTGTATGAATGTATAATTGGTACGTAGCTCAAAACGAAACTTGCAAATGGTTCAATACATTTACAGGCAACACCGAGATGGCATGGTTGAACGCAAAAAGCAAATGCCATGACTGACGAAACTGAAAAAATTGAACACTTCCTTCCTCGTCCTGGGTGAAAACCATGTGACTGCACAACCGTGCTTTGCTAGTACATGCAGGTTCAGTGAGTTTGGAACCGATGGAGGACAACAGCAAAGTCTCTGAATCCAAAGTTCAACCTCTTTGTCAAGCAGGTGTCCGCCAGCATTGGGATGGCAGAGCCACACATTGATGTATGGATATTTTCTGGTTGCTTACCCCGTTCTACATCATTGTTTTTTGTTTAAGGATCCATTCACCTAGTTCCTAGTTTTGATGGATTTTGTTCTGTTTGTTTACAAATCAAGTCTTTCATTGCCTTTACCGTGTTTCTTAAAGCCTTTGGTGGTCTCCTTTTCATCATCAGCAGCTCGTTTGGAGCATTCGTACTGGTGTGTACTCTTCTTCTGAATGTACTGTATCAAGAATTATTTCATGTTAAGGGGGTATCAAGATGCATACTATTGTGGCTGCCATTAAATGTAGACTTGCAGCACCATGTCTTCTCAAACTAATAAAAAGGAAGTATTGTTGCCATGCCATTTAGGTAGTTTTAACAATTTTAGTGTGTCCATTTTACTGGTTGTAAAATGCCAAATCTGGCATTATTGCTGCTTCGATGTTTGATCTTCATACATTTTGCTTCTGCAATATCCTGTTGTAGCATCTGACAGTGGAATGCTTCAACAACAACCTTCCTGAAAGATTCCAAATGTGGTGGCAGGTTATTCTTATTTTTTAACCACTTGATAGGCTCATGTCTGTTGAGTTTGTGCAACTGATTTGCTACAGTCCAAATTTACGTGTTTATGCTTATATTTATTGTTTGCATTCTATATGTGACAATGCAACAGTTCTTTGAGGCATCAATCCATGATAACTGGGCATATCGGTTTATGCTTAGATATAAAGAAACCAAATATATATTCTGTCTTATTATACGGAACCAATTGTATTTAATCCATGTTAAAATGATTATGCATTTATCATGTTGGAACTTCTTTGTCAAGCAGGTCTCCGCCAACATTGGGAATTTGGGATGGCAGTGCCACACATTGATGTATGGATACTTTTTGGTCGCTTGCCCCGTTGTACATCATTGTTAGAGCACTATATTTTATTGTTAACCATGCTGTGGTCCAAACTCCTTTTTATTCTGCTCATATGATATTGCTCATCTTTTGTTTTCTGTTCGATGCTTCTTGTATTTAGAGTAGAAATATTCTTAATTTAGTGTTTCTTGAACATGGCCAGGGCAATGGATAAAATCTACTCTGGATAGTTGACAGAGAGAGTACATGCTAAGTTGACTTTTTTCCTGCGGATTTGCTTATCCTGAAGATGCTTGCAAGGATGCAGAGGGAGCGGATCATTTGGAGAGATAGGATGCCACTGTTTGGTGTTTTTATGCATTTTGGTGTGCTTGTAACTGTGTTTGCACTAGCTGGGAGTAAGTGACTTGGCAAGAAGTGTAGGTGTTTTAATTGAAGGCATGAAAAGCCATGACAATATGTATGCTCTTACAGGATGTGCTCTAACGCCGCTGGTTTATTATAAATCTTGGATTAGTAATGATGTGTAATGCTGCTGGTTTATTACAAATATGTGTTTGTTTTAGTTGGAATTGTATGCATAGAATGGAATTGGTGGATTTTATTTTTTTAATTCCTAATTAGTTAGTAGTAGCGTGGGAAAACACCAGATGCGCTACTACTACTGCGTTAGTAGTAGCGTGGATTTGCATCCAGGCTACTACTAACTTTTTAATAGTAGCGTGGGAAAAAACTTGAGGCGCTACTACTATTTCATTACTAGTAGCGCGGGTTGCACCCGCGCTACTATTAAAATGTTAGTAGTAGCGTGTGTTTCACCCGCGCTACTACTAACTATTAGCTGTAGCGCGATACTAGTAGCGCGGGTACCCGCGCTGCTAGTAGCCATTTTACCCGCGCTGCTAGTAGCCTTTTTCCTAGTAGTGCTCCAACACCAGGAGCTCCGATGAGCTTGTACCACAGCCATGGAGAGGGGAGGTTCGTCGGCTAGGGATGGGATGGGAGGGTCACCTGCTCAGGAGGAGAGAGGGTCCCCGTCTCGAGAGATATCACGGGAGGAGAGGAGAGAAGAGACAGAGAGATCAAGAAGAGGAAGATGAAGTTTACATATGGGCCCCACATGTAAGTTAACAGTCAAACTAAACAGTCCAACAAACAACTATCTTACGTGTGGGCCCCACCTATCATAATCGTGATCAATTGATAAGCACTCGATGATTTGTTTTTTTAAACAGTCAACCCCTCACTTGGTAGTTATCAGAGAAAAAAAGTTCCGGTAGTTTTTTGGAACCCTAATCCGAATTGTAATAGTTTTATACTATTTACTCCAAGATCACCAAGTTAGAAAAAAAGTTAAAAAAATCCTCTCCAGCACTGACCCACTCAACCCGTTTTTTTCGTATGCTCGCTCCCGATCAAGAGTTGTATTTATTTAAAAAAAATTGGCCAAGAAACCGAGGTCGAATACATCTAAAAAAGGATAAAGGAAAGAAGAAGAAGTAGAAACTTGACCGACTCTCACCATCACCATGGATCGATGCTAGTTAGCTGCTAACCACCTCCAAAGGTCCATGTCACCGGTGAGGGAAAACATCATTGCAACGTGGAGAAACCTTGAGGACAAAAAACATAGGTGTGGTTCTAGCCAACCGCACCTAGATACCCAAAGCTCACCAGAAGACGAGTGGACGAAGCCACCGGCCGACTTATCGATGTTACTCTGAGGAGCACTATCGTGGTAGGGATGAAGCCAAATCACTCTTATTCGACGTGGCGCCACGACCCCCACTCGGGCGATACCTTTCGTAACCCTATGCCAACCCAACATTTATATACAAACCAACCGAAACCGTGATCCGGGGGGAGGGGGGAGGGGACTTTGGCTCTCTTTCGCCTAGGAGGGAGAGAGGGTGGGGATGGAAGGGGAAAGAGCCGTGCATGGCCTAACCTGAGGCACTCATGAAATGGTTGTTCCGGTTCAATTAAATCTCTCCACACTTGTTCTTTTTTGAAACTACTCCTAAATCGCTCAACACTTCAATAGCAGTAAGTATCTATCTTCCATCTAAGTCCAGACCGTACCTGACCTTTCCCTCTGGCGAAAGCCGGACTCAGTTAGCCAGAAGGCACCGCGCAGGCGGAGCCAGGCCCCTCAGGCCAGCTATCGAAGCCCTCGGACCGTGTGGCGGCAGCGGGCCAAGGCCCTTCCCGAACCCAACCGCGGTTAACCCCAAACCCAAGCCCGACCCAGGGTCATGACTCACGACGCCCCGCAGCTCGCACCAACCCCGCCCGCCCACCGGTGATTCGCACTGGCTCTCCCCATGTATGTATGAAGTTGTTGCATCCTCCGCCCACCTCCTCCCGCTCCTCCCCAGACCCCTCTCTCGCCACCATCTCCCTCCGCCGCCCCAGCTTCGCCGCAACTCCTTCCCTCCAGCTTAGTCTCTTCGTCACCACCTCCATTAGCCCACTCCCATCTTCCTACCATGCAGCTCTTAAGGATCCGAACTGGGCCGCTGCTACGCTAGAGGAGTATAATGTGTTGTTGCAGAATGACACTTGGTTGTTGGTTACCCGTCCTGCAGGTGCAAAAGTGATGAGTGGCAAGTGGATCTTTGGCTACAAGTTTAACCCCGACGTCTCGTTGGCTCGTTACAAGGCACGGTGGATACTCCGCTGCTTCACTTAGTAGGCAGGTGTCGACTATGATGAGACGTCTAGTCCCGTGGTCAAGCCTGCCACGATTCTCGTCGGCCTCAGCCTCGCCACCGACAGTTCGTGGCCCATCCATCAGCTCGACGTCAAGAACGCATTTCTTCACGGGCACCTCGCCGAGACGGTCTACAGCACGCAGCCCGCTGGCTTCGTTGACTCCTCACGACCTGGGGACGTGTGTCGTCTCAACCGGTCGCTCTACGGCTTGAAGTAGGCGCCCCGTGCCTGGTTTGCTCGGTTTACGTTGTACCTGCTATCCCTTGGGTTTCATGCTTTCAAGGCTGATTCCTCGCTCTTCTCCATCCACCGTGGCCGTGACACCGCATACCTCCTTTTCCACATTGATGACATCATCCTAACTGCTAGCACCCACACACTCCTTCGCTCCATCATCAGCTCGCTTCACCGTGAATTTGCCATGACGGACATGGGTCCTCTGCACCACTTCTTGGGCATGAACGTCCACCACTGCACCAACGGTCTTCACTTATCACAGGAGCAGTACGCACTTGAGACCTTGGATCGTGCAGGCATGCTTAACTGCAAGCCCGTGTCCACTCCCGTCAACACCACGTCCAAGCTCTCTGCCAGCGATGGTCCTGCTTTCCTTGATCCATCTCTCTACCGGAGTCTGGCTGGGGCACTCTAGTGTCTCACCCTCACGCTCCCTGGTTTGTCTTACGTTGTCCAATAGTGTTGCCTTTTGATGCATGACCCCGGGACAACCACTTCCAGATGGTGAAGCGGATCCTCCGCTACGTGCGTGGTACCGTGCATCTCAGGTTGCACTTTCACCGCTCCACATCCAGCAACCTCACGGCGTACTCCGACGCTGATTGGGCGGGCTGCCCGGACACCCGCAAATTGACCTCGGGCTTTGCGATCTTCCTCGGCACCAACCTCGTCAGTTGGTCGTTGAAACGCCAGAACACTGTGTCTCGGTCCAGCACCGAGGCCGAGTACAGGGGGATCACCAACGCCGTCGCCGAGTCTTGTTGGCTACGGCAACTCCTCACCGAGCTCGTCGCCCTCCGTCGCACGCCACCGTTGTCTACTGTGACAACATCAGCGCCATGTACATGTCCAACAACCCCGTGCAGCACCGGCGCACCAAGCACATCAAGATCAAGCTCCATTTCGTTCGCGAGCGCGTCTCTCTTGGCGAGGTGCGTGTCCTTCATGTGCCAACAACGACGTCGGGACATCTTCACCAAGGGATTGCCTACCAGTGTGTTCGTCGACTTTCAATGGCGTGAGCACCGCGCTTTGACTGCGGGGGGTGTTGGAAGACTGTCACCACCGACACTGGGCCACGCTCGTCAGGATGCCAACGTCCTCGTGCGAGTCTCTCGGGAGACACGGGCGCCCACGCGCGCATGCACGCCCACGCCTCCATGCACGTCGTGATCCCTCGCGGCTCTCACGTTTCTGTTGTAACCAATCCATCGGATGTGTATAGCCTGTGTATTTAAATGTACTCTGTATCATGAAGCTGCTGCCTCCTCCGCCCGCTTCCTCCTGCTCCCCCTCAGATCCCTCCTCCCACCACCGTCTCCCTCCGCTGCCCTCCTTCCCTCCAGCCGCCTCACGCCCGTTCGCCGGACGCGGGAAGGTGCCGCCCGAGTGTGCTGCTCGTCGTCGCCATCCAACCAATCCGGCCGGAACGGCTCGTGTTCGCGTCTAACTTGTTTGCACTCTTGTTTCCGAGGCCTATAGGCGTCTTAGATTTGAGATTCCGGGGATGCGGTGTAGATCTAGGGCTGTTGATGAGTAGATTTAGTTGTTGTTGTTTTCAATCAGTTAGGCCTGTTGCGTGCTGTCGAGTGGATTTGAATCATTTGATCCATTGCCGTATGTTAGGCTTTGTTAGCATCAGTCAGGTCAGCAGATTCGAATGGGTTCAGTTAGTTCAGGCAGGTGACCTCGTGCTGCTGGAGTAGGGCGATTCTCTCCAGTGGAGAAGACGTACGTGCTGTATTACTGGGTATAGAAGTAGAACTATAGATTTGGGTACTTTGTTCAAGTGCTAAACTATTACTACTGGTTATCTGCCACCATTTTTCCCTGGAAGATATCTGCCAGAGCTAGCAGGGGCACTTGGGTTGCGTCTCTTCTGTTGAGTCTAATTCTTGCATCATCCTAGCTAGACTCAGGAAAACTGTAACATGTGCAAGTCAACCCTCCATTCAGTCACTTCCCTTTGACTAGTTAGAATTGTTGTTTGAAAATGATTTGCTTCATATCATACTCTTTTTTAGAAAGCTATAATTTACTTGCACACAGAATATATTATACACGATAACATGTCAATTGCCCCAAACCTTCATCGATTGTGTTTAGTTTAAGCAGTTGCAAATCTATAGTTGGAACATCACTCATGCATATTAAAATTTGTCAGTGTTGTTATGAGACGAACATACTTCTTGTCATTACGTGCTCACCATATTGTATGTTTTCTAGGACACCAAGCTCACAAGGCAAATGACCAGCCATCTATGAATCTTGAAGACGGTTTGCCACCCCTGTCCAATCATGTCAGGGGGCCTTCACAGCACACATATATTTTAGACAAGACAGCGACTTTACCTACACCAATGAAGAAGAGAGTTCAGGAGAAAGTAGAAGAAATTGGATCTAGTTTTCCTATATATGTGAAGAAAATGACCAAAACCTCTATTGAAGGCACCAAGAGCAGTAATAGAGGAAGACGGAAATGTCCTGTCGTGGTAAGTTTACGTACTCATCTATCTAATCACATTCTCGGCTTTGTTATTGGCTTGCAAATTAACCTGCATTTCTGAACAGACTTTTTGCAAGGAATTTGCTTCGGCATGGCTCCCCAACAAGAAAACAGAAATTTTCCTTCAGGTAGAGGGCAATACGGAGCCATGGTCTACCAGCTTCAAAGTTGAAGGTGTGGGACGTCCTGACAAAAAGAGTTGGATTTACAGCGGGTGGAAGGAGTTTGTTAAGGACATTGACATGAACGTAGAGGATGTGTGTCTCTTTGAATTGAAAGAGAAGAAAGGCCGGACATTGATGGTCCATCTGATTCGGCTGTCAGACATTTAGATTTGTGTTTTCTTATTTATGTATGGTCAGTATTTATTTTTTATTTTTTATGTATGGTTCATCTACACGACTTTGTGATCCATGCTCTACTATGCATTTGAGCTGAATGAATGTGGCGCCTATTGGCGCCTTTCCCCGTTAAAATAAAAATAAAAAATGTATGGTCTATATGGTGTATGATTTAGCCCTCTGGTACCCCTGCAATGAGAGGGTTGACTCACTCCATTCACATGACTTGTACTACCTCCGTCCGGGTTTAAAAGGCCCGTCAGCCTCGATACCCCGTGTCCGTAATTTTAAGGCCCATTGTAATTATGACGCAGCTTTTCTGTTAGAATCGATAGGCATTAAGAAAGTTTGGTTGGCCAAGCGTGAGAGGCGGACTGCATGCAGGCGTGGGAGACGAAGCTGCATGTAAATCGGGGTTGTTGGGCTGCATGCACGATTCATTTGCATCGCTCTCTCTCTTCCATTGGCCTATAGAGTTTGCCTTGGTCCTAGTGTTTTGAGACTAGCCACAGTGGAAGTAACTTGAGTGAAGTGCATCCTAGGTCCTTGAACTATTTTTAAGGTGTCACATAGGTCCTTAAACTATGAAAAGTGTCATATAGGTCCTCAGAAATCCTTGAAGTGTAATAAGTGTGTATATATGTGACACCTCTGAAATAGTTCAAGGACCTACGTGACACCTTCGAAATAGTTTGAGGACCAGAATGGCACACATATTGCACCTTGAGGACCTAGATGATGACTTTCATAGTTCGAGGACCTATGTGACACCTCTGAAATAGTTCGAGGACCTATGATGCACTTCACTCGAGTAACTTCAGCAGTAACATCGAGTCCAACTCAGCAAATTTTCTTATGTGGCAATGAGTTAATGAGGAGAGAGGTAGTTACAGTAACTTAGCTAGTTACTGTAACATCACATGTCCCAATGCAATATGAGTCTATAACCTAATAAATGAAGCTTTGCATGTTACCACACTTATGTTACTACCCACTATGAAGGTAGTAATATAGTCTAGGGATATGTGTATGTTACTAGTGTATGTTACTTACCATTGTGGCTAGTCTGATGGGTGCATATGGAGTTAATTTTTTCTCATAACTGCTGTGGAGTAATTTTTGCCTTGGTCCTAGTGTTTTGACGGGGGCCTTTTAAACCCAGACGGAGGCAGTAGTGCGTAGCTTTGTAGCATGCATGTAATGTAATTTACTCTGCCTCCAGCTAGTGTAGTGCTCTACTCACTTGTTGGCGTTTAATGATGACCCTTCATCTTCATGCATGTGTTTGTTGAAATGAACTAGAACTTTCAACGAAAATGAATTGCTACTTTTACACAGAAAGAATAAATTAGCCTCTATTCCCTTTCAATTAAAACTTTCCAGGAATGTAATTTTATTAAACAAAAAAACAGCGTACTTAATAAATTGATCTACTGCTTTTCGCTTGAATCGAAATGTTCATTGCATTGATCTACTATGAACAACTTAAAATAATAAGAAATATTTCAAAGCAAGACCATATTTTTAGAAATGAACAACTTTTGAATTTGTGATATTTTCTGAAAAAATGAACATTTTCTGAAATTTCTGACATTTTTTTAAACATGAATGTTTTTTTAAACACAAATGTTTTTTATGTCAATTTGGCTCGACCTTCGCCATCGCTGCCGCAACGGCGTCCGCCTCGACTCGCGTAACGCTAAGACAGGGTGGCAGTGGTGTCACATGCTCGTTTGGGCATCCATCGTCGCAACGACATCCTCCTTGACTCGCGTAACACTAAGACAGGGTGGCAGTGGTGTCACGTGCTCGTCTCGGCGGCCGTCGTCGCTACCGCGACGGCGGCCGCCTCAACTCCCGTAACCCCAGGACTGGGTGGCAGTGGTGTCACATGCTCGTCTCAGCGCCCGTCATCGCTACCGTGACGACGTCGGCCTCAATTCTGGTAACCCTAGGACGGGGTTGTGGTGGTGTCACATGCTCGTCTTGGCGTCCGTCATCGCTACCGCAACGACATCCGCCTCGACTCACGTAACCCTAGGACGGGATGGCAGTGGTGTCATAACGCTAGGACGGGGTGGCAGTGGTATCACGTGCTCGTATCTGCCTCCGTTGTCGCTACCGTCCGCCTCGACTCGTGTAACGCTAGGATGAGGTGGTCGTGGTGTCACGTGCTCGTCTCGGCGTCCGTCATCGCTATCGCGACGACGTCTGCCTCAACTTGCGTAACCCTAAAACATGGTGGCCGTGGTGTCAAAATGATGGATACGATCTGTAACTAGGAAAGTTAGCTTTCATAGTGACAGTCATATCCACCATAAAGTGTAATGCTGACCGTAGCTTAGTGCATCTAGACGAAGCGCCTATTTAAGCTGGTCGCGTCGTTCCTCAAGAAGCGAGGTGGGACTAAACCACCAGCTATGTTTGTCGAGTTCTTCCGGTCGGGAACTCGGCAAAGCTATGAACCATGGAATTCCGATAAAATGATTCATGAAAAGACTAGACCAGTCAGCAAAAAAAATGCTCACTTTGTAAGGGATACAAACTGTCACCATGAATCTTTCTCTGCTTAAAGATAAGCGGAGAAGATTCATCGCGACAGTCATATCTTCCACAAAGGGTGCAATGATGACTGTAGTTTACTGATTGTGAACGACGCGACAATTTAAACTAGTCCCGCCGCTCCTCAAGAAACGAGGTGGGACTAAACCACCAGCTCTGTTTGTCGAGTTCTTTCCATCGGGAACTCGGAAAAGATATGCCCCCTCGAATTACGTTTAAAAAAAATAAGTGATAGAAAATGTTTACCGAGTTGCCGTCAGATGGAACTCGGCAAACGAAGAGCGCTGTCATGGCTCCGTCGCTTGCTGCAAGGCGTGGCCCACATGTCAGTGTTCGCCGAGTTTTTTCCGTTCGGAACTCGGTGAAATTGGTATTCTGTCGAGTTTGTTTTGTTCGCCGAGTCATTTTGCATTAGAACCAGGCAAAGGCACAGCTCCGCCGAGTTGCTTATAGTTGGCGAGTCAGATTTTTGATCAAACTCGGCAGACAGAAGTTCGCCGAGTTCTCGAAACAATAAACTCGGCAAACTCTTGAAACCCTGCACAAAACCAGATTCTAGTAGTGACAATGCGATGCGATCAAATCTTGAGTGATCAATTTTGTTATGTTGCCAAAGGCAGTTTTTCTTGTTTTGCCTCCTTGTTTATACATATGGTAACATGATTTCCTACTTTGCATCAATCAATAAAGAAAGTGTATATATGGCCCTAGGGTGTGAAGGAATCGGACTGGCAATTTCTAGGATTTTTCTCAAGAGTAGTTTTAACCATCAAATACTAGTATCTTGCAGACAATACATTATACTAGTATAACGCCCGTGCGTTGCCACGAGCTTTTCAAAATTTATAATCAGTATCTTTTATTTATCATCCTCTCATATTGGGTGATTATGGGATGCTCTAATTAAAAATACAACAATCAAATATTAGGAAATTTCACCGAACGAACAACAACGAATAATACGATATCTATCAAAAGAATAAAATGAGGTCATATTTTTGGTCCGTCATGCACTTCTGTTGAAAAGTGCCCATCCCTTTTAGAATCAACCCACTGTTTGCTCGCACGCAAAAAAATACATCTCTAAAGTGGGGAACCGATCGGTGCCAAAAAGAACTCAAACTCCTATTCAATCTCGACTTCGTGCTCTTCCACTTCCATTGATAAAGATGGGACGTCAAGGGTTTCATCATGATGACCTCGAGCAGCCGCCGACATCCCTCCCCACATCTACCCTACCCCCTGCTGCCGCTTGCACTGTCCTTGCTCCTCGAGGGAGCTAGGGACACAATGTTCTCTAGGATGGGCATGACCAGATCCACGAGGAGGCCACATTCTTCCATGGGAACCCAACCAAGCACACCACCCTCCGTAACCATCCAATCCCGGCCTAACAAAGTCAAGACCCGCCATCGATCCACAAATCAGGCTCGCCGCATCCAGGTTCACTGCAAGTCTGCGACGAGTCTGTAGTCGACATCTTGACTTTGGCTATCCCCACGGAAGAATCATCGGATCCTGCTTACTTTTACCATCACTTCGTCTCTTCCCAAGGCAGCGACACCACCCAGCCAATCACCACCACCGCTTGCGGCTTGCCTACATAAAATCATGAGAAATCCCCACGGCGGTGCTGTAAGATCACCTTGGCGACCTCGACAGTGACCGACTGGTCTAAGATCTAAGCTAGCCGCTCTTTGTAGAAACCAATAGAAGTAGGCATGTGACTCAGATTTATTCTTTGGTGTGCATGCGTTTCTTGCTGCCCACCAGCTCTTGTCTACAACTCGCCTATCTCTGTACCAGCTCTTGGTCTACAACTCGCCTATCTCCATGCTCGAGACGACCAAGCTCGATGCGCAAGCCGCATACGTCTGCTAGAGCTATATCCAGGCCCTATGATTTTTGGATCACTGGCACTATGGGTGCCAGGACCGGAGTCGCCCTCATCCACCAAGTGGATCAAGGAGGCCCACCACCTAGACTCTACATCGCAACATTTTGTGTTTTCCTATAAAAAGTAAAGAACCTTCTCTAATAAACGTAAATATAACCTTTTGGTTTTATAGTCTCAACTTTCCTACACTTCAATACCAGAAGGATTTCTTGGTTTTATTTAATGACCTTCTTGAATGTCATTCACTTAAAAAGGTAGTAATACAATCTGTGATATTAAGGCAAATTATTAGTCATATTAAAGTGCAAAAGGCCCTATAGGAGTCAAAGCATGACTTTTATGGTTATACTGTAATTTGCAAGATCTGAGATTTATGCAAGTGTACAATTAGAGAAGAGCCAATTAAATAGATTTTCACATTCAGAATAGTACGATTGGCAGTAGCACTTCAATTTTTTCATGTTTGATCAGCTTGCTAGGTGGTTATCACTAAGCATGTTGGAACGATGAGCATAACCTAACTTAGTTCAGTACGTGTTGCTGCAAATTAGTTCAGTACGTACGAAGCTGTTGCTAATTTCAATGTCTGGCTGTTGCAAGTTTCTAATGAAAAAGTACTTCAGGTCAAAGGTCAGGGAATATACACTTTTGTTATCATGGTTGTTTCCTTATAGTGAACAACTTTGATCACCACTTCAGCAGCTACTATCTATAAGAAGACATTAGCTAAGTAGATATAGGCAAAGAAAGCATGTAGGCAAAACCAGAATTAAAAACATCCTTCTCAATGGAGCTCGTGCAGTTCGGAAGACCCTAATCATCGATGAGGGACCCCTCCGATGGTAGCATGGCGTGACAATTGCCGTCAATGACGACACCCAAAGTACCTTGCATAATCCATCGATCCAGTTCGGAACAATCAAGCACATACCTTGCAAAGTGATGTGGATCTGAAGCAGAGGTGGGAAGGTAAAGGCTCAGGTGAGGTGGAATGAGACGTTGATATAGACGTGCACGCATGAGAATAAGGCGGTGCTCAGGATGGATCTCCATCGGAGGAGGCCGGATCCGCTGGGGAGGAGGTCGCTGTAGTACCTGCCATCTGTGCGATGGATCACGGGGCTGGCAGGCAGGGGGAGGGGATAGGAGGGAGCGGGTGGGCTAGAGCGCAGATGGCGGGTGCCCCCGACGACGGCTGGGAAGAATGGTGGAGGAGGTGGATGAGGATGGCGGCGGCGGCGTCTGCGGTCGCGCCTCGTCCGCAGCCGTGCTGGTGGTGGTCGATGTGAGAGCCGGATGGCGTCGGCCAGAATCAGGCAGGGGTGACAAAGATTTAGAGGAGAGAGAGAATGGAGGGGATGAGCGATGGGAGGAAGGGCCACCGGCGATTGGGGTGGCCTCAGATCCGCCCTCCGTGGCCGCCTATTTCATGGGACGAACACCCGTGCTCACCGTCGGGCTCGCCTTCGGCCGCTGCCTCGCCGACATTCACGACGTAGAGCCCCTTCCTCCGATCCCATTTGCCAGGGAGGCAGCGCCATCCTTCATCATAGAGAACGAGTCCACACTGAGATCCCAACCAGATCGTGATTGCGCCTCCCCAAACCGCAGCGGCACATCCCACTCCATCAACGACCAACCTATATGAGGCGGAGGGTCAGTGTAGGACGCGAGCGCCATCACCATGGACGTGGGGGACGCCGTAGGTGGGAAGGAGGCGGCGACGGCGTCTGTGTCAGGAAGATCGCACGACGGTGGCGGCGTTTACTCGAGGGGATCGAGAGGAGCTGCGTTTGGTGCCGGGTGGGTTCTTTGGTGCGTGCGTGGGGCTGGAGATTGTGATAGGTGATCAGGTGAGGGCGTGCCATACCTGGATCGATAGCCTTACCATACCTGGTGGTAATTTAAATTTATTACCATATTCGATATTTCCCGAGGTATGGCCTTACCATACCTGGATTGATAGCCTTTGGGGTAATTTACATTTATTACCATATAATTACCATATTCAAAATTTTCTGAGTTATGACCTTACCATACCTGGATTGATTTATTACTATACGTGGATTAATTATGATTTATTACTATACGTGGATAACCTTACCATACCTGGTGGTAATTTAAATTTATTACCATATTCGATATTTCCCGAGTTATGGCCTTACCATACCTGGATTGATAGCCTTTG
>NC_041391.1:705948260-705953598 GCF_002162155.2 Triticum dicoccoides
AGCCTTTGGGGTAATTTAAATTTATTACCATATAATTACCATATTCAAAATTTCCTGAGTTATGACCTTACCATACCTGGATTGATTTATTACTATACGTTGATTAATTATGATTTATTACTATATGATTTATTACTATACGTGGATAGCCTTACC
Organism: Triticum dicoccoides; assembly: GCF_002162155.2. Lineage (NCBI taxonomy): Eukaryota > Viridiplantae > Streptophyta > Magnoliopsida > Poales > Poaceae > Triticum > Triticum dicoccoides. The sequence continues at coordinate 705,948,417 of NC_041391.1, forward strand.
ATACCTGGTGATAATTTAAATTTATTACCATATTCGATATTTCCCGAGTTATGGCCTTACCATACCTGGATTGATAGCCTTTGGGGTAATTTACATTTATTACCATATAATTATCATATTCAAAATATCCTGAGTTATGACCTTACCATACCTGGATTGATTTATTACTATACGTGGATTAATTATGATTGATTACCATAAATACGTTGGGTATTGCCGGTCAGACGAGAAAAGAGAAAAACCGGTGGGAGGGGCTGGTGGGAGGTGGGATGAAGAAAAATCGGTTGAAAATAAACCGGTTGAAAGTGAGGGGACTATTCAACCAATTCGTTCATTAGAAGTAGAGATAAAGAGAAAGGAAATCGTGTCTTATGGTTGGTTACAATCATCAAATAGTATTCCAGGAAATACAGTACATATCTACCCACCTCACTCCCACGGTGGGTGAATAAAAAAAAATTGAGGGGTACGGTGGGTGAATAATTGATGGTAGCCACCGCCTCGTTGCCCAAAGAGAACGACCAGCCCATCACGCCGCCGGGTTCGCAGGCGGAAGACGCGAGGAGCGGCGCCGGCGGCGATCGATCTACAGACCAAGGTAACCACCGCCGCCCAGATCCTTGCTGGTTACTGGGCAAAAATGCCCCCTTTCTTCTGGATTTCTCACCGGCCGCTGTCTCTGTCTGTGGTGGCAGGTCTCCGGCGACAGGCCGCGACGAGTGCGAGATGTCGGGGCAGATGTTCACCCTCGCGGCCGCCGCCGACGTCCGGTACGGCGTGGTGAGAGCCTCCCCCTCCCCCTCCCCCCCATTGATTCATTATTACGGTTCCAATCCAATGCTTATGCTGCATCTAGCAGGGTGGGTCGGTCAGTCAGTCTGTGTTTCCTCTGCTTCGAGTGTTTTAGTTGCTGGATGCACTCAAATTAGTTTGCCTGCTTCATCAGCTTGCCGTGGAGTCCACTGAATGATGCCGTTTACGTTTGTAGTTTGTGATGCCAAAATCTGCCTGGAAATAGACTGATGATAGCATTGTTCCTTCCAGCCAGGGTGTTTTGCTTGGAAAACAAATATGAAGAGGTCGCATGAAAAAAAATGTGTGTCAAACTGTTTACTGATATTGTAATTTGGAAGCCAAGCTCTTATAATTACTACTGTATACCGCTGCGTGTGATGGAAGAAATGTTGTTGGAGATAATTACTAGTGTCTTACAGCGTTGGTGTGCCATGAGTGTGCTATATCAATTGATGTTTGCCAAAAATGATGACTTGGTAGATAACTCGTGCCGCTTAAGCGTGAAATTTTACTGTTTAGCCTATTTCCAAACTGTTTATAGCCGATCGAGTTGGTTTGGCAATGCCGATGTTCAGCCTTTCTTCATGTATAAGTACGCCACCCACTCGTGCATTTTTTGTGTGTTGCAAATCCTATTCACGTACACAGACATATGTGCATTTTTGCATTTGTTTGTTCTCCATGTCTGTTGGCAGCCGTGTGTTCTTAATTATGTCTGCATTTCTTGCGAAAAGCATGAAATTCCATATGCACAAACGGTGGAAATTAAATCTGGCTCTAACCAATATGTATCTGCCTTATACTTCGACAGAGCATGCGGCGTGAGTTTGGAAGTCATTTGGAGAACATAGCCCCCGAGACCGAGTTTGTCAAAATCATAGCTCGTGGTGGCCTCGTGTTTGATTTTAAAGTTATTAGGGACGACTACGAGCCATTTCTTTCGTCCGGCGGATGGGAGGAGTTTGTGGATGCAACTAACATACAAGAAGGTGACTCCGTTCTGTTTGTGTACCGTGGGAACTTCTGCCTTAAGGCTCACATATTCAATCCAAGCGGTCACGAGAAATCTTTTTTCTTTTGTCAACGACCTACTGAGATATTTGGAGATGTTCCTTCGAGCACTCTTTGTGATCAATGTGTGATGAATGGTAACTATCACTTCTGATCGTGTGAACTATTTGAAATCACTTCTCGTCATTACGTGTTCACCATATTGTATGTTTTCCAGGACACGAAGCTCACAAGGCGAATGACCGGCCATCTATGAATCTTGAAGACGGTTCGCCACCTCTGTCCAATCATGTTGGGGGGCCTTCCCAGCATACCTATATTTTGGCCCGGGGGGCGACTCTGTATACGCAAATGAAGAAAAGAGTTGAGGAAAAAGTACAAGCAATTGGATCTGAAATTCCTATCTATGTCAAAAAGATGACTGAAATCTCTATTATTGGCAGCAAGGGCAAGGGTAGAGGAGGCCGAACATATGTTGTGGTGAGTTTACCTACTCGTTTATCCACGGTCACATTCTCGGCTTTATATGTACTTTCTCGTTGGTTATGCAAATTAACCATTGGTTAGAAGCGTTGAAAACTTGGAATGATCTCCTTTGAATTAACGTTCACCTGAATCTGTGAACTTCTGCATTTCTAAACAGACCTTCTGCCGCGAATTTGCTTCGGCATGGCTCCCCACCCAGAAAACAAAAATTTACCTTCAGGTAGTGGGCAAAACGAAGCCATGGCGTACCAAGTTCGATGTTGGACGACGTGGTGACAGAATGAGTTGGATTCACAACGGGTGGGAGGAATTTGTTTGGGACAATGGCCTGAAGGTAGGGGATGTGTGTCTCTTTGAAGCAAAAAAGAAGAATGGCCAGATGTTGATTGTCCATATGATTCGGTCGGAAATAGAGGTGTAGCTCAGGCATTTAGATTTGTGATTTCTTATTTATGTATGGTATGATGTAGTATGATTTAGACCTCTGATACCACCTGCCATGAGAGAGCTGACTGTTGAACAACTTTACTCACTCCATTCAAATGACTTGTAGTAGCTGTTAAACGACTTTGTAGCATGCATGTAATGTAATTTGTGGAAAGGCTGGACCATACTCTGCCACTAACTAGTAGTACTCACTTGGCGTTTAATGATGACCCTCCATCTCCATGCCTGTGTTGCTTGCTCCAGTGAAGAAAGGAAATGAGTACTCTATTTGGTCCAGCTTTTGCGCGAGCGGGTTCAACACTTTGTATTTGTTGTCATTACCATGATATCGTTAGTTTAGCGCAAGATAAAACCCTCTTTTTTAATTAGGATTGAGGTGTGGTTGTGCACGAAACTACTATGCAGTACCTAGCAACAGGCACAAGAATTAACTGTTTTCCCCTAGAGTGACACAGACTGAAATATATTTACCAAAACCGTTACTTTGATATTTATTTTTCTCACTATGCTAAAAACATATGAGATACTTTCTCTTGTGTAGACTGCCAAGTGCCAATAAGAGCTTGCAAATCATGGTACATGGTGTGCTCGATCATACAGGTTGAAGAAATTAATCTTCTATGCAACAACAACAACAACAAAGCCTTTAGTCCCAAACAAGTTGGGGTAGGCTAGAGGTGAAACCCATAAAATCTCGCAACTAACTCATGGCTCTGGCACATGGATAGCAAGCTTCCACGCACCCCTGTCCATAGCTAGCTCTTGGATTAATCTTCCATGCATGGCTAACAAATTTGGACCTACCATTGGCCATCAAAGCTTGGCGAGTTGGTCATGCCATATAGGCTACACTCTTGGATTGATATGTACAAAATTACAACAGCTAATTGTCATCTCAACTTCATCTAATGAAGAAAACTATATTCTCTAACTAAATCGTATGCGCTTCTTGCAAGGTGAGACCACATGTTCCGAAACATTCACCTCACCAGAGAACATAGCCACATTGACATACTTCTTATATGGTGGTATCCGCGACTCCCAACCTACTAGCTCAAACTTCTCCTTCGGCGGAACAACGGAGCCGGCGATCAGGTCCCCATACCTCACCTTGGGCAAATCCCTCGTAGAATCGTCGTCTTCGCAGTGCGGTGGCATGAGGCGAAGCGGAGCAGAGGTCGATGACACGAGTTTTGCTATATCCACCGGGCGATCTCTCTCGATGAGAAGCTTTGGATGTTCACAAAACACCGAGAGATTGTCTGCCAAAAAGTTTCTGTGGTTGTTGAGGATATGTTGCCAGAACTGAAGATTCTGGTTCTTTCTGAAGATATCGGCGCACACATTTGCTACCACGAGCGAACCTCCCATCAACACAGCTAGCTCACTCGCTACCAATGATAGCCGGGGGTGATCATCTGGATTTGTGCTTCCGAATGCAAGGACCTTGAAGAGGTAACTGTACTCCTCCAGCGACAAGCTGTTTAAGTGCATCGGCCTTATGGTTCCGAGTCTCGATACACTCTCGATCCTACTTATGATGATGATCTTGCTTCCTTTTCCCATACGTCTAGTTGTGGAATAAAACTTTTGCCAACTAACATCATCTATGTCTGAAGTAAATTCAAGCACAACCAAAGTCCTCCCAGTTGGAACGAAAGCTCCATGCTCAGTTTTGTGAATGCTTTCCCCTTTCAGACGCAAGATCAAAGAGAAGTGTGATCTAACTCTATCATTGTTACAAACATGCGCGACTAGAGTTTTCTTGCCCACTCTATTGGTGCTGATGATCGGAAGAACAGTTGGAGCGAAAGGAGGAATATTTTCTTGCAGCAAAACATTCATGATTTGCTGTTTTTCTACTTGACGACCAAACATGAAGTTGTCGATGTAGAGGTACGTGTCGTAAGGGCTACGAGGCATGCGCTCACATCCTCCAACAAGCACGACAAACTCTGTCATGTTAGAAACCATGGTTTCTAAGTTCTCCAATACACTATCAAGGTCATGAAAAATTGTAGTAGTGCTCCTTGTGGTATGAAAGCAGTTGGTAGAATTGGTATGAAAGCACTTGATAGAATTCGAGAGCGACAAGGTATTGGAGCTGCTGCTAACCTCCTTTTCATCCCTTGAGCTACAAAGGGCCTTGTATTTGATGGTGTCCAGGACATGGTAACCTTGGTACATGGCCTCTAAAAGCTTCTTGAGCTCAAGCAACATTCTGGAGTTGGTGATGTATCGCCCCTCGGCCTCCTCGATGACCATGTGAACTCGAAGAAGCAGCTGTTGTAGCCTTTCCACCTTCTTATCTAGATTTGCATGGCTCTCGTTCTTCTTTATCAAGAAGGATATGAACCGGTTAACTAGGTCGCCTGCAATCGCAGAGACAACCATCTCCATCTTGGATTGTTTCTTCGTGTTTCGTGTGTGTGTGTGTGTGTGG
>NC_041391.1:705953899-706009757 GCF_002162155.2 Triticum dicoccoides
CGGTCATGCTATTGCTCCTGGTGAAAGGGATTGGTTGAGAAAAAGAGACAGAGGGAGAGAGAGATAACAACATGGCGTGCTATTGCTACTGGTGAAAGACTGAAAGTGATTGGTTAGCAATTCCACTTGAACTGCAGTCATGTGTTTACTTGACTGGTGTAAGAAATTGACATACACACATACTATGTACCACGCATATCGATCAATACCTCTGAATATTTTACCGGCTCCTCTTTTATTGAGAGCAGTAAGTACACTCCAAGAAATTCGTTTTAGAGCTTGGGCTCCATTGGGTCGTTTGTGAAAAAACAAAAGTGTGAGCTTAAAAGTATTCGTAAAAAAATCCACATGAACGTATGAACGAATTCTACATGCGTATAAATTTATTTATTGGAGATATTATAACATCTGAGCTACACAAAAGAAAAACACAACATATCTGTTGATTTGTAGCGCTTGCATTGTTCGCCATTAAAACCCATGAGTTTGTTTTTTGTGTAGGTCAACAAATTCGTGGCTTTTAGTACATCCACCACTCACTTTTAAAATCCATAAATTTATTCTTTGTGTAGCTCGCATGTTAAACGTAGCAGAGAAGCAAGGAAGCAAAACATAACGACGTGGTCACCCCGCCGCCTCGCCTACCACGCACCAATCGAGAATGCAAGGAAGCAAAAAAAACTAATTGCTTAGAGAAATTATAATAAGATGATGTAAGCAAGTTATAAGAGTTTAGGTATTATATTTTGCTGAGTTGAAGGAGAGACGAAAGAAGCGGGATACAGATTAAGAGTCGCGTGCATCACGGCTCCAAAAAAACTTTTTGAGCGTGTAAGATAAATCATGTATTAGTAAATGTTCCCTCCGTTTCAAAATAAGTATCGTGGTTTTAGTTCAAATTTAAACTAAAACCACAACACTTAATTTAGAAGAGAGGGAGTACTACATTTATATAGGTAACTACTATACATGTTGGCTATTAGATATAGCCAATATTATCCTTGCTCTTATCTAGTCGAGTGGATTGATTAAAGAAACCGGACTTCGTTATTTATTATGTAGTGTTGTTGGAAAAGTAAGGCTGTGAGTGGGTTGGTGTAGAGTGCTGAAAGAAATCGAAGTCCCAATCACAGTGGCTGAGAACTTTGACACAAAGAAGGTGTTTGTTTTGAGTGTTAACGTAAACGTAAATGGAATTTGATAACATAGTGTAACAACTCCGGACTGGATAAACCATATTCTATTTGGTTCGTCTGTGTAAAGTAAACATATCCCTTGACTGTGTGAAGAAAGGTAGCACCCCACGGACAAGAGTGAACGTCCTGGACACGGCAACAGATGGTTTTGACTATATCACTGCTGGCATTTTCCTGGGTATTAATGCCATTATATTTATCGAGTATTTAACAAAAAACTACCACATTTCGTGAAAATATCCCTACAAACTACTCCCTCCGTCCCGAAATGTAAGACGTTTTTTGATACCATGGTAGTGTCAAAAAACATCTTACATTTTGGGACGGAGGGAGTACCATTTTACAAATTTATGCCAAAAACTACTATTTTCTAATTAATCTTTAACTAAAAACTACCATGTTTGAAAAGAGCCTGATTTGCCTCTTTTAAACACGTTTCTGACTGGTTGGGCTCACACATAAGCGCTGACGTGGCACAATAGCCTAACTTCGTTAGATTGACCATTATGACATGTAGGGTCCACATGTCAGTCTCAATAAATCTTTTAGTTTTAAACTTTTTATAAAATTAGTCATTGACTTAAACCTAAACTAATTAGGAGTTAGACTACCTGTTGACAGTGGCCCATTCAACTCAGAAAACAAATCGGACATGGAGGCGCGACCATGTCTGAGCTCGAGCCCGGGCGCGGCGGCGGCCCTGACTAGCTCCTCGCCTCCTGCACACCCCACACCCCCTCGCCGACGCCTCACTAGGAACGTCTCCACCGCTCCATCTCTCTCTCTCCCATCGTTCTGGCCCTCCCTCGCCTAACCTCTCTCTCTCCTCCGTTCTACACAGAGATGCCTCCGTCGCGCCACCTCACCTGCTCAATGCCGGTGCATCTCCGCCACTGGATCTGCCTTCCCAACCTCCGCTGCCCTGCCTCCTCGCCGGATCCGGCCAAAATCTTCGCCCCCGTCACCCCGTTGCGCCGCTGCCTCTGCTCGACTGGGAGGAGACGTCGAGCATCACCGCCCCATGGGCCGGCAGCGACCACCAACTGCCTGCCCCGTGAGAGATGCGCCATGGGAGGCCGCACATGAGTTCAGGCGGCTCTAACCAGATCTTGATTCAGAATCCTCTTTTGGGGAAAAAATACACTTGTTTCTTTATGGAGACTGGCATGCATGTGGGCCCCACATGTCATAACGGCCAATCTAACGGATTTGGCTAATGTGCCACGTCAACGCTTATGTGTGGACCCAACCAGTCAGAAACACGTTTAAAGGAGGCAAATCAGGCTCTTTTCAGACATGGTAGTTTTTAGTCAAGGATTAGTGAGAAAATGGTAGTTTTCGGCACAAATTTATAAAGTAGTAGTTTGTAGGAACATTTTCATGAAATGTGGTAGTTTTTTTGTTAAATACTCATATTTATCAGGAGTGTTGCGAAAACAAAATACATGGATGAGACATAGATGGACGGCAAACGTGGTCCAGACGCTTCAGGATCAACCGGTAGTACTACAAAAGTCAAAATGGATAGCACGGAGTAACATGATAATAACACATTAATATGTATTTGATCCAACGCAATTTTTTTAAATTAATCAATACCTACTTGGACTGTGCATATTTGTTGTGCTTGTGATCCACCGAAAGTACAACCAAAAGATTTTCTAGACTCATCAATGCTTACTAGATTTCTCAAACATACAACGCTATGGATGGTACATGTCGTTTGCTTAATAAGTTGATCAATGAGGCTACACATTGTGGTACATGGCACCTTGTGAATGCAGAATTTGTCATGTAATTTCTATACAAGTATATGGGTGTAATTAGGGGGCACACGATCTGTCTATTGCTTTTTTAGGTCAATTACATTCACAGGAGCTAGTCACTGTTTGTTCTCACGTAACTGCCGTTATTTTCTTAGCTGCTCCTGGAAGTAGTTGGTCACTGGGAGTGAAGACTTCAGAGAATGAGAGTGAGGGGTGGCGTCCTTCACCGTCTTTTCATGGTCGAGAAAGTCATTGCATGAACATAGCAAAAAAGGTTCGGCCCCGAGTTTTAAATGTTTATTCAACGGGTTTTATTGTTTTTTTCTTTTTCATTTTCCTTTTTTGCCTTTTCTCACACATGCCTATTTTTTCAATACACATTGTACTTTTTAGTGTACAAGTGAAACATATTTTTGATACATGTTGAACGTTTCTTTAAATACATGATGTACATCTTTTTCAAATACATGTTTTGAACATTTTTAAGCATACATGTTAGGTATTTCTTAAGTACACACTGAACATTGTTTAAATCTGCAAAATATTTTTTATACTCCACGGACAGTTTTTTCATTGTATAAACATTTTAAAAAATGTTATGAATATTTTTTCGGACGCTCAATTTTTTATAAAGTACCATGAAAATATTTTGAATGACATGATACTGGTTTTTGTATTATGGAAGTATTTTGTTACATTTATAAACATTATTTAAAATGACATGAAACTTGTTTAAAAAAATATGTGACCAATTGTTAAATGTCACAAACAATGTTTTGTTAATTGTACTAACATTTTTCGAAAGTTGTGTGAACAATTTGTTTATACTAGCATTTTTTAAAACATGCAATGAACACTAGTTAAAAGTTAAATCTCTCCCTAATCTCTCCCTAATAATAAAGCACGGATTGGGTCTTCGGGTTCACCGTTGCGGCATTTTTACACAAAGGTTCCTGTGGTTTTAGAAATCAACCCGCAATCCCCAATGGCCCGAGCGTTAGTGAATTTTTATTATTTCGGACGCACCCGACCGCCGCGCCTTTGTCTCGAGCGAAGCGGCGCAGTCTCCTCTATCCTCTCCTCACAAGCGGATCCGGCGCTGCTGCTACAGCCCGCGCCGCCGCCGCCCCCGCTCGCCGCTGCGGATCCACCGCCGCCCCCGCTACAGCCTGCCGTCACCCCTCCACCCTTCCGCTCACCGCTGCCTCCGTCTTCGCGACGGTCCTCCCAAGCTAACGAGGCTGACAACCCGAGCGGCGGCTGCGATGGCTTGAGCGTTTGCGAGACCGGATGGTAGCCGCGGCTGTGCGCGGCCGTATCAGTAGTTGCGTTAGAGGATGGAGCGGCAGTTGCATGGGCGTCCTTCATTGATCCCCTCCGCGGAACTTTCTTGTCACTTCTCGCTCAGCCCCCACGGTGCCGCTCGCCGTGCCCAACTAGACCGCCCCGTGCTCCACCAAGCCCACCACGACGCTGGCTACCATGGCACCTAGGACGGCAGTCCCTCCTGCCGACGGCTGCGCGGCGGCCGTGTGGAGCAAAGCTAGACAGCGCTGGCCAGGGGCGACGGTGGCGGGGTTGTGTGTACAGAGGCGTTGGAACGGGGTGGCGAGGTGAAGAGGATAAGTTCGAGCAGCCTCAGCGCATGCGTGTCTGGTACTGCTGCTTCGCCACAGTCCAGGCTATGAGATTTGGGCAGAGAGCCAGAGAGATAAGAACACAGAGTTGCTTGGCTTGAAGATACAGAACCAAATTGTCTTCGCCCACGTCCAGCCGCATTCGTCGGATCTGGGTTTTCTATGTACCTGTGTGGCTGTGTTCGGTGCAAGGTCGTGTTTGATTCCTTCAGCCTCATGCTATCTTATACTTCTTAATCTTTGAGTCAGAAGGATAAAAATGGATTTAGTATTATGAGTGTATTGTACATGCTTGAAGTTGCATTAGATTCTTGCAAATAAGGACATATTCTAGATTTTATTGTCAGCGCTTTAATAGGAGAGATAAAATCTTACATGTTATATGTATAATTCAGCAGTTAATGAGATTGAACACTGAAATAAGGGGTCCTTTCAACTGTAGAAAAAGATTTTTGCGAGAACATTGGAGATATGATGAACTACTTGGAAGAGTGAAGGTATTTATCTATGCTGCGTCTTTTTGCAATTGATTGCTTGCGTCTTTGAGCATAAATCTTGGTACTGAAGTGGCATGGTTTGACTTTGAAAGAGTTTTTTATTGAGCAGTACAAGTACTAAGGAGAAATAAGTATGTTAAATGTTGTTACTTGCCTTGGAGTGTGTTATTGCAGTGCTACATTCTTTTTTCTACTAATTCCAATAGAGGGAGAGATAATTATTTTTCTTTGATTTCATGTATGATGTTTTTCCATATCTCTCCCTAATAATAAAGCACGAATTGGGTCTCCGGGTTCACCGTCGCGGTGTTTTTACACAAAGGTCCCTGTTGTTTCGGGTATTCAACCCGCAGTCCTCGTGATAAGTCAATCGAACCGGTACACACGAGAGAAAAGAAAAAAAAGACACCCTCACGAGTCACGAACCTGCCTCCCGATCCCATCTGCACCTCCATCTCGCCGCCGCCTCCTGCCACGCCTCGCCCCTCCCCGCGTCGTCGCCTCCTGCCACGCCTTGCCCCTCCCCGCGCCGTGGCGTCCTGCCACGCCCAGCCCGGCGCCGCCGTGCGCCGCCGCCTCCTACCCCGTCGGCGCGCCTACTCTTACCCCAAGTGTCCCACACCCGCGGCTTCCCACCGCCGGCAACAATCAACGATGCGGCCGTTGATGGCTCCCCCTGCCTGCCACCGCCGGGATTCCTCCCCGTTGCTTCCACCTCAACAATGGTTCCCCCAACCCCGCCGGCTTCGCCAGCAGCCACTCCTTCATCCACACAAATCATAGGAGACAACTGCAGGGGCGATCCTACGAGCAAGGCCTCGACGGCGCTGGCGGTGGAAGTACGCGGGTGTGGGGGCTCTTGGAAGGTCGCGGTTAAGGCATGAGGACGGCAGCAGCGGCAGTCAAAATCTTCATGAAGTTTTTCCGCTTACCCTTCCCCGGTCTGATTTCTCTCCAATCTTTGAATCCCCTCAGTTTGAACTAATGCCATGTATTTTCAGAACAATTAGTGAATCAATTGTCAATTGAAAGATGGTTGATGCACCGAAAAAGATTGTATTGATTCAATCTGGAAAAGTCAAGATCACAGTAGCAATTAAATATACATTTGTTGGGCCAAAAGTAGCAGTTACATATGCATTTGGTCAATCTTTTGGCCTCTCTCTTTATGCATTATGATTGCCATCTTGAGAAAAAAAATGGAAAAACATGTAAAGCTGTATGAGTTTTTTATGTTTGCAATTTTTAGTTTTGCGGGGACTTAATGGATCCACTCGGCTTGCCCTTGAATCCAACTGTTTTTAGTTTTCAGTGTCCAGGAAAAATTCTTGAGATGACGGAAACGAATTTCCCTCTCAAGAAAAGGTGGAATACGAATTGGATGGAAAGCTAGAGCTGGAGCAGGTTGGCCCTAGACACTCGCAAAATCCTTTTCAACTTTACATGTTTTATTATCATTGTTATCAATTTTTGTTCTGGACCGTGGGTTTCTGAACATCCTTTGGTTAATCAGGTAGAGCATGGTGGAGGGTCTGCTTCTACCTCTCTGGCCTCTCGACCGGATCATATATGTTTTGCGGCTCCGCGGCTCCATTAATGGCAGTAGTGCGCTTGTGCCATCCATGTCTGATTCGTGCAGCCATCATCTGTAGCATTTGTTGGAGCCATCATCCAAAACAGTTTCACTGATTCTCAGGTAAGCAACGTGATTTTTCCATGTGTTGACTCAATCTGGAAAAGTCAAGCTTACAAATGCTTTAAGGGATGGTTGATGGAATTGAATCACAGGAGTATTGGTTGTCGAGACCTTTTAGGGACCTTCTAAGAGTTAGATTTGGCATGAAATCAATTGTTTTGTACATTGTACTGTCATTGCTAGAATTGTTGATCTCGAGCTTACAAATGCTTTAAGGGATGGTTGATGGAATTGAATCACAGGAGTATTGGTTGTCGAGACCTTTTTAGGGACCTTCTAAGAGTTAGATTTGGCATGAAATCAATTGTTTTGTACATTGTACTGTCATTGCTAGAATTGTTGATCTCGAGCTGCATCCTCCACAATAGTGGCTTCAAATATTGGTCATAACTATTGGCAATTAATGGTGAATCCCAGTCCATCAGGGCTCACATCGTCGCCAACCCCAATTGCGCGTGTGGGGCGAAGGCAAGCGCGAACGGACTTATCACAACCCGACGCTGCGCACCACCATCTCCAACATCCTCGCCGTCAGGGCCAGCGGCACTCCGAGCAGAACAGAAAACCAGAGGAGCTTCGTCTCAAGCAATGTGGGCACGCCTCAAACTCAAAGTCTGGCCGCCGTGTGGGAGAGCGGCATCATCCATGTACGTCTCTTCCAAGAAGGGCACGGCCTTGGAGGAGCACAATGATGGAATAGTCGACGCCGGCTCCTGCGGCATGAGCCAGGAAAGGGGCAGGAGACGGGCATGGCAGAGGCGCGCACTAGACATGCAGATCATGGATACGGGTACAACGCTATATTTCCCTCGGGATGTTATGATCCTTTTCTTGGTGGGATGCAGTGGTCGCACGACCCTTTCATGTACTGCGGCTGCGGTGGGCGGTGGCATGGCTTACGCTTACGTTACCTGATGGATCATGCACACCATCGACGCCATCGGCAGCATGACAGTACCACCACCATGGCACAACGGCAGATTGTATGGCTGCGACGACAGCAACTGGAGGCGCACAAATAGTAAGGTTCAGAGCTTCAGGATGAGGTGTGGCGAAGGCAGATTACAGGTGGCGTTAGTTTTGACACGGGGTACAAACTAGCTGGTGCTCAAACACCCAATGCAGAGTTTTGCATGCGTATGAGAGTATGAGGATAAAAGTATTATATATGGTCAGTCGAGGATAAAAGTCTATTTATCAACTTGGTTAATCTGGTTGTAGTCAAGAGGAAATCTAGGGGGTGCTTCTTTCACTTCAGTATTTGCCATTGATATTGGCAGTTCTCTATAGTACTCTGTTTGTATTACTTTTACCTTTTTTCCTCCATGTTTGAGTACTTGCATTGCTATTGCTTCTGACTTTATTCTATGATGCATGCTATTGACGACAACGCATCAATGTGAACGTTTCAATCATTTGATAAACGTTCTGGAACCTGTGGCCAATACTTCTTATTGGATTTTAAGTTTCGTCACCCATATACCGTCATGTACTATAACAAGGCTATTGTTAATATCATCATTAATTCTGGCTGCCCATCTAAAAGTTAACCTTTCCTGACCTTACACTTGCACGCAACTCTATCATTATTGCTTACAAGGGGCGGCTTAGTGATTCAATCTCTGACTATAAGGCAGCTTAGTGATTGTCATGTTTGTTTTGCACAAATCAAAAGAAAATTGTTTTGGTACTTGAAACTGTTTGAGTGGTAAAATATTTTTTAGCCTTTTAAGCATAAATTTATTTATTTGTACCCGTTGCAACGCACGAGCCTTTTTTCTAGTAATTAATCTAAATCATGAAAGTACTGTTAGTTGCTTGCCATTGGTTTCATGTGTTTTTCCTTTTCCTTTTACTTTCACAAGTGCACAACATATTGGATCCCCTGTTTGTTGGGTTGCGTGGTCTGTTCAGTTTGCTTTGCCATGATTTGTCGAGATGCCAATTGATGTTGTATGTTGGCGTGTGCTAGCGGAACATGTTGTGACCCGGTGGACACATTATGCTATTTTTTTATCTCCCGTTGCAATGCACGGGCATGTTTGCTAGTCTCTCCCTAATAATAAAGCACGGATTGGGTCTCCGGTTCACCGTCACAATACGCTTTCTTCATGTGAATTTACGCTTTCGGTTTAAATTTAAAATTATAAGCGAGGTGGTACTATTTTACCTGTGTATCTATATCTCTAATCTCTAATCTCTAATCTCTAATCTCTAATCTTTCCCTACTAATAAACCACAGATGGTTTCTGGTCGTACGTCGTCGGCGCTTTTGTAGAAAAGTCCCTTCATTTTTCAGAAATTAACCCGCAGTCCTCCTAATATGTCAAACTGAACCGGTACGGGCGATGGAAAAAAACACGCTTACCTCCCCCGTCTCCACCTCCAGCGCGCCGCCGGCCCCCGCCAAGCGCCGTCGCAGTCTGCCCTCGCCCCTCCGCCGCGCGCCGCCCCCACCCCTGTGGCTTTCCACCACCGGAGACACTCGACGCCGGCGCCGCACCTTCCCCCAACTCCTCTCTCTCCTCCTCCTTCGCCGTCACCGCTCTTCATCAGCCGGCAGACTCCGTCGAAATGGGCAGGCGGCGCTGGAGTTCATCGGAACGAGTAGGCGAGCAGCGGGCGGCGCGAGGAATATGGTGGATCCGGGCGCGGCGTTGAGGGTTCAGGCGGCTGGTGTGGCAGCTTGCTCCGATGGCGGCGGTGTCTTGCTCATCCAGAGAAAGAGAGAGACATGGCGTGAGGGAGAGAGGAAGAAATGAGAAGGAGAAGGGGTGCAGGGTGAGGGAGGCAGTCGCCGGCGGTGGCGCCGCTCTGCCGCTGCATCTCTCTTCCCCCACGTCCCTACTGCTGCTCCTCTAACTCCATCTCTCTGCTGTCGATTCTCTGCCCGCTGCTACCTCTCCTCTCTGCTCCTTGCTGCCTGTGGCTGTCCCATCTCTCCTAGCGCTGCTGCTGCTGCACTTCTTCTGAAGCTCTTCTCAAACCCGTTGATGCAGTTCTTCTCTGAACTCCAACCTGTTGCTGCTTCTCTCTCTCTCTCTCAATTTTTCTGTAATTCTGTGAACCACAAACCATTGTTGTGCGATTATATGATTTGTGGTATTTGCTTGAGTGAACCTGTAAGGTTTGTACCTTCTGGAAAGTGCTAGCACCTACATATTATCCAATTTTTTCTAAATGTCATGAGGCATGAGCCACAATATTTCTCAAGAACGACCCTTGGTATATATAAGGCATGCATACAATTTTAATAACACTCTTTTTGCTCTCATTTATCTGTTGGCATAGAGCATCGTATAATATAGAAGAGTCATTCAAACATAGCTCTTTGAATATCGGACAAAATATTGGTTGCCTGATTTATTTATAAGAAGATTCTTCTATGTATTTAGTTACATGATTTTAATTTGATCGTCTTCTTTCAACTTTTTTTTGCCAAGTATGATATTTCCTTAGGTTCACCTTGACCTTCACTGCTCTTGTGTAAGAGCTTAAGTAAATTGATGTTGTATCATCAGAATCTGTAGCCTTGCACAGTTTTTTTTGTCTGTACATTCACTTCATCAGAAGCATTTTCTTTCTCCAATTCTGCAACTTTATAAACTGCAGCTCAGTTTTGCTCACAAATGTTTTGCTCCTCATAAAACTAATTTTCTACTAACTGATTTCCGTATTTCCATTATAGTTTATTCATTACCATGGTCAAGGAATTATCAGCGTTTTTTTTGACTTGGTCAACTTACCCTTGCAGTAATTTAGCAGTTGAGATCAAGATGCTACTCCAATCTATATATGAAACCAAATCAGGTGGGCTTGATGACAAAGAGGTAATAAGAGATGAACTCTTCCATATAAAAAGTTGATGGTCCTAATTAGTTTATAGCTTATATCTTGATCACTTTAATTTACATGACATCTCCAGGGCTTTTCGTGTTCTGTGGTAATATATTTGATTATAGTCACAGCTTACGCAAGATGATTATTTACGTTCCTAATTTATCTTCCTCTATCATGGTGGTAGGGAAACATCGCCGTTAGTTTGCCTGAGATAGAAGGACTTCACATAATTTTGTCAATAGCATTGATCAGGATATCTTTTTTCTTATTCCTTTCTATTTGTAGACAAGGAAGAACCATAGAGAATCTCGATCCTTACACTGTAGCAGTACCTGAAGCAGAGCAAACCGCTGTCTCAAATTTAATAGTAGATGGAAAGGAATGGTTGTTTTTGTTGCAGGTTACTCCAAGAACAAGTGCATTGCCAAGCTAGATGTTTTATATTATCCGTCCATAATCTGGATGCTTGTGTATCCTGCAACTTGGTTAATCCAGGAGGTATTTGTGTTCAAACACAAGTGTGGGCTGCTTGCAGGGTAGAGCATAATTGGATTTTAAAGCCATTTATAATGTCCTGCAAAACTATAAGTTTGAACAAAGGTACATTAAGTTGTGTCACTCACATGGACAGTGTTGCCATCTATAATGCCTTACAAGTCTGAGCTCCCTCACGATAATCTGATTAGTGTGTCGCAAGTCTGCTATTTCTAACTGTACAAATTCTGCACTTATTTAGCATTTTACATGATGCGTAGATTTTTCAGAACAGAAATAAGTCAATCCTTATAACCTGATTTTGCTATATTATTTAGTTTGAAGTTACTTTGTAAATCCCAGTTTCCCCAGTATTGTAACTCTGTGTCAAATTAAACTGACATTTCTCTTGTGGACAACTTCAATTTGTAATATCATGATTTTCTTTTTCAGAAACCACTTCAACTAGCCTAGGGCTATGTCTATTAGTCCTCCAGTATTTCTTGGAATGAGATAACACATGTTTCTTCAAGTGTCTACACACTACATGAAGTAAGTTTCTTATAGAAGTAGTCAAACCTGGATACCAATTTATTGGAACATTATATTTCTTATAGAAGTAGTCAAACAAGGATATCAATTTATTGGAACCATCAAGGAAGAGACACTCCTGGAGGGTCAGAAGTAATGCAATATATTCTCTCTCTTATGCCTATTTGAAATACAGTTGTAGGGTTGTACTTTGCCACTCATATTGCAGTACTCAACTGTAGCATGGATGGAGCAGGAAAGTGTGCTAAACCTTCTAACATGGACACTGCACTTGTACGAGCTACGGGCCACTATTGTTTGTCATATGGATTGTAGATGTAGTGGTAATGTACCAGATTTTTCATGTAGTAAGGATGATACTTTATACGGAGTATAACAATATGGTTGCCGTAACCTTCCTATTGTCCGTAGAGCCAAAAGAAAAATAGAATAAATTTTTTCATTAGACAAATAATAGAATTGGTGATTGAATATCACATGTCTGTAATTTTATATCTATGTGGGAGCTTGACGTAAGAGTACATGCAGAGTATACAAGTGAAAAACATTATTTATTTACAGGCGTTATTATCAGAGTTTTTTTTAACAGGAGGGATCCCGAAGCTTTATTACCATCGTCATAACATGATACAACACATATGACATCTAGGCCCTAAAGAAACAAGAAAATACATGACAAATCGATGGACTTTTACAAAAAAGGACCTCAAACTGAGAGACAAAAACATGATCAGGTCCTTGCGTCAGTGTAGGTTGCATCTCGCTGCCGTCGGGGACGAGCCACTTGGGGCAACGAGGTTTCTATGGCAGTATGGCTCGAGGCCATACATAGCCCCAAATAGAAGAAACATTGCCTCCTTGTTGGCATAGCCCTAGGAGGAAGAAAGAGGCGTGCAGACGGACCCATCGCCTCAGAAGGTTGCACTTCAGCCTGAAGAGTCACCAGAGCGACGAAGACCACCCATCGATTGCCAAAGACCAGCTTCAGCGAGTGGCGTAGCTTCATAACAATTACCGGTGAAAATAAGCTCATATCCAATCATATAATATATTTTTGGATGAAGTTAACACCAAAGCTTGTACCGGTAAAAATTAGGGCCTGTTCGGAAGTGAAAATCCTAATGAAGTCTTGTTGACCTCAAATGTTGGCTTTACAAGAAACGACTCATTTTTTCGCAATAATGGATGAGCAAGAATTTTAAAAACTAATGTTTCATTGTTGTTTCCCGTGGCAGCGCACGGGCATTTTACTAGTAATAATAATAATAATAATAATAATAATCTTTCCCTATATATATATATATATATATATATATATATATATATATATACTAATAAAGCACGGAGTGCTTCTGCCCGTACGTCGTCGTCACTTTTGCAAAAAAAAACCTCCGTTTCTGAGTATTCAACCCGCAGTCCTATTTTAAGTGGGTATCCGAGAAAACGCTTTGTTTTTGCAAATTAATCCCTGCATTTTGTAACAATTTCACCCGCGCTCCTTTGTTCATCTTATCCACCGGCAGAAAAAGGTGGAAGGGGGGAGGCTGCTCTCGTCGATGAGCTCGGCGGCGCGGAAGGTGCCAGCCCCTCTCCTCCGCCTCCGGCATCGCCAGCCCCCTGTAGGTGCGTTTCCATTCCCAAGAACCTGAGCTCCCCCGTGCTCGTCGGCGCAAGGTGGGTGGAGCAGCTCGGCGCCATGACCTCCACCATGGCTCCGTCGACGCGCTCCACTGCCTGCTCGCCGGCGCCGACCTCTGCTTTCCCCTGCACATGGACGCCGCGAAGCGCTGCTGGGCGTTGCATCCCTTGCGCAAGCGCACGGATGTGGTCGAGGCAGGGGATCGAGCAGGCAGCGGACAGAGGCGGCTTCAGCAGACGGACTTGGCGAGGCGGCGGAGGCGCAGGGAGTCCCGGCGGAACCGGATCCGACGAGGATGGACGCCGGTGACGTGGGCGAGGAGGAGGAGGGCTCCGGCGGCGGAGAACCTCCAGGCGGCGGCTGCTTGCAGTTCGGCGTCGGCCTCCTGTAGGTAACAGAGAAAGAGTGAGTTGGTGTGAGAGAGAGAGACAAGAAGAAGAGCCAGGGGAGGAAGGAGAAAGGGAGAAGGAAGAGAGGCAGGGCGGCCTGGAGGAGCTGTTGTTGCTGCGCAGGGACGAGGAGGAGGCACGCGGGTCGGAGACGACGCGCGGGCAGGGGAGCTCCTACATGGACGCCGTCGAGCTCGCGGCAAGGAGCAATGACAAGCAGCAGCAGCGGTGGCAAGCAGAGGCAGCGGGCAGCAGCAGCAGAGGGCAGAAGCGGGAGGCAGCAGCGGCAACGGGCAGCAGAAGCAGAGGGCTGCTGCCACAACAGAGGTATGTATCCCCTTGAAAGCAGCAAGCATCACTGCATCAGCCTTCTGTTCTTTGTGTTCTCTGTATAGATGTGTAGTACTCCCTGATCAACAGAGGGAGCAGTAACCAAGAAGCAGCAGGCTGCTGCTCTCCTCCCTGATCCCCTGTATATGAAATAGCAGTAGCGCATGAGTGAATGAAGCAATCAATTTCTGAATTACAGACAGCATACAGATTTTCTGAATCCAAACAAAATGAAGCATATACCGTAGTTTGTTCTATTGTTGATCCAACCACATGCTCTGTTTCTGCATGCCATGGAAGCTTTATTTTCAAATCCCCTTTTTCTGCACGACAATTGAAAAGAATGCAGGAGTCGGAGAATGAACAAAATTGCTTTGAACTTCACAGCAGCAGACTAAATTCCTAAAGGCAAAAAAAATTTAGTACTACAGGATATACCTTCAGAGTTTATGACAGTTCTAATAAATATATGATGTTGATTGGTTAGCTGAGTTAGAAGTAGAGCTATTCAAATATATTTACTCTGACAAGTGCAAAAAATCCTTATACTCCTAGCTATATGCTTATCCTATATCTACTTCTCACATTATACATATGCTCCACTACAAAGGGGTCTAAATAATAACATGATTTTTTTCAGTTAAAGTTCCAAGCAACTTTCCTGTGTGAATCTGAGAATCTCACTAAAACCTGTGTTTCATTGTGTATATTCAGCCTATCGATTCGAGTTTCAGACTGATCATAAACATACCTCAGTTTAAGATGTGATGCTGATTTGATTTGTGTGCTGCACCATTGTCCATATCTTCGATTTCAAGCAGTTCCATGGCAAATCAAATACATTTTTCTTTGTTTATGACAATACATATTTGACAGGTTAAAGCATGTACTATTGTGTATACTGAAGTGTAACAAGCCTTTCCCAGTAGTAAAACTGAAAGTATATATAGCTTATGTGTACTGTACTTTCGGTAATATAGATGCCAATATCATTACTTTTTTTAGTTAGGGGGTGGTGGTTATTCACTCACAGTCAGGTTCAATGCTCATCATGTTATTTCCTTTCCAAAGATACCTCGGTGTTCTATGGTTAGAAATAGAAGATAGCATACACGAGGCCAAATCTTGACATGATTCAGTCATCCACATATTCTAGAAACAACAGATCAGATTTAAACAACTATCTTAGGAGTAGCAGACACATCTACATCTATTACCTACTAATAAAGCAAGATGCATTTCTCTAAATTTCTAATCCTTTCACCTTCTAAAATTATTAAAACCGATCGAGCTAGCCCACCTCGGCTGCAAGCAAAGATTGTTCTACAATAGTCCCGCCTCGGTTTCTTACACACAATTTCTCCAATTCATATATGTCTTTGATTTTCTCGGTATTAAGGAGCTAACTTGAAAATCAATGAGCCCAGGTTAAGGACCGACGTGACAGAGAAATAAAGGAAGAAAATTGCTTTGAGGACAACTGCATCTCAAACGACATGAGACGTGACAAAGAAGGAAGAAAATTGCAACACACATGATACATGACAGAGAAATAAAAAGGAAGGGAAGAAGTTAAAGAAAAACACGGTGCAAGCTGTGCGAGCCGCCACCAGAAATTGTAGCATCTAAATGAAAGACTATTATCAGGTTCTGTATTTATACCATTTACAGCAACTGGTTTTTGTGCCTTGGGCTGTGATCCTAAAAATACATTGATGCATAGTTCATACAAATACAATTTGACGCTGCGACTGGTTCATACAATCAATTTCTCTAAAAAAAGGAAAGGAAACAAATCAAGCAATCTTTTGAATTTATGCATTGTCACATTGAACCAAAGTGTTCAAAGACACGAACTCACCATGGTCAGAGAAAAAAAAACTGATAGCACCTTGAGCAGGCATCAGTTCCCACACCCCTGCTTAGAAGACTGGATTGGAGCTGACTTCCGTGGGCTTGCCTTTGACCCAAGTCTCCTGACCGAAGCCATAGACGAAAATCAAACGCGTCAACCAAATCCCTGGACAAAAAGAGGCGGCAACTTAAAATCACTCTCCGGGCCACTAACCACCACGAACCTATGGATCGGGAGCGGTGCTTCATATTGTGATGTGCCACCTCAGTGCCGCCGGGCATGGGCCATTGCTCCCAGCGATGCTGGAGGCTCTGCCCCGCTCCCTCCGCCCGACAAAGTGTGGATCTGCAGGGAGGTGGAAGCTGCACCGGGGAGAAAGGTCAGATACGAGAGAAGAGAGATGGGAGAATAAGGAGAGGAGGCGGAGGTCGGCAGGCGACTTGGGAGACGGCGGCGGCTCATCAGTGTCTCTGATGGCAGCGGGGTCGTGTGGTGTCGAGGTGGCAGAAGAAGCTCGGGCGGGGATGAGATCCTCCTCTGGAATCCTCCAAAAGCTACTGCGTGGAGCCCGTGGCCGCCCACTTACCAAAAGGAGCTTGTGACACGAGGCAAACATGCGGTACGCCGGGGACAGGATAAACACGTACTAAGAGCATCTTGAGCCGAATACAGCAAATTCGACCCCTCAAACAACAACGAAAGCACGTTCATGGCACTGACTGGATACCTCAATTTAATTAAGAAATCTAATAAATCCATACTATTAATGACACGTATAACCTAATCGAAGTAGAGCCCATACTAAGAGCATCTCCAGCCGGATACAGCAAATCCGACCCCTCAAACGCCTACGAGGACGCGTCCGTGGACACTGACCGGTCATGCCTCAAATAATTTCTTCCACAACGGGATACCTCAATTCAATTAAGAAATTAATAAATCCATACTATTACGACACCTAAAACCTAATCTAAGCAGAGCCCGTACATCCGCCGTGTCCATATCCGACGGTCGACTGCACCCCTCAAAGTGTTGCTCCGGTCACCGGCGAGATAGAATAGGACATGGGACATGCACCGGCTCGCAAGACTCAAGGTGCGGCCGTCTCCCATGTCCCACTCTTCCTCGTCAGAGTCCAGAACCTTCGCGATGTCAGTGGACGTGAGATCGATGATTGATCCGTCTTGGAAGGAGCCAGCGACGTCCACCATGACGCGGTAGCGGCGCCTGGACTGGTACACCATACCGGGAACCGAATAATGCAACACTGCCTCACGAACGTCCACTGTCATGAGGGCTTCCGTCGTCACCGGGACACACCTCGCGGCGGATCCATGCGCCATTTGGGTGGAAGCAATGGATCTCGACAGAAAAAGTCTGAGCACTACCGTCGAGCGGCCTCCTCCAGGGAGCGGCGACGTCATCTCCTCCTCGGGGCCCTGTGCAACGAGCACCGAATCAATGGATCTGGAAGTGTAGGGCTCGGATCCTCTACCTGCCATGCCGGAGAAGGCCAAAAATCGCCGGACGGGAGTTTGGGTGACGAAGTGGAGTGGAGTGGCAAGGGTTTGGTCCGAGGAGCGAATAAGGACAAATTTATGTGTGTCGGGTAGGTCAACGTGGGCCGTGAAGGGTGAGGTCTTTAGCCATACTTATTAGGTAAGGGCATGTGGAGTTTGTTTTCTCCCGTTGCAACGCACGGGCATATTTACTAGTAATAATAAAGCACGGATTGGGTCTTCGGGTTCACCGTCACAATACGCTTTCTTCATGTGAATTTACGCTTTCGATTTAAATTTAAAATTATAAGCGAGGTGGTACTATTTTACCTGTGTATCTATATCTATCCGCTGTGGACAAGATTTTCGTCCGTCGTTACTATGGGCCAACTTTGCGGGCCCATCTACTGTATGAAACAACGCAAAAAATAGTTGGCAGTAAGCAGGATCGAACTTGCGACCTCCGCACCAAACCTAATATGAGCGACCAGTTGAGCTAGGATTTGTTGGTGTTTTAACATAGGGTTCCCTGTTGTTGAATTAGTACCACCTCGACTTCTTATATCAAACCACACCAGTTAATATACGTGTAAAACTTGCACATACCCAGAAGCTGGCTGCCAGATGATTCCTATGAGAGAACGGACGTGCACGGATTGCTGCTATGGCCGGAAGAAATTAAGGAATGAGGGACTACACAATATGGATGAAAAAGAAAAGAGTTAGGCCTACAGGTACGGCAAGACACCTCGAGGAAAAAAGATCAGATTGATGAGAAAGGAAAAGAGAGAGATTGGGATCGGGATGACGAACGACACGGATTCAGGCTTAATTAGCGCATAAACAACTGACGAGTTGCAGCCCGCGGCGGCCGCTGTAGCGCTTGCCCTAGGCGCAATAAAATACATTGTCGACCACAACGGCCCAGCTCAGGGATCCCAAGGCCGAACTGTTCGCGCGCCTTCAAAGGGGCCATCGACGTGGAAGGGTCGCCAGCTGACGAGCAGCGTTGATCGGGGTTTGCGTCCTTCACGGACTCAACTACGACGGGAAAGCCGAGAAAAAAAGGACATCAACCATGCTCAAGTAGGATTAGACAATATATATTGGACTAATATACACACACAGGTTAGCATCAAAAATATGGATTCTAATCTCAATGAAGTGGTTGTTCTCGAGCAGAAAGAAGATGGTATGCTTAAGGTCCTGAAGGTGGACATGCTGGAGGTGGTGTTGTATGGAGGAACAATTGCATCTAGGTAAATTTATTACTTCCCAAAAAGTGTTGTGTGTAGGACATTTTTATTGTCTGATGTCAGTGTGAGATGCTTCATCACTATGTATCTATGGTCCGATCTTCAACGCCGTACTGAAGTCGGATGACAAATATTGTGTGTATATCAGTGCTCTAATTTTAATATTATTTTGTTGTTTCCTAAATTGCATCCAGAAAACACCTGACACTCTATCAACACGTCCACCGACATTGGTTGACTCATTCATGCTTATTTCAAATTTTGTTTATGGATACCACACTACAAAATATATTATTTGAAAAAAGGATATAGTAAATGAATGTAGTTTAGTTTATTAAAATAGCTTGATTAATTATGACAATTGTAATATTCTACCAACATAATTGTAATACTAGGAGCATTACAGGTCAATGAACTATAAGTTGTGGGGAAG
The DNA here is from genome assembly GCF_002162155.2 of Triticum dicoccoides. Lineage (NCBI taxonomy): Eukaryota > Viridiplantae > Streptophyta > Magnoliopsida > Poales > Poaceae > Triticum > Triticum dicoccoides. The sequence continues at coordinate 705,972,959 of NC_041391.1, forward strand.
GAAGACTCGCGAAGCGATGTGGCCGAAATTTAACTAAAATATATATTTTTCGGCCGAAAGGTTTCGGTACTTTCCATCCCAGGCGAAAATGGCCAAAATTTAGCTGAAATCCGTTTTTTAACCAAAAATCAAAACACAGCTCCCGTTGCAACGCACGGGCTAAAGCACGGATTGACTCCGTGGGTTCACCGTCACAATACGCTTTCTTCCCGTAAATTTACGTTTTCATTTGAATTTAAAACATATATGCGAGGTGGTACTAATTCTGCTAAAAAATGACTCAATCGCTGCTTTGTGCTATGTCGTACCTCCAACTTCGCACGCTAGCCATATATTGGGCTGATATATGCTGATGGGCCTCCTCCCAGGCTTCATTGGATACGATCCAAAAATCAGCAGCGTGTGGGGATGTACTCTGGTCTCCACGCCCCGAACCAGCTCACCCAGGTTCTTTGTGTTTCCCAAAAAAAAACCCAGGTTATTTGTCTAAAAAAAACTAACCCTGATAATGATTGCAACTTCTGGCGTATGATGATATGCGTGGCATGCTCCTCAGGGTAGCTCCTTTTTTTCATGCACGCGCATGCACGTCCTTCTTTAAGTACTGCAGCTGCAAGCATTTGGTTTGGAGCTGCAAACGTAAATCTTTTCATTTCTCGGCATTTTTCCTGCTATAATTTTTTTTTAAAATATACCTACTTGATCTACGTGCAACTTCGCTCAAGTTTCACTGCTTCAAACGGCAAACACTACACTGCAAGCGGCACGCGTCGCTGTAAGGTCGAGTGCCCACTACGTCTAGCTTGAAACACGTCAACGTAACATCAGTCTCCGTTGTCCTTTTTTCTATTGGCAATTCGAACCAAAGTGCTGCAAAATCATTATATGGACGTTGGAAGGACGATCGTTTGTCCTACCAGTTGGATGAAAAACACTGCAAAGGCAACCACGTGGAAGTTGCAAGAATGACTGGCGATGCTACAGGTCGGACGCATGTCATTGCAAGGTCGTTTTATGATTATACATTTCTTCTAGATATGAACATGGACCTTCTTGTAGCTACTAGCTAGCAGCGTCTGAACGCTATCGTGATGTTTTGATGGACATGCTATTTTTTATTTGATCTTCTTGCAATGCACGGCATATGCGCTATAATAATAATTATTATTATTAAAGTCATCAATTGCTTCCAAACTTATAAAATATGACCCACCAATGTCATTTATAAGTTGACAAAAAACATTTCACACTGGGGAATCCCCTGCCTAGGACATCCCACGCAGTAGTGATCTTCTATACTGCGCTCTGCACGCAGCGAGAAGACACGGCGCTCCAATTAGGGCCGGCCCATGTGCGGGCGGTCCGTTTTTAAATTTCGTTTTTTTTTTTCTTTTCCATTATCGTTTTTTCTCCTTTAAATAATTTGATACTTAAAAAACCTTCAAAAATTTAAAAAAGAACTTTTAAGTAAATTTTTGAATAAAGCATAAAATGATTGTGTCGCATATTCAAAACATGTTTGCAATTTTTAAAACAAATGTTTGGGAAATCAAAAAATATTATTTTTAAAATTTTGTTTATTACGAATTATTAATGAAATTGAACAAAATGGTCGCCAAAATGTTATCGGTGATGCAGCAAAATATTGTCATGCCCATTGAAGTTTATGATTTTTTTTCTCCCGTTGTAACGCACGGGTCCTTTTGCTAGTAATAATAATAATAATAATAATAATAATAATAATAATAATAATAATAATAATAATAATAATAATAATAATAATCTTTCCCTACTAATAAAGCAGCGATTGCTTCTGGTCGTCCGTCGTTAGGATTTTTGCAAAAAAGTCCCTCCGTTTTTGAGAAATTAACCCGCAATCCTTTAGTAAGTGAGAAAAACGTTTCGTTCAGGTTGTTTTCCCAAACTCCTCCTGTAGTTTTCAATATTCAAACTGCAGTCTACCAGCACAAAAAAACACGGGCAATAAAGCAGCGATTGCTTCTGGTCGTCCGTCGTTAGGATTTTTGCAAAAAAGTCCCTCCGTTTTTGAGAAATTAACCCGCAGTCCTTTAGTAAGTGAGAAAAATGTTTCGTTCAGGTTGTTTTCCCAAACTCCTCCTGTAGTTTTCAATATTCAAACTGCAGTCTACCAGCACAAAAAAACACGGGCTCTCCCTCGCCTCCCGATCTCAGCCGCTAGGAGGCGATCCAACCCCGGTGACGCTCGATCCGGTGCTGCGTCGGCCGCCGGTCGACGCCGGCGAGGATTTGCCCCCTCTCCTGACCCACGTCTCTCTCTCTTTCGCAAAATAGGGTTGGGCACCACCGCCGTTTTCCTGATTGAAGGCGGCCAGAGCGCCGCACTGGAGGCCCTTGTCGGGCGAAGCCCCGGATCACGGCGTTCCCGCGGAGGGAGAGGGCGGCGGAGTCGAGGATGGGCGCGGCAGGCGGAGCCCCTCCTCCTTTGTCCTCTCCCGTCGAGCGCCGGATCGAAGAAGTATCAGCTCCCCCACCTCCATCCCGTCTCCTCTCCTACATCGGCCACACCACGCCGCACTTGTGGAGCAGAGTCGCGGAAGCACGGCGCCGGCTGCGGCGGAGTGAGGAGAGCTCGTCAGGTCATCTTCTCCCTCCAAGGAAGGTTCAGGCCCAACCTCCACACCATCAGCTCCACCCCATATCTGTTTCCTGTCAGGTTAGTTTCAGGTCCGCTTAATATTTTCAGGTTAGCTCATCTAAAAAATAGTTTCAGGTTAGTCTGCATAATTAAATTAGAAGTGTTATTTGGTTGTCTGTCATTGTTACTTATCCGATCTGAATCTAATGAAATATGTATTGTACCGAAGGATGGTTCAGCACCTATTTCTGTGTGATTGTCACTGTTCTAGACTTGTGGTGGATAGAATAACACAAAAGACTTGCAAGCATTACTAGCATAAACCTTGTGCAGGAACCTTGCACAAGCATTTAGTAATGACCATGCTGAAAAAAAATTTAGTAGTGACTGGCGCCTTCCATGAATCCACCACCATTTTTGCTACATTGCATTACATAGTAGGTTTTTATTTCTTTGAGAAACACTACTGCTACAGCCGTTTGCATGCCAACTGTTCGGTCAATTGCCCCAATAGACCGGAGGTAATTTTCTGTTTTTTTACTTTGGTGTTTCCATGTTATCACGACCACTGCCACTGAACAAGACTAATCTTATAAGGAAGGCATCAATAGCGATATCATCAATGGATTGTCACCAGAGGTATGTAATGCCTCGACTCCCCTCAAAAACAACCCTGCTGCTTTGGTTGTGAACTTGTGGTGCCTGTGTTCCTCACAGTAGTTGTTTTTGATGTTACTGTAGTTGGTACACCACTGTATGATCGATCAATTCAACTGATTTTCCTTTGTTTGCACTGCTATATAATGAATGTTACTGATTTGCCCCCCTCAGATCTACCCCTGTTTCAGTTTATTTTTCTGAAAAATTGGTGCTACTTCTGATTGCTCACAATTTCAGTTTGGCGAATATCTATATGGTCGGTATATTTGGGGAGTAGCATCTGATGAAATATCACTGTAGTGGTATCGATTTCAATGTTATTTACCTGCCCTAGAATCTTGGAAGTGCACTTAGTTGGAAACATGCATGCAACATTTACTTTTTTCTACTTATGTTACTTTCCTGCCTGGTCATCATGCCAGCTCTAGCATCCATGTATATGATTTCTCAAGGGTCATATTCTGAATAATAACGCAAGGTACTTTGAGTAAAGGTTCTGCAAATTTGTGCTCCTGGAAAGCTAGGATTTGTAGGGACAAAATGTACTCGATTGCTCGACAAAGTATGACAACAAGCTAAGAATCTGTCATATATCATGAATTTACATGGCTGCCTTGTCGGCATAATTCATATGTTTTGTTCTGTCTAATTTGTTGTCAAGTTTTGGAACACGAATCGATGGCGAACCAGCATCAGTAGTCCTTCATGTCTTCAAACCTTAGATGTCGTTGCCCAGGCCTATTTGTATATAAATCAAAGACTGAGAATATGACTGTATCACCCTGTCTTCCTACTTCATCAGTATTGCACCTATTTAATCATTACATTGGGGATGCCTTATATGTTGTATTACATGTGTTGTTTTCTTCTTCATCTAGAGACTACTTCTATTCTGCTTAGGATTGTCTTTGCCAACTGGGATGCTTGTATTAAGTAAACAACATCGGTCTCTACTCTACTCTTAAACTAACATAGTCCACAGCTGGGATGCTTAGGAAACAGTAAGAATTTCAGGCATTACCTAAAAGAGTACAATCTGGTATTCCTAGAAATTAAGGAGCTCTTAAAATTATGTTATCCATTCATTACATATCCACAAAACGTGCAATGGTTTCTGAGCAGGCACAATGTCCACACGTGTCCCGGTCCGAGGCATGAACAAAGCGTCAAAGAACAACAGTAGTACATTTCCTGGACTAAGTATCTCCTTTAATCATGGACATAAATTCTTTTATGGCTTCTTCTCCACTTTTCTTTAACAACTCAGTTTCCAACAAGGTCTCTTTGCGGTGCGACGGTGCACATAATTTTCTTTCCCTTTTTGAGGCACTGTTGCACATTATGCAACGAACCATATTTAGGCCGGCTTGGTTACTTATATACCAAGCTAGCTGATCAAAAGGCACACAATTAATGTACGCACGCAAGAGTTGTTGGCGGATGAAATCATGAAGCAACGAACTGACAAATCGTGGCCAGCATACAGGCAGGCGAAGATAGCCAATGTATTTGCATGTTTTCTTGACTTATATTACAATGCATCCACAATAAAAGCTAAATTACATAATGATATTCTCCCATATACAATGAAACTTATCTTTTCATGGAATTCAGAATGTTTTTTAACAGCTCACTCATGTATATTGATCTGGGTAGTATATGTTATTCTGGTTGACATTTATCACTTAAAATTAATTGTATACTATAATGGTAATATCCAACTTGGTCCCCTTTGAATTGCTCAGGACATTTGTGTTAGATCTTCGAACTTAGTGAATTCCCCAAGCATCTTTGTAATGTTGGAATTCTCTGGCTTTTGATAAAAGAAAAGTTCAATTCTAACGGATTAGTTAAAATCCTTCAAATTTACTTTCGGTGAACCATATGATAATGGCCAATCCACTTTTACAAAGTATACAGTGACAATGTATTTCACATGATCAAATTTTGGTTTCAGGGTAAAGATATTGAATGTATGGCACTTACCTTTTTTATGGTGGGTATGTGGCACTTGATGTGATGGAGTGACTCCTGGGCGCAGTGGTGTACATGTCCTCCACGGCAAGGGCCAGCGCATCATGGGCCTCCTGACCAAGGTTATGTAGTTGTGTGTCACCAGGGCGATCCCCATGTAACTGATCTTATTCCCCCCTATATGTAGCATGGCCAGCTTGCGTTGATTGATTCAGTAAACGGGGTGTTGGTTTGTGTTTGTTTTTCTGTAGCCTTCTAAATTCCACAACTGGAACGTGTATGGTTTGGGTGCAAAGATGTACTTCAACACGTGATTTGTTCTTTGAAATTGAATTCAGATCTTGAGTACTACTTTTATTTTGAAGAAGTATGTGGATGATTTCACATCTTGAAAATGGCAACGTATATAGCAGAAATGTGATCCCTCTTTCAGTGCAACCAAAATGTATAGCATAGCTTTGTATACATCAATTCCAATATGAAATCTATATCTGAACTTGAACATTTGTCTCACCTGCATCCAGAGAGAGAACACACTATGTAATCGATGAGATGGCCTGATCATATACTGGGAACATCATTAGCATTAGGTTCCCTTTCTGGGTCTACGATATTTTGTGCTCGCACTTGATTGTTTTTTCATGTACCACAGTATTTTAGTTTTCAAATAGATTGAAATAGTCTTTCTGTACAAATTATGTAGTTTTTACTATAGTTATTTTTTATTCCAAAACATGAGGAAATCTGATGGTGCAGACAACGCCACATTGAAAGATAGGTCTGTGAAGATTCGGCTTGAGAGTTCATGAAGGGTTCTTATGTCTCGATCACAATAGAGCATCTACAGCCGGGCTACCCAAACTGGCAGGGTGGACGCCCGGTGTCCCAGTCGAGCTTCACAAACGGGTCGCAGACGTCCGGGCTATCCGGCATCTCTGAAACCCAGCCCAAATCCCCACATATAACCTCACTTCGGATGAACACTAGACCAAAATCTAAGACAATGCTATGTTGAAAGATCGGCTTGCGAAGATTCGGCTCAAGGGTACTTCCGTGTTTATCATATTTGTTTTCACATCTTGGACATTGTGTTTTTCCGTTGCAACGCACGGGCATCTTTACCTAGTAATAATAAAGCATGGATTGGGTCTCCGGGTTCACCGTCACGGTGTTTTTACAAAAAAGACCTTACTGTTTTTGTGCAATTAACTCGCACTCCAGAGGTAAGTCTTTCCTACAGTAATAAAAAAGGAATCGTAATCGCTGTTTCACAGGACCCGGACGGACGCAACGCCCCCGTCGTCCCCAACCCACCGGGAGGACGAGGATGTCGAACCCAGGCTGCGGCGCTGGTCCGGGCCTCCGGGTCTCCATGGGGATCGGACCGTCCTCGGGCGATCTCAGATTCCTCTTCCCCAACACCTCCGCCGCCTGATAGAAAACAGAGGTGATGATCTCCGCCGGCCGGCCTCCAGATCCCCAGCGACTGCGAGGTGGTCGACGCGCGCCCACTCCCGGCGGCCCTCCTTTTCGCCGCCGTCCACGCCTCCCCCACCCAGGAACTCCTCCGCCTCTTTGCCGCCGCGCCCGTGAAGCTGATCCAGGCCAAGTCCTGGACGCTGGATGAAGAGGCTCCTGTTCGAGGAGAAGAGGCAGGAGCTGCTCCCTGTCCCTGGTGCCGATGGAGGGGGGAAGGAGGAGCCACCATCAGGTGCTGATGCTCTCCGGTGCCGATGGAGGGGGGCATCAACAACATGAGGTGGTGGTATTCAAGAGGTAGATGGAGGACATGGTTGTACTGGGTGAGGGCGCTTCTCCGAGGATTGGTGGATGGATACTTCTCTGTGCCGTTGGCAGTGCGGGAGGGGATGGCCAGGAAGCAGGTTACCAATGGCGTGCTCTTTCAGGTGATTCTGAATTTCAGATACTTTTTGTCGAAGATGTCTGGCATCTTCATATTGAATCATTGCATATGTAGACATAACAACTGAATTGGGCATTAATATTGTATCACTTCCGCTGAAAATATTTCCAAGTTTACTCATATGTAATTGGTAAATGATAGTGTTGCTGCACTCTGTGGTATTGTTTTTATGTAACAATGGAACATTTTATTTTTAGTCAGAACAGTATGATGGGGCCCTCTAGGCGGGATGGCATGGACACAACATCAAGGATATCGATCATGATGGATTCAACCAGTCTGCTCGACATTGGATGCCATAATATGCTTATGATGTTGGTTAACGGAGGTACTCTAGCGCCAACCAAACTATGGCTCATCCAACCTCTGGTCTGGTTCACTATTATTCAATCTTAGTGCTGCATATTCCTATTTGGATGATACTATATCTTATTCCTGAGTTGTTATTTGAAAGGTGATGATGATTGATAAGAATTGATGCCATTCTTTCTCCTTCCCTTCTCTTTGTAGATTTAACTACTCGAGGAGGTTTGATGAAGAGCTCGCTGGGCGAATTCTTCGGTGGGTTCAGCCGGCGCATGACACGGACACTCGGACAAGGTCGAGCCGGCGGCTAGGCTTAGCCATAAGGAGCGCTGTGGAGGTCATGGGCGGCAAGGGAAGTAAGTGGCAACACGAATGGGGCACCATGTTGCAATGAAGGGCGTGGGCTTATGGGGTTTTGACTCTTTGAGTCAAGCTTACTGGGCTAAGGGCACCCGATATTTTCTTGATTCTGTTCCAGCACCAGTTTACCACGGTAAAGACAATCCACAACCTTATGATTAGAAGACTGGATGGTTGTTGTAAATTATCATCCTCTTTTTGAAGTGGGTGAGAGGCATGGTAGTTATTTTGAATTGTGCCTCAAAATAGGTAAACATCACTTCTCCTTTGTGGACGTGCATTGTGCTCATCGATAAGTTTTGTCCCGAAATTTTTCTCATTTGAGTCTTGCCACATTTGGTATTGTTCGATATGCTATTTAATATATAGTGTGTGCTCCCACCTCAGTTGATCAATTGTTTTTCACTTAGAAGCGGGTGATTGATGAATCAACTATGCCAGTAATGTCCTTAATTCTAGAGAAGATGCAAAACCAAGAACATGCATGAGCTTGCGTACTTGCCGGTAGCCGGGAGAATTTTCAGTGACCAATGGAAGCTTTGATGTATTCTTTTCAAGCAAAAGAAATCGGCTATTACCCATGTCAGGTTTCGGCTCAAATTGTGGTGCTTCTATTCTATGCAATTTTATTTTCTTGCTAATGCTACGTTTTAGCATTCCTTATCTTTTGTACCCGGTGTGTGCGTGTGAACTATATTTTCCTAATGGTAAATCTACTTCTCCCCATCGTGTGACTTAAGGCTAATCTATTCATGGTTAATTTCCTTCATGTACAAAGGTTTCTTCTTCTCTTTCTGTTACAGTAACATAGACCATGCTCACATGGTCGCAACTTGCAAAAGAGATGGAAACGTGCATATAGATCTCTCAAGCGTGCACATATTCTTCTGTGTCATAAAAAGGAAGTCTTGATCGGATCACATCACAAGTTCTGAAGAGAAACAGTCCAATGTCGACTTCGCCGTCGCCTCCGCCAACTTCGCGGGAAGACCATCCACCGTTGTCTCTGTGGACTTCGCTGCAAGACCATCCGTCGTTGCCTCCGCTGCCGGAAGACCATCAACTGTCGTCTCCACATACTTCACCGCAGGTATATTTTTTCGTTTGCAAATGATGCAACTATTTTTTATTTACAACCAGAGCTTACTGATGGTTATAGGATGAAAATCACGTGCATATAAGTTGCAGGATTTGAATAACAATTTGATTGCCCCTGGTACTAATCAGCAGTCCTATGGGATACGGGCCTCTGTTTGCCTCTGGTACTCCTGATGCAGCAGTAACACTTCCAGTTTGATTGCCTGAGGGAATGGTCTCGCTTCAGGTTATTACATGTTTTTTCGCATTGAAGTGTAGTACATGGGATTAAGATTAGATTAACCGTATCCATAACTGAACTTTAGCAGTAGGGACAGCAGAATTATCTGAAAAATACTGTATAAATGGTCATAGAATGCCAAACTGTAAAGAAATGCGAACCGAAAGGAAGGGGCAAATTGTTTTCTAATGTGAGAAGTCCGATTAAACTCTGTAGTGGTTATCTTATTTGTGTTGGCTCTATGCTAACTTGCTTATATGTGCAAGTTACTCTGAAGCAGCAATATAAGCAGGGTGATGTATCATGAAAATAGGGTCTACGTAGCATAATCTAATTTGTGTATCTTCTCTCCTACATTCATTTCTTTACTTTGGTCCATAAGTTTCCAGAGATCTTCTATTTGAAACAACCAACCTGTACTTTTTTCTAGAATGTATAAGCTGTATAACTGTACTTAATTTTTAATATGTTGAAGCATTCTGTACCAACAGATTTTTCCGAAACTAACATTGTGCACATTTGTCATGGTTGAATTTTGTTTAATATTGAAAACCTAAGATTAGAGCTGTATACCTGGAGTCATGGTTAGAATTTGAATGATAAAGGATGAAATAATTGATTTTGGGTCATAAATCAGATCAAATGTGATGATTTTTTCTTCCGTTGCAACGCACAGGCCCTTTTGCTAGTAAATAAAATGCACAAAAAAGCGAAAGAAACAATAGAAGCAAAGCAAACTTGGCGGCCCAATAGAGTGGTTCCTTGAGGCAAGTGGCTGTTTGATCTCGCACGAGGCGAGACATGATCCCCGTGAGAAGGCATATTACACTTATAGCGACATGGAAGGAGTTCTCAGCTGAAGCGTAATCTATCTCAGGTCTCCAGGATGCTGCGCAGCACTACAAGCCATTGAGTCACAGTCGGATCTGTGGTCAAATAGTAGGGTGCGACCAACTTGAGGGAAAAGAGCCGGGTTTCCGATGGTATTTTGGAAAAAATGTTTTTGTTTTTTCTTTGTTTTCTCACCGGTTTTATCCGTTTCTTTCTCTGGTGTCACTGTTTTTTTTTCGTATTTCTTTAGTTTTATTTCTTTCTTTCTTGGTTTCACAGGATTTTTTTCTTTTCTTATTTTCTGTGTTTCCTTCGGTTTTTGTTTCTTTCTTGTTTTTCGTTGGCTTTTATACACATCTTTGGTATATTTCCAATACATTATTGTAATACACATTTAACATTTTTATATATAATATTAACATTTTTTAATACATGGTCAACATTTTCATATACACATTTAACATTTTTAAATGCTTCATTAACATTTTCCCAATACAAGTTCAACATTTCTTTAATACGTGGTCAACATTTTTTATACATATTTAATATTTTTTAAATGCTTGATTAACATTTTTAAACACTTTTTAACATTTTTTAAATGCTTGGATTAAAAACGAGGTGGTGGCTTCCCCATGCGCCTGGGCGGGCCCATCTAGCAACCGGCTTGCCGCGAGGCTTTCGTACATCTAGCTATAAGCGAGACATAGAGGCGCCCCATGTTCCGGCCCTTTTAAATTACTAGACTAGTGAACTTGCCCTCCTGTATTTTTCTCACCGGGAACGTATCTGGTATGCCGGTGCACTGCACCTCCTAGCACATTTTGAAATGTGAAAAAAAAAGTGAACATTCGCACAACATCAATGTTTGTTATTGCAAAATTTCAAATCAAAATTTGAAACATTACTCGAGATACAAGAATGGCAAATTTGACATCAATGTGACAATGGGCCAAATCTAAAGCCCAACTTATATGACATACTATTCAATGTTAAATTTGTCAAATTTGTATCTCGAGCACTGTTCAAAGAATCTTCCGATTCAGCGATTTATCGCTATCATGGGGTGACCGATAAGATTATGCCATATCTTCACCATTTATCGTTTGGGCCGATTTATCATTTTGACAAGTGGTTTATCAAGAATCTACCGATAAATTGAGCCTATTCCTAACATTATGTTTGCAAAAACTATGTTTATTTGTGTTTTGTGAACCTTGTTATGCAATAGTATGTACTATTGTCCTATTTTGTTTATCATTATACAAGGATTTAGAGGCTAAGAATCGAGGTAACACTTCTATCCAATATTGTTTTGGTTTTCATGTCAAAAAATTTTGTTTTGGTATTGAATATAGCATACTTTAGTGTTGGGAACCTGAGATTTGAAAAAAAAAGCCGATTAATAGTCGACCAATAAAATCGATTAATCGGCCGATTTTCGATTAATCTCTAATCCCCAGCTGTCTGAGATGCTAACGATAAGCGATATCCTCAACATTGATCTCGAGTAATGTTTTGAAATTTGCGACAGCAAACATGGATGCTGTGTGAATGTGCTCAATTTTTCATATTTTTGGAACAACTTAAAACATGCTACGTAGGTCCGGTGCACCGGTAGCACTACAAGCATCGGTGCATCAGATATTTGCCCTTTCCTCATCACGCTCGGTGATTCTTATTTGCCGCTCAGTGCGGTAGATTGTCGAGGTGTCGCACAAGCAAACGACCTAAGCGAAGAGAGATGGGCACGCAGTGTGACCCAACTGATTTTGGGAACTTCCCAGAAGTTTCGTGAGCTGTTATTGTTCCTTTATTGGTTTTTTTATTTCCTCTTTCGTTTTTTGGTTTTTCCTAAATTTACAAACAAAATTATGTTTTTAAAATTATTCATAAATTTGAAAAATATTTGCATTTTCAGAAAAGTCCACTATCTTTATATTAGTATGTATGCACGTGCAATGCACGTCAACATAAATGTTGTTAAAAGGGGAAAAGCATTAGGCTACGCCGCGGAAAGAAATGCAAAATAATATGGTCTGTGTTAATGCAAAAGGAAATATTACTGTTGTAAAAAATAAAAAAGGTGTAATCCCTATAGATTGGTGGTAAAAGTTGTAGAAAACAAAAGAGACAACCAATGGGATCCACATTCATTAAATGTTAATTTTAGTTTTCTTATCTCTTGTTCTCTTTCTAGACCCATCTGCAAACCAGTCAGCATGTCTTCTACCGGCCGCAGCATGGCCCAAGAAGCGTGCACCTTTCTCGAATAAGAATGACGTGATGGTTCTAGAACACATTCAAGGTAGTTCTTTTTTTATTTTGAGTACACATTCAAGGTAGTTGACGGTAGCAGTTCATGCTAATCCCGCTACTCTCAATCGTTGGATTGAGGATACCAATTATCAGGATTAATTAATGCTCTAGATCCACTCAAAATTCGTACACTATATAATAATATAGTGGTATAGAAATGTTTGTGGTTTAAAAAAATGTTTTAAAAGGGCAGCCCGGTGCATGTAGCTCCCGCTTGCGCAGGGTCGCGGAAGAGTCCGACCACTTTGGGTCTATAGTACGCAGCCTTTCCCTACATTTCTGTAAGAGGCTGTTTCCAGGACTTGAACCCGTGACCTCATGATCACAAGGCAGCAGCTTTACCCCTGCGCCAAGGCTCCCCTTCGGTTTAAAAAAATGTTTTGAAATTTTAAAATATGTTCATATTTCAAAAGATATTTATGACTTGAAAAATTAATCGTAATTTAAGAAAATCTTCTGGAACTTTAAAAAAGTGCATTTAAATTTTGGAATTTAAGAAAAAGTGTTTTTCAAAAATGGTTTCATTTAAAAAAATAAAAAAATATTCAAGTTCTCAAAAATTGTGCAATCGTTGTCCAGTCGGACTCCGTGGAGGCTCCGTCCATCCTCTCCGGAGACGGACTTGCTCATTCGGTGTATGGGAGTCCTGAGGCCGAGATTAAAGAATTGATACTAGATAGAGAGTTTATTGGGATCAAAATAAGTGTTTTGTTAAAAGGGGAAAAGCATTAGGCTATGCCGCGGAAAGAAATGCAAAATAATATGGTCTGCATATGAATACAGAGGGAAATTTTACTGTTGCAAAAAAGGAAAAAGTATAATCCTTATAGATTGTTGATAAAAGTTGTAAAAAACAAAGAGAAATAAACAATGGGATCCACATTCATTAAATGTTAATTTTAGTTTTCTTATCTCTCGTTCTCTTTCTAGACCCATCTCCAAACCACTCAGCATGTCTTCTACCGGCCGCAGCATGGCCCAAGAGGCGTGCACCTTTCTCTGATAAGAATGACGTAATGGTACTAGAACACATTCAAGGTAGCTGATGGTAGCTGTTCATGCGAATCCCGCTACTCTCAACCGTTGGACTGAGGATACCAATGATCGGGATTAATGCTCTGGATCCATTCAAATTGGTCACTATATAATAATATAGTGGTATAGAAAATTTTGTGGTTTAAAGAATGTTCTGAAATTTTAAAATATGTTCATGTTTTCAAAAGATATTTATGTTTTTAAAAAATTATTCATAATTTCAAAAAATGTTATGGAATTTCAGAAAGTGCATTTTAAATTTTGGAATTAAAAAAATTCAAAAAATGTTTCATTTTCAAAAAAAAGTATTCAAGTTTTCAAAAATTGTGCAATCGTTGTCCAATCGGACTCCGTGGAGTCTCTGTCGATCCTTTCCGGCAATGGACTTGCTCATTCGGCGTATGAGTGTCTTTGTGGCTGAGATTAAAGCATTGACGATAGACCGAAAGTTTATTAGGATCGGCAAACTATAACCGTATACAGGGTGTACCACGGTTGTGTGGTTGCATCAAGGACAACGTACCGAGGAGCTTTGGCCTCTCGACTGTAACTCTATAATAACCACGGAATAAAACTCCTTTTACCACCAGAAAAAACAATCGCACGGAAATGGCGAGACGAGAGCCAATAACAACCAGCCGCTTGCGCCGTTGCGGTCGCGTCCAGATCACACGCCTGCCCAACCCAACCCAACCCAACTTGCACGTCTGGATCACCTGCCACTGGAAGAACGCGACGTAGCTTTCCGTTTCCTGCTTCTCCTCCGGCCGGATGAGACCAGCAGCAGCGGCTTGCCACGTACGCACCAACGTTGCTGCTACTGCTTATCTTGTCTCGACGAAACGTGTATGCTCGCCGTCGGGAAGCTTCCCCCGTTTTCCTTCTCGCACTCGACGGCACCCGCTTGGTTAGAGCATCTCCAGCAGACGCCGCAACCGCGCGCTCGCCCGCCCGTAAAACTCTTTTACGGGACATGTTTCGGGATCTGCTCCGCCGGAGCACTCGCCGTATGGTAAAAAAGTTCGTAGCATCAAACAAATTTACACGTTTCGATGATATCAACCGAATGAAAACTCGGTGTAAATTCAACATAGGCATATATAAATGGTCCGGAAAGCAATTCACAATACAACAATAGTTTTCATTGCAACAAAGGTTCAAATTCAAATAATTATTACACACACCAAATTGTTCAAATCTCACATGAATAGAAATGCACACAAATGGGAATCTATCTCCCCGCATGGAGTTGTCACCGATACTCAATAAGATCATGCTGGAGTTGACTGTGCGGATCACGGTGATCGATCTTTCGTAGGTCTCAAGAAATGCAGTGATTTCATCTCGTCCCTGGCAGCCTTCACACGGCTACCAACATTGTCATATATAGTTGTACTCCAAAGCCAAATCCCTCTCATCCTTGACGATTATGTTGTCTAAAATTACACAAGCAGTCATGATGTTTCCGAGGGATTTTTCTATCTCGGAAGCGAGTGGGACCTCAAACAATGGCAAACCGAGCTTGCAACACACCAAACGTACTCTCAATATCCTTTCGGCAAGCTTCTTGCGCTTCGGTGGAAATCCCCCCTCCCCCCCGCCCCCCCCCCCGCGCGTCGACCGAAGCCCCGTCGCGCCACCCCTTTCTCCCCTCTCCCTTTTCCGGACGGACGAAGCAAAGCCCCCTTGCGCCGCCCCTTTCTTCTCCCCATCGGTCGAAGCAAAGCCGCGGCACCCTCTTCCTCCAACGTGCGCCACTCAGAAGCACCGGGAGCAAACTGGATTCACAAGCTACAAGCCCGCGCACTGAGCTCTAGAGCGGATCCATGGCGCCGGTGGCCGCCGCAACCGGCGGACACAAATAGGCAACCCCCGTCGGCCAAAACTAGGTGGAACGGATGCAGCGCGAGGGAGCCGGGGGCAGCAACAGGCGACGGGGATTTGCAGTAGGTTCACGCCAATGAAAACAGGAGCAAGCAAACTTGGGTGAAATCCATATATTTGGAGGAAATGGGCTCGCAGATTCGGGATCCCACAATTTTTTTTGGGACAACCTGTTGGAAATATGCCCTAGAGGCAATAATAAAAGGATTATTATTATATTTCCTTGTTCATGATAATTGTCTTTTATTCATGCTATAATTGTATTATCCGGAAATCGTAATACACGTGTGAATACATAGACCACAACATGTCCCTAGTGAGCCTCTAGTTGACTAGCTCGTTGATCAACAGATAGTCATGGTTTCCTGACTATGGACATTGGATGTCATTGATAACGAGATCACATCATTAGGAGAATGATGTGATGGACAAGACCCAATCCTAAGCATAGCACAAGATCATGTAGTTCATTTGTTAGAGCTTTTGCAATGTCAAGTATCTTTTCCTTAGACCATGAGATCGTGTAACTCCCGGACACCGTAGGAGTGCTTTGGGTGTACCAAACGTCACAACGTAACTGGGTGACTATAAAGGTATACTACGGGTATCTCTGAAAGTGTCTGTTGGGTTGACACGGATCGAGACTGGGATTTGTCACTTCGTATGACGGAGAGGTATCTCTGGGCCCACTCAGTAATGCATCATCATAATGAGCTCAAAGTGACCAAGTGTCTGGTCACGGGATCATGCATTACGGTACGAGTAAAGTGACTTGTCGGTAACGAGATTGAACAAGGTATTGGGATACCGACGATCGAATCTCGGGCAAGTAACATACCGATTGACAAAGGGAATTGTATACGGGGTTGCTTGAATCCTCGACATCGTGGTTCATCCGATGAGATCATTGAGGAGCATGTGGCAGCCAACATGGGTATCCAGATCCCGCTGTTGGTTATTGGCCGGAGAGCCGTCTCGGTCATGTCTACGTGTCTCCCGAACCCGCAGGGTCTACACACTTAAGGTTCGGTGACGCTAGGGTTGTAGAGATATTAGTATGCAGCAAACCGAAAGTTGTTCGTAGTCCCGGATGAGATCCCGGATGTCAGAGGAGTTCCGGAATGGTCCGGAGGTAAAGAATTATATATGGGAAGTCGAGTTTCGGCCATCGGGAAAGTTTCGGGGGTCACCGGTATTGTACCAGGACCACCGGAAGGGTCCCGGGGGTCCACCGGGTGGGGCCACCTATCCCGGAGGGCCCCATGGGCTGAAGTGGGAGGGGAACCAGCCCCTGGTGGGCTGGTGCGCCCCCCCCTTGGGCCTCCCCCGCGCCTAGGGTTGGGAACCCTAGGGGAGGGGCGCCTCCACTTGCCTTGGGGGGCAAGGCACCCCCCTTGGCCGCCCCTCATAGGAGATCCCATCTCCTAGGGCCCCCCCTGGGGACCCTATATATAGAGGGGGGGAGGGAGGGCAGCCGCACCCTTGCACTTGGCGCCTCCCTTCCCCCTTGCTACACCTCTCCCTCCCGCAGACGCTTGGCGAAGCCCTGCCGGATCCCTGCTGCATCCACCACCACACCGTCGTGCTGCTGGATCTTCATCAACCTCTCCTTCCCCCTTGCTGGATCAAGAAGGAGGAGACGTCACGCTGACCGTACGTGTGTTGAACGCGGAGGTGCCGTCCGTTCGGCGCTAGGATCTCCGGTGATTTGGATCACGACGAGTACGACTCCCTCAACCCCGTTCTCTTGAACGCTTCCGCTTGATCTACAAGGGTATGTAGATGCACTCCTCTCTCTCGTTGCTAGATGAACTCATAGATTGATCTTGTGAAACCGTAGGAAATTTTTTGTTTTCTGCAACGTTCTCCAACAGTGGCATCATGAGCTAGGTCTATGCGTAGTTCTCTTGGCACGAGTAGAACACAAATCTGCTGTGGGCGTAGATGTTGTCAACTTTTTTGCCACTACTAGTCTTATTTTGCTTCAGCGGTATTGTGGGATGAAGCGGCCCGGACTGACCTTACACGTACGCTTACGTGAGACAGGTTCCACCGACTGACATGCACTAGTTGCATAAGGTGGCTAGCGGGTGTCTGTCTCTCCCACTTCAGTTGGAGCGGATTCGATGAAAAGGGTCCTTATGAAGGGTAAATAGAAGTTGACAAATTACGTTGTGGCTTTTTCGTAGGTAAGAAAACGTTCTTGCTAGAACCCTATTGCAGCCACGTAAAAGATGCAACAACAATTAGAGGACGTCTAACTTGTTTTTGCAGCAATTGCTTTGTGATGTGATATGGCCAAAAGTTGTGATGAATGATGAATGATATATTGTGATGCATGAGATCATGTTCTTGTAATAGGAATCACGACTTGCATGTCGATGAGTATGACAACCGGCAGGAGCCATAGGAGTTGTCTTAATTATTGTATGACCTGCGTGTCAATGATTTAACGCCATGTAATTACTTTACTTTATTGCTAAACCGTTAGCCATAGTAGTAGAAGTAATAGTTGGCGAGCAACTTTATGGATACACGATGATGGAGATCATGGTGTCATGCCGGTGACGAAGATGATCATGGAGCCCCAAAGATGGAGATCAAAGGAGCTATATGATATTGGCCATATCATGTCACTACTATTTGATTGCATGTGATGTTTATCATGTTTTTGCATCTTGTTTACTTAGAACGACGGTAGTAAATAAGATGATCCCTCATAATAATTTCAAGAAAGTGTTTCTCCTAACTGTGCGCCGTTGCGACAGTTCGTTGTTTCGAAGCACCACGTGATGATCGGGTGTGATAGATTCTAACGTTCACATACAACGGGTGTAAGACAGATTTACACATGCAAAACACTTAGCTTAACTTGACGAGCCTAGCATGTACAGACATGGCCTCGGAACACAGAGACCGAAAGGTCGAACATGAGTCGTATGGAAGATACAATCAACATGGAGATGTTCACCGATGATGACTAGTCCGTCTCACGCGATGATCGAACACGGCCTAGTCGACTCGGATCATGTATCACTTAGATGACTAGAGGGATGTCTAATCTGAGTGGGAGTTCATTAAATAATTTGATTAGATGAACTTAATTATTATGAACTTAGTCTAAAATCTTTGCAAAAAATGTCTTGTAGATCAAATGGCCAATGCTCATGTCAACATGAACTTCAACGTGTTCCTAGAGAAAACCAAGCTGAAAGATGATGGCAGCAACTATACGGACTGGGTCCGGAACCTGAGGATCATCCTCATAGCTGCCAAGAAAGCATATGTCCTAGAAGGACCGCTAGGTGAAGCACCCATCCCAGAGAACCAAGACGTTATGAATGCTTGGCAGTCACGTACTGATGATTACTCCCTCGTTCAGTGCGGCATGCTTTACAGCTTAGAACCGGGGCTCCAAAAGCGTTTTGAGCAACATGGAGCATATGAGATGTTCGAGGAGCTGAAAATGGTTTTCTAAGCTCACGCCCGGGTCGAGAGATATGAAGTCTCCGACAAGTTCTATAGTTGTAAGATGGAGGAAAATAGTTCTGTCAGTGAGCACATACTTAAAATGTCTGGGTTGCACAACCGCCTGTCCCAGCTGGACATTAACCTCCCAGACGAGGCGGTCATTGACAGAATCCTTCAGTCGCTCCCACCAAGCTACAAGAGCTTTGTGATGAACTACAATATGTAGGGGATGGTGAAAACTATTCCTGAAGTATTTTCAATGTTGAAGTCAGCAGAGGTAGAAATCAAAAAGGAACATCAAGTGTTGATGGTCAATAAAACCACCAAGTTCAAGAAAGGCAAGGGTAAGAAGAACTTCAAGAAGGACGGCAAGGATGTTGCCGCGCCCGGTAAGCCAGTTGCCGGGAAGAAGTCAAAGAATGGACCCAAGCCTGAGACTGAGTGCTTTTATTGCAAAGGGAAGGGTCACTGGAAGCGGAACTGCCCGAAATACTTAGCGGACAAGAAGGCCGGCAACACTAAAGGTATATGTTATATATATGTAATTGATGTGTACCTTACCAGTGCTCGTAGTAGCTCCTAGGTATTTGATACCAGTGCCGTTACTCATATTTGTAACTCAAAGCAGGAGCTGCGGAATAAGCGGAGACTGGCGAAGGACGAGGTGACGATGCGCGTCGGGAATGGTTCCAAGGTCGATGTGATCACCGTCGGCACGCTACCTCTGCATTTACCTACGGGATTAGTTTTAAACCTCAATAATTGTTATTTAGTGCCAAGTTTGAGCATGAACATTGTATCTGGATCTCATTTAATACGAGATGGCTACTTATTTAAATCCGAGAATAATGGTTGTTCTATTTATGTGAGAGATATGTTTTATGGTCATGCCCCGATGGTCAATGGTTTATTCTTAATGAATCTCGAACGTAATGTTACACATATTCATAGTGTGGATACCAAAAGATGTAAAGTTGATAACGATAGTCCCACATACTTGTGGCACTGCCGCCTTGGTCACATTGGTGTCAAGCGCATGAAGAAGCTCCATGCTGATGGACTTTTAGAGTCTCTCGATTATGAATCATTTGACACATGCGAACCATGCCTCATGGGCAAAATGACCAAGACTCCGTTCTCCGGAACAATGGAGCGAGCAACCGACTTATTGGAAATCATACATACTGATGTGTGCGGTCCAATGAGCGTTGAGGCTTGCCGAGGATATCATTATGTTCTCACTCTCACTGATGACTTGAGTAGATATGGTTATGTCTACTTGATGAAACACAAGTCTGAGACCTTTGAAAAGTTCAAGGAATTTCAGAATGAGGTAGAGAATCAACGTGACCGAAAGATAAAGTTCTTATGATCAGATCGTGGAGGAGAATATTTAAGTCACGAATTTGGTACGCACTTAAGGAAATGTGGAATCATTTCACAACTCACGCCGCCTGGAACACCTCAGCGTAATGGTGTGTCCGAACATCGTAATCGCACTTTATTGGATATGGTGCAATCTATGATGTCTCTTACCGATTTACCGCTATCTTTTTGGGGATACGCTCTAGAGACAGCTACATTCACTTTAAATAGGGCACCATCTAAATCCTTTGAGACGACACCGTATGAATTATGGTTTGGGAAGAAACCTAAGCTGTCATTTCTAAAAGTTTGGGGATGCGATGCTTATGTCAAGAAACTTCAACCTGAAAAGCTTGAACCCAAGTCGGAAAAATGCGTCTTCATAGGATACCCTAAGGAAACCATTGGTATACCTTCTACTTAAGATCCGAGGGCAAGATCTTTGTTGCCGAGAACGGGTCCTTTCTGGAGAAAGAGTTTTTATCGAAAGAACTAAGTGGGAGGAAAGTAGAGCTTGATAAAGTACTACCTCTTGAACCGATGAGTAGCGTAGCTCAGGAAGATGTTCCTGTGGTGCCAGCACCAACTGAAGAGGAAGTTAATGATCAAGGTACTTCGGACCAAGTTACTACTGAACTTCGTAGGTCCACGAGGACACGTTCCACACCAGAGTGGTATGGCAACCCTGTCCTGGAAATCATGCTGTTAGACAACGGTGAACCTTCGAACTATGAAGAAGCGATGGCGGGCCCAGATTCCAACAAATGGTTTGAAGCCATGCAATCCGAGATAGGATCCATGTATGAAAACGAAGTATGGACTTTGACAGACTTGCCCGATGATCGGCGAGCGATAGAAAACAAATGGATCTTTAAGAAGAAGACGGACGCGGATGGTAATGTTACCATCTATAAAGCTCAACTTGTCGCTAAGGGTTATCGACAAGTTCAAGGGGTTGACTATGATGAGACATTCTCTCCCGTAGCGAAGCTAAAGTCCGTCCGAATCATGTTAGCAATTGCCGCATACTATGATTATGAGATATGGCAGATGGACGTCAAAACGGCATTCCTTAACGGACATCTTAAGGAAGAACTGTATATGATGCAGCCGGAAGGTTTTGTCGACCCTGAGAATGCTAACAAGGTATGCAAGCTCCAGCGATCCATTTATGGGCTGGTGCAAGCATCTCGGAGTTGGAACATTCGCTTTGATGAGATGATCAAAGCGTTTGGGTTTATGCAGACTTATGGAGAAGCTTGCATTTACAAGAAAGTGAGTGGGAGTTCTGTAGCATTTCTCATATTATATGTAGATGACATACTTTTGATGGGAAATGATATAGAACTTTTGGACAGCATTAAGGCCTACTTGAATAAGTGTTTTTCAATGAAGGACCTTGGAGAAGCTGCTTACATATTAGGCATCAAGATCTATAGGGATAGATCAAGACGCCTCATAGGTCTTTCACAAAGCACATACCTTGATAAGATATTGAAGAAGTTCAATATGGATCAGTCCAAGAAAGGGTTCTTGCCTGTATTGCAAGGTGTGAGATTGAGCTCGGCTCAATGCCCGACCACAGCAGAAGATAAAGAAGAGATGAGTGTCATCCCCTATGCCTCAGCCATAGGATCTATTATGTATGCCATGTTGTGTACCAGACCTGATGTAAACCTTGCCGTAAGTTTGGTAGGAAGGAACCAAAGTAATCCCGGCAAGGAACACTGGACAGCGGTCAAGAATATCCTGAAGTACCTGAAAAGGACTAAGGACATGTTTCTCGTCTATGGAGGTGACGAAGAGCTCGTCGTAAAGGGTGACGTCGACGCTAGCTTCAACACAGATCTGGATGACTCTAAGTCACAAACTGGATACGTGTATATGTTGAATCATGGAGCAGTAAGCTGGTGCAGTTGCAAGCAGAGCGTCGTGGCGGGATCTACATGTGAAGCGGAGTACATGGCGGCCTCGGAGGCAGCACATGAAGCGATATGGATGAAGGAGTTCATCACCGACCTAGGAGTCATACCCAATGCGTCGGGGTCGATCACTCTCTTCTGTGACAACACTGGAGCTATTGCCCTTGCCAAGGAGCCCAGGTTTCATAAGAAGACCAGGCACATCAAGCGTCGTTTCAACTCCATCCATGAAAATGTTCAATATGGAGACATAGATATTTGCAAAGTACATACGGATCTGAACGTCGCAGACCCGTTGACTAAACCTCTTCCGCGAGCAAAACATGATCAACACCAGAACACTATGGGTGTTCGATTCATCACAATGTAACTAGATTATTGACTCTAGTGCAAGTGGGAGACTGTTGGAAATATGCCCTAGAGGCAATAATAAAAGGATTATTATTATATTTCCTTGTTCATGATAATTGTCTTTTATTCATGCTATAATTGTATTATCCGGAAATCATAATACACGTGTGAATACATAGACCACAACATGTCCCTAGTGAGCCTCTAGTTGACTAGCTCGTTGATCAACAGATAGTCATGATTTCCTGACTATGGACATTGGATGTCATTGATAACGAGATCACATCATTAGGAGAATGATGTGATGGACAAGACCCAATCCTAAGAATAGCACAAGATCGTGTAGTTCGTTTGCTAGAGCTTTTCCAATGTCAAGTATCTTTTCCTTAGACCATGAGATCGTGTAACTCCCGGACACCGTAGGAGTGCTTTGGGTGTACCAAACGTCACAACCTACTTGGGTGACTATAAAGGTATACTACGGGTATCTCCGAAAGTGTCTGTTGGGTTGACATGGATCAAGACTGGGACTTGTCACTCCGTATGACGGAGATGTATCTCTGGGCCCACTCGGTAATGCATCATCATAATGAGCTCAAAGTGACCAAGTGTCTGGTCACGGGATCATGCATTACGGTATGAGTAAAGTGACTTGACGGTAACGAGATTGAACGAGGTATTGGGATACCGACGATCGAATCTCGGGCAAGTAACATACCGATTGACAAAGGGAATTGTATACGGGGTTGCTTGAAACCTCGACATTGTGGTTCATCCGATGAGATCATCGAGGAGCATGTGGGAGCCAACATGGGTATCCAGATCCCGTTGTTGGTTATTGGCCGGAGAGACGTCTCGGTCATGTCTACGTGTCCCCCGAACTCGTAGGGTCTACACACTTAAGGTTCGGTGACGCTAGGGTTGTAGAGATATTAGTATGCAGCAAACCGAAAGTTGTTCTGAGTCCCGGATGAGATCCCGAACGTCACGAGGAGTTCCGGAATGGTCCGGAGGTAAAGAATTATATATGGGAAGTCGAGTTTCGGCCATCGGGAAAGTTTCGGGGGTCACCGGTATTGTACCGGGACCATTGGAGGGGTCCCGGGGGTCCATCGGGTGGGGCCACCTATCCCGGAGGGCCCCATGGGCTGAAGTGGGAGGGGAACCAGCCCCTGGTGGGCTGGTGCGCCCCCCCCTTGGTCCCCCTGCGCCTAGGGGAGGGGGCGCCTCCACTTGCCTTGGGGGGCAAGGCACCCCCCTTCCCCGCCGCCCCCACTAGGATATCCCATCTCCTAGGGCCGACGCCCCCCTGGGGACCCTATATATAGAGGGGGGAGGGAGGGCAGTCGCACCCTTGCACTTGGCGCCTCCCTTCCCCCTTGCTCACCTCTCCCTCCCGCGGACGCTTGGCGAAGCCCTGCTGGATCCCTGCTGCATCCACCTCCACGCTGTCGTGCTGCTGGATCTTCATCAACCTCTCCTTCCCCCTTGCTGGATCAAGAAGGAGGAGACGTCACGCTGATCGTACGTGTGTTGAACGCGGAGGTGCCGTCCGTTCGGCGCTAGGATCTCCGGTGATTTGGATCACGACGAGTACGACTCCCTCAACCCCGTTCTCTTGAACGCTTTCGCTCGATCTACAAGGGTATGTAGATGCACTCCTATCTCTCGTTGCTAGATGAACTCATAGATTGATCTTGGTGAAACCGTAGGAAATTTTTTGTTTTCTGCAACATTCCCCAACACAACCGGATTTGAAGGATCTGTTCGGGACAGGGATAGGGGATGTATCCCGTAAACCGTTGTTATTATACAGGATGGCCAGTTTGCGGGATCTGCTAGAAATGCTCTTGCACGTAAATCATCATCACTGAAATCCCCCTCCCGATACTCTTCTCTCCCACTCCGTCTCCGCTCCCGCTTCTTTTCATCCGCACCCTCATCGTCTGCTGCCTAGGCATCCCCGGCCATCCGCATACCTGTGGGGACCCCGACTCATGAGTTGTGATCACCGAGTGCACGTGTACAGTGATCCTAGAGATCAATGCTCACTGAACACACAGAAGCTGAATAATAAGAGTCTTACATCCATACATACCGTCTTACACAAATTATGACCTTTATGGTCAAGTCTTACATTGATGAAGCCTCAAGGGCTGAACATGAAACAGAACATAAGCAGCTGAAATCTTCGTCGTTAAGTAGAACCCATGCCATCTGACTTAACCCTACATGCATTCTAACTGGGAAGCGTCCTAGTTTGCATGTTCGTCACCAACGAACTCTTCCTCGAACTCCTGTTCTTCCATGCCTGGTCAATTAAATAACTAGTGGCAAGCCAATGAGTACTTTGAATGTACTCGCAAGCAACACATGTTTTGGTTCAAGATACAACAATGCATGACATAGGTAAATTTTTGCAGAAAGCTAATTTTATTGTGCTATGACACGTTCAACAATTGGTAAATCATGCATCATATGAATTCAAGTAACCACAGGGACTGGTTACATATATCAACATAAAGGGAGTGGGCATCAACCCAACTCGATCATGTCAAGTCCTTTGACTTGCCCCAAGTAATTCTTTCCACTCATCCATACACACTCACCAGGTTTCACAAACATGTGGACGTAGCCCAAGAGCAGTTACCCAACTGTCCTTGACCGTGGACACGGCTATTCGAATAGTTTTACACTCTACAGAGGTTGCACACTTTACCCACAAGATCCGAGGAACTTCCGTGTCATCCACGACCCGCGGTACCTCAAGTACCCGGGGTAAGCACCCGATCACTATCTTCCCCTAGACGACACTAACAAGGAGTCCACTCGTTGTTCCGTATCCTCACGATGTACATCATACGAGACTCACTCGAGATCGTAACATCTGAGAGGGGATGCAACGGCGTATCCGGTGCCCTGTAAAAACAGTCCTGGCCGCCCTACCTGGCACGACCCCGTCCCGAGAGAGAGCACCAACTCTCCCCCGTCATAGTAATGCGGGTTCTAAGCTAGTATCGGCCTAGGTAATCAATAATGCCCTTTCCCATATAAGGGTAGAGTGGTTGCGCATGTAAGGTTGGAATAATGGTCGCAACTTAAACCAATCTGTTTTGAAAATAACACACACACTTGCCTCGGTACACCACTTCGTCATCAAGTGGTTACCCAACTCATTATCTCCCTCGGGCATAAGTGGCACCCGATGGGGTTTTCGAAAAGTTTTTGAAAACAATCTTGCTTCCATCACCATGCATATACCCATCCCCTTTGCGTAGCCACTACTATAGCATCCTATCTACTCCCACCGGCATAACCCTCATAGGAAGGGAGGGTCATGCATAATGCAAGTATCAACAAGGAAGTAACAGAGGCAACATCAAGGTGGTTACCACCTCATCATGATTCCGTTGCAACAACAATATGGTGCTATATGACATGCATAAAAAGGGTTTCATAGGCATGGTCAAAGGGCTGCTTGCCTTGATTTGCTTGGTCTTCAAGTTCTTCAAATCCTTCTTCTCCTTCTTCTTCTTCAGCAACTTCGTCTAATACGGGATCTAATCGTCGCAAGAAAATAACGAGAAAATAAGGCAATAGTGAAACAGAAAAACCAAAGTGCTCAGAAAAATGTCAACTTTGATAAATCAAAGTTTTGATAAATCTAGGGGGAAATCTAAGTAGGGGAAAATTACTAGTTGTGGATTTGGAGTTGTGGAATAGGAGAAACAGATTTTCAGAGGGGTTTAAATATATTCAAATTTGAATTTGAATATGAACAGTACACAAAAGTTGTTTGGACATGAGTGAAAGTTATACCATTAAATAGGCGGGATTTTTAGAAAAATATGGGAGTTGGAATTATTGCATTTGGATGAATATTTCATCCTGTGGAATTTTTAGAAAATAGACAGAAAAAGAAAAAGAAAAGTGGCACTGTGCCACTGGGCCGGAAAGGCCACAATGCAGTAGGCCTAGAGGGGATTCAGCCCGCGCGAGGCCGCCACGTCGAAGGTGTAAAGGCTGAATACGCCTTCAGCCAATGCAGTGAACCGGTACGCGCGCTCGTGCGTTTTAAACCTGACGGGTGGGGCTCACCCGTCAAAGTGTGAGGCTAACCGACGGGCCCCACGCCCGTTGTCGTCAACCTTGGGCCAGAGAGGGCGGCGAGCTCACCGGCGCCGCTGTGGTCGACGGCGAGAGGATCTGAGGGCACCGATGTGCTCAGGTCGGAGTCGCCGTTCGGGTGGAGGTGGAGTTGGTCACCGGGGTGCAGGGGTTTGTCGGCGACGAGGATGCCAGCGGCAGAGCTACGGGAGGTGCTCGCCCCGGTCGATTCTGCTTGCAATAGAGAGGGGAAACAGAGGGGAAATGGTTAGGGAGGTGTGGCGGTTTGTAGGACCTTCAAGTATGTCTAGAGGGGGGGATTAGACTACTTGACCAATAAAAACTTAACCTTTTCCCAATTTTAGACTTTGGCAGATTTTAGCTATCTTTGCACAAGTCAAGCAATCTTCACACAATTCAAACAAGCATGCAAACAGTATATGAGCAGCGGAAATTAAAGCAAGCAACTTGCAAGAATGTAAAGGGAAGGGTTTGGAGAATTCAAACGCAATTGGAGACACAGATGTTTTTGTCGTGGTTCCGATAGGTGGTGCTATCGTACATCCACGTTGATGGAGACTTCAACCCACGAAGGGTAACGGTTGCTCGAGTCCACAGAGGGCTCCACCCACGAAGGGTCCACGAAGAAGCAACCTTGTCTATCCCACCATGGCCGTCGCCCACGAAGGACTTGCCTCACTAGCGGTAGATCTTCATGAAGTAGGCGATCTCCTTGCCCTTACAAACTCCTTGGTTCAACTCCACAATCTTGTCGGAGGCTCACAAGTGACACCTAGACAATCTAGGAGACACCACTCTCCAAGAAGTAACAAATGGTGCATTGATGATGAACTCCTTGCTCTTGTGCTTCAAATGATAGTCTCCCCAACACTCAACTCTCTCTCACAGGATTTGGATTTGGTGGAAGGAAGATTTGAGTGGAAAGTAACTTGGGGAAGGCTAGAGATCGAGATTCATATGGTAGGAATGGAATATCTTGGCCTCAACACATGAGTAGGTGGTTCTCTCTCAGAACTAGTAAGTTGGAAGTGTAGGTTTGTTTTGATGGCTCTCTCCACGAATGAAGAGGAGGTGGAGGGGTATATATAGCCTCCACACAAAATCTAACCATTACACACAATTTACCAAACTCAGTGGGACCGAATCAACAAACTCGGTCGAACCGATTTAGTAAACCTAGTGACCGTTAGTGATTTCGGTGGGACCGACATGCAACTCAGTAGGACCGATATGGTTAGGGTTAGGGCATAACGTAATCTCGGTGAGACCGATTACACAAACTCGGTGAGACTGATTTTGGTAATTAGCTAACCAGAGAAATGGTCAGGTAAACTCGGTGGGACCGATTTGCTCTTTTCGGTGAGACTGAAATGTTACGAAAGGGAAACAAAGAGTTTACATTGCAATCTCAGTGGGACCGATCGCTCACTTCGGTTAGACCGAAACGTTATGAAGGGAAACAGAGAGATTACAATCCCATCTCAGTGAGACCGAGATCCCTATCGGTGAGACCGATTTACCTAGGGTTTGTGGCAGTGGCTATGACAATTGAACTTGGTGGCGCCGGATAGAAAGAATCGGTGGGACCGATTTTGACTTTAGGTTTAGGTCATATGTGAATGTGAGAAAGTAATTGAGGGTTTTTGGAGCATATCACTAAGCACTTGAAGCAAGAGGCTCATTAAGCAACACCTCATCCCTCCTTGATAGTATTGGCTTTTCCTATAGACTCAATGTGATCTTGGATCACTAAAATGTAAAATGTAGAGACTTGAGCTTTTGAGCTTGAGCCAATCCTTTGTCCTTAATATTTTGAGGGATCCACTTTCATCATCCATGCCAAGCCATTCATTGAGCTTTCCTGAAATATTTGTCTTGGAATAGCATTAGCTCAATGAGCTATATGTTGTTATGAATTACCAAAACCACCTAGGGATAATTGCACTTTCAATCTCCCCCTTTTTGGTAATTGATGACAACATATAGATCAAAGCTTCGACAAATGATAATAAGATTAAAAACATCGTCGCTTTGAGAAGTATGTGATAAGCAAGAGCTTCCCCTAAATTTGTGCATAGTTTAAAATTTGCTTTGGACTGCAAATGCACAAGGAATTAGGCTCATGGGTTACTCTTCCATGTGACATACATCTTGGTGGAGCTCTCAAAATAATAAAGATTGAACACATGCACTCATCACCAAGCAAAGTGAATGATCATATAAGGATAAGATAAGATAATATCATCTAACAAGCATAAGTGTAGCTTATGATCAAACACATGATCATCAATTTCTCATAGATAATAGCATAGTATCTCAAGCAATCAAAAGCAAACAAAGTTCAACCAAGAAGACAAGAGAACAAGAGAGAACAAAAGCAAACTCTCTCTCTCTCTCTCTCTCTCTCTCTCTCTCTCTCTCAGCCTATGATCTACACATTTTTCTCCCCCTTTGGCAACAAGTTACCAAAAAGTTCCTAGAAGATGCATAGTACTATATCGTCTCTCAGGCTTGATCTTCGGTTGGTGGTGTAGAGATGGCTCCTTGGATGAAGACTTCAGTTGATGTGGATGGAGCTAGAGGAGTTGGTGCTGGAGCTGGTTGCACTAGAGCTGTAGCTGGTGCAGATGAAGTGGCTCTAGTGTTTGTCACTGGCACTACAGCTGATCTCTGAGCTCGAGGCACTCTGGCAAATGCATCAGTAGTTGTCCTGCCCTTCCTCTCCTGCATGTCTTCCTGTAGCTGCTCCACGACTGACTGAATCTCAGTTACTTTGACATCTAAATCATAGAATTTTTGTTCCATGATTCTTTCCAGGCTGTCCTGGTTTTGAGTTAGGGTGGCCAACCCCTTCTGAATCTTCAGTGTTGGTGCTATCAAGTAACCAAGCTGCTCCTGCTTATTCTTCAAAAAGTACTTAGATGCCTCCTCTTGAGTTGGCATCTTGGCAGCCTTCTCTCTCTTTGCTTTCTCCTTCTTCTCTTGAGCTTGTACTGATGATGGTTCATTCTCATTCATCACAACTTGATTGTCCTCAAAGTCTGGATAGAGAGCAAAGTGTTCCTTATCCAACGGATATTTTCCTGTGCCCATTTTTGAGTTTATCAACTCCTGAATTTGTGGGGCATATCCACAACTCCTCTTTTGGTCTGTTGTTGTCCTCTTGATAGTCTCAACCATGAGGCTCATGACCTTGAATTTCTGTGGCACATCAAATATGTGTAGCAAGTTGATTGCATGTCCTCTGATCATGCTCTGGTCACCTGACTTGGGAAAAAGAGTGTGCCTTAGGATCTAGTTGATCGTTGGCAGCCCTGACAGAAGAAAATGGACTGACCCAAACGAGAAAGTCTCAAGAGCTTTGTCTGGGATCTCCTTGTACATATGTGACATAGTATTGTGTCCCATCTTCTTCTTGGCATAAACGTCCAAGTCATCTTCACTTTCCTTTGGGGCATTGATCAGATTGGCCCACTCCTCAATGGTTGATTGGTATCTCGTACCTTCAGACATCCAAACTATCCTGCCATCTGGATAGAAATGTGTTGTGGAGTAGAATTGCATAATGAGCTCATCATTCCAGTTGGTGAGCTTCTGCCCAACAAAATCTGCAACTCCACATGCACTGAAGCTTTCATACACTCCAGGATAGTGTTCTTCATTCTCCTTTATGTAGGTCCAGTCGACCCACCTCATATCACACACTATAGGCTTCTTGTCCAACAAGATTGTCTCATATAAGTCCTGTTGTTCCTTTGTGTGGAATCTGTAATCAACAGAAGTCCTTCTCCTGGTGGCATATGGATCTGTCATTCTCCATAGCCTCAACCCTGAGTCTCTCCTGATATTCATGTCCTCAGCCACAGGATGAGCATCATTATGGTCTGGAATCTTGGGTTTGAGCTTCCTCAGGACTTGTCCTTCATCATCTTCCTCAGCAGAAACTTCAGGCACTAGGGCCTTGTTCTTCTCAGCAGCTGGTATACTCCTGGTATTCCTCTTCGGTGCATTCTTGGCCTTGGAGGCAGCTTTGGGTGCTTCTTTGGGCTTTGATGTTGCAGCCCCTGACCTTATAGCATCACCCATCAGCTTTTGTGCGTTGGGTGCCGGTGCAGCAACCTCTTCTTCTTCCTCCTCTTCCATCATGGAAGGTTGTCCAACAACTCTGGCCATGGTCTTTCTGACCCTTTCCTTCCTCTTCTTTCCTTCTGCAGCTGGCTCTATGGGATCGGGTTTTGCAGGTTTTTGTGTTGACCCTCTGACCTTTAGCATGGGTGTCCTCTTGGCAGGGACCTTCTTATTAAGTCCAGGCTTTGTGGTCTTTGCTGAGCCATACTCCTTTTTGAGCACTACCTTCTTGGAAGTATCCTCATCTTCAGCTGCCACATAGTCCTCATCCTCAGAGTCTGAGGTTCTCTTCCTTCTAGCTCTTGTGGCTGCTTTGGGCAAATTGCTAGGAGTGCTTCTGCGGCCATCATCTGAAGTGCTAGAGGGACTAGTGCCCTCACTCATGTGAATCTGCTCTTCTTCCCTGTTCTGACTGTCACTTTGGTATGACATGCTGGAAACACTGACTGCTGACCCTGTGAATAGTTATAGATGAGATAGAATGGATGAGCATCACAGAATGCAGAGATTTTTGCAAAAGGATGATTCAAAAACTTAGTTTTAGTTTTCCATAGAAAGCATCTCGGATCAACCGATTTTCAAACTCGGTGATACCAAAGCAGCTTTTGGAACCTAAACTTGTGATCTCGGTCAGACCGAGTCACAGTTCAGTGGCACCGAGACCGCTAGAGTTTCACAAAGTTCCAAAATCGGTCACATCAATTAGCAATTCTCGGTCGGACCGAGAGTTACTAGTGCAATGGCGTTAGCCGAATCGGTGGGACCGAGTTTTTCAACTCGGTGGGTCCGAGATGGTTTCGGCGGAAACCTAACACTAAATTTTCAAATCGCATCTATTCTAAGGATTGTTTTGACTGAATAGAGGTGTTCCAATCGTGGCAAGAATCATAATGAACACAATGTGCTGAGAATTAGACGAGGATAGCACTGTGATCGAGTTCATACCCTAGTTCGGCGATGAACTCGCTACGGCGGCAACGACGGGGATGAATTCCGTCGACGGCGGCGGAGACCAGCGACAGGAGGCGGCTGGCGACGAAGACGACAATCTGGAGACCTAGGAGGCAGAGCGAGCTATGCGTGGGTGAAGAGGTTTGGAGAAAGTTTCTAAATTTTTGCCCGTGAGTATATATAGCCCGACATTGTCGGTGTGACCGAGTGGAACAACTCGGTGGCACCGAGATGCATAACTGTTGACAGTTACAGCAACTCGGTGAGACCAAAAAGTTCAAATCGGTTGCACCGAGATTGAAAACCTAGATCGACTTAGTGATCTTGGTATGACCAAAATGGAAGAATCGGTCAGACCAAAAATCACAAAGAAGTTTTGGAAGTTTAAGTCCATGACGAATCGGGAACTCCGAGTGCTCCTCACACAGAGTGGTTCGAATCTGACTTGATCAAATTTTGTGATGTAGCATGAATAGAGTTTGAGACGAGAAAAGCATAGATAGCTAGAGAAGGTTCTTAGGCATTCTTGTCCATCCACTTGGCCAAAGAAAAAGAAACCAATCAATCAAATCAACAAGTGGATGTTCTTGAATGAGTAAAATATGCAACCAACATGCTCACACAATAAAATGGCAAATGAAATATGTGGCAAATCATGCACAACCAATTCTAGTATCTATCAAACAATTGGCAATGACTAGATCATCTATATATGAGTATATTGACTTAGGACTCAAATGAGAATATTTGATCATAGGTCATACTCATCGTTTAAGCTCAAGTGGGGTTACCACTTTTACATAATGCATTGATGTGTTCACATCATTAGAGTTGCTTTGACTCAATTCTTAGAGTTAAGCTCCCCCTGGATGTGAGATCCCCCTTTAGAGGTATGAACTAACCTTGGGTTTTGTCGATGATGACTTCATGTAGGTGTTGAAGATGTGGTGCTCAATGTTGATGTAGATCTTTTGGAGCAATCCTGTGGAGTGAGTTGCACTTTCAATACCTACACGGGTTAGTCCCACAAGGAACAAACAAGAATATCCATAGACATAGAGTGATGCACACGCAAGATGATGTCCATGAAAACATTAGGTTACCTTGTCCCTTGCCTTACCAACATGAGGGTTTGTGACTCCTTGAACTAGTGCAAGATATGGAAGTTGATTGCACTTGTCCTTGCCAAAATGATATGAGTGAAGAATGTTGGCGGAGTCACCCTCAAGAACACTCTAGTTCTTCTTCTTCGGGATCCACATCATCTTGATGGGAATCTTTGGAGTTGTAGTTGTACTTGATGAAGTAGAACTTGACGTAGTCTTGGGAACCCACTTGACCAAGGCCTTGGGTGCTTCTTCAAATGCATCAATCTCCTCTTGAAGCTTATCCTTGCCTTTGTTCTTATGGTCTTGTGGTGGAAGATCATCTTGTGCTTGTGTTCCCTTGAAGGAAGTAGGATCATACTTCACTTGTTGAGGAACAAACTTCTTCTTGTGGTATTGATCTTCTTCCCACTCAACTCCATTGGCATTGAACTTCCGTTCAAAACCAACACCTTGATTCTTCCGGTGCCTTCCTTGCTTGCGTACAATTTCCTCGAATTGCTTACTCCCGGCAAGGCTCTTGTATACACCTTTCTCTATGATTCCCTTCAATAAGCTATTTTCTTGCTCAAGTGTAACTTGGCTAAGAGAATCATTAGTGGAATCAAGAGAACTACTAGAAGCAACAATATTGGATTTAGCATTATTATTGTTACTACTAGAGGAAGAATCTTTCTTGTTCTTGTTATTAGACTTGACTTGAGGCATGTAAGTAGATAAGAGTAAACGCTTGGCAATGTAAGAAGAACTTTTCTTACGGAGATCATCATTGATTGCCTTTAAGAACTCATGCTCTTGCTCGAGATTGAGCTTTTCAAAGCATAACTTCTCATGAGCCCTTAAAAGTTCTCGATGATCTTCGAAGATAGTTTCATGAGCTAACTTAAGAGTGTTTAGTTCTTTAGTTAGACGCTCAATCTTCTCCTTATCATTGTCATTCCTTTTGTCTTGATTAGCATGATTAATTGATGTTTCATCATAGTATTCATTACTAGAGTTGTCAATAAGTAAATCATCATCACCTAACAAGTCATCTTCATCACTATTAAAATCAATATACTCGGGGTGTGTTACCTTAGGACCTTTTGCCATGAAGCATCTTCCAATTCCTTCATTTGGTGAATCAAATATGTCGTAGGAGTTGGTTGACACAAGTGCTAGACCAGCAACACCTTCATCTTGAGTATGTTCGGAGTCGGAGTGATAGCTTCTCTCGGAGTGATGTTCAGAGTCGGAACCAGATACCCATTCATCAACATGAGCTTGATGTCTTCGTTTTGTGTAGCTCCTTGATGACTTATCCTTCCTTTCCGAATCCTTGCTTCTCCGTGAGGGTCTTCGTTCATAACGATCATCTCTACTCCTTCTTTCTCTTGGTGGTGATTCTTCTCTTCTACTTCTTATTTTTGGAGAATCTTCTCTTCTTTTGTAGGGTGTCGTACACTCATTGGAATAGTATCCGGGTCTCCCACAATTGTAGCAATTGCGCTCTCGACTAGAAGATCTTTTGTCATTGTAAGACCTTGACTTAGAGCTTCTTTCTTTGCTTCTAGTCTTGTAGAATTTGTTGAAGTTCTTCACCATTAAGCTCAATTCTTCATTGAAGGTTTGTTTCTCACTTGATGATGTGGGGGCTTCACATGAGGCTTTGTAAGATCCACTTGACTTGTTGTGAAGTTCCTCCTTATCCTTGAGTGACATCTCATGAGCAACAATTCTTCCAATGACTTCCGTTGGCTTGAGATCTTTGTAATTTGGCATCATTTGGATCAATGTGCACACGGTATCATATTTTCCATCCAATGCTCTTAGGATCTTCTTGATGATGAATCTGTCGGTCATCTCTTCACTTCCTAAGCCGACAATCTCATTTGTGATAAGAGCAAGCCTAGAGTACATTTCAGCGACACCTTCACCATCCTTCATTTTGAACTTGTCAAGCTGACTTTGGAGCACATCCAACTTGGATTCCTTGACGGAGTCGGTACCTTCATGCATATCAATCAAAGTATCCCAAATTTCCTTTGCATTCTCAAGACGGCTGATTTTGTTGAATTCTTCGGGGCACAAGCCATTGAAGAGGATATCACAAGCTTGAGTGTTGTAATGCAACATCTTCAATTCATCCGCATTTGCTTCACGGTTCGGCTCTCTCCCATCAAAGAATTCACCTTGCAAGCCAATACACACAATAGCCCAAACGGTGGGGTTATGTCCGAGAATATGCATTTTCATCTTATGCTTCCAACTAGCAAAATTAGTGCCATCAAAGTAAGGACCTCTACGGTGATAATTTCCCTCGCTAGACGCCATACTCTCCTAGGTTGTGAAACCAAGGCTATGACCACCAAAAGCTATGGAAATCAAAGCAAATGGAGACCAAAGCTCTGATACCACTTGTAGGACCTCGAAGTATGTCTAGAGGGGGGATTAGACTACTTAACCAATAAAACTTAACCTTTTCCCAACTTTAGACTTTGGCAGATTTTAGCTATCTTTGCACAAGTCAAGCAATCTTCACACAATTCAAGCAAGCATGCAAAGAGTATATGAGCAGCGGAAATTAAAGCAAGCAACTTGCAAGAATGTAAAGGGAAGGGTTTGGAGAATTCAAACGCAATTGGAGACACGGATGTTTTTGTCGTGGTTCCGATAGGTGGTGCTATCATACATCCACGTTGATGGAGACTTCAACCCACGAAGGGTAATGGTTGCGCGAGTCCACGGAGGGCTCCATCCACGAAGGGTCCACGAAGAAGCAACCTTGTCTATCCCATCATGGCCGTCGCCCACGAAGGACTTGCCTCACTAGCGGTAGATCTTCACAAAGTAGGCGATCTCCTTGCCCTTACAAACTCCTTGGTTCAACTCCACAATATCGTCGGAGGCTCCCAAGTGACACCTAGCCAATCTAGGAGACACCACTCTCCAAGAAGTAACTAATGGTGCATTGATGATGAGCTCCTTGCTCTTGTGCTTCAAATGATAGTCTCCCCAACACTCAACTCTCTCTCACAGGATTTGGATTTGGTGGAAAGAAGATTTGAGTGGAAAGCAACTTGGGGAGGGCTAGAGATCAAGATTCATATGGTAGGAATGGAATATATTGGCCTCAACACATGAGTAGGTGGTTCTCTCTCAGAACTGGTAAGTTGGAAGTGTAGGTTTGTTCTGATGGCTCTCTCCACGAATGAAGAGGAGGTGGAGGGGTATATATAGCCTCCACACAAAATCTAACCGTTACACACAATTTACCAAACTTGGTGGGACCGAATCAACAAACTCAGTCGGGCCGATTTAGTAAACCTAGTGACGGTTAGTGATTTCGATGGGACCGACATGCAACTCGATAGGACCGATATGGTTAGGGTTAGGGTATAACATAATCTCGGTGAGACCGATTACACAAACTCGGTGGGACCGATTCGCTCTTTTCGGTGAGGCTGAAATGTTACGAAAGGGAAACAGAGAGTTTACATTGTAATCTCGGTGGGACCGATCACTCACTTCGGTTAGACCGGAACATTGCAAAGGGAAACAAAGAGATTACAATCCCATCTCGATGAGACCGAGATCCCTATCGGTGAGACCGATTTGCCTAGGGTTTGTGGTAGTGGCTATGACAATTGAACTCAGTGGCGCCAGATAGAAAGAATCAGTGGGACCGATTTTGACTTAAGGTTTAGGTCATATGTGGATGTGAGAAAGTAATTGAGGGTTTTTGGAGCATATCACTAAGCACTTGAAGCAAGAGGCTCATTAAGCAACACCTCATCCCTCCTTGATAGTATTGGCTTTTCCTATAGACTCAATGTGATCTTGGATCACTAAAATGTAAAATGTAGAGTCTTGAGCTTTTGAGTTTGAGCCAATCCTTTGTCCTTAATATTTTGAGGGATCCACTTTCATCATCCATGCCATGCCATTCATTGAGCTTTCTTGAAATATTTGTCTTGGAATAGCATTAGCTCAATGAGCTATATGTTGTTATGAATTACCAAAACCATCTAGGGATAGTTGCACTTTCACGGTTCCAGATCGAGAGTTAGAAGAGGCGGAGAGAGCCTGTACCCCGAGATCGACGGTGACCCGAGGCGGCGGAGCGCGACCTCGATCTCGAGCTCGGGCACTTCTGGAGATGAACTGGGGGTG
>NC_041391.1:706010144-706027089 GCF_002162155.2 Triticum dicoccoides
CTCACCGTAGACCCTGTGCGTCGGCGAGGTTGTTGCCATTGGTGTGGGTCACGGGGGCGCGTGTGGGCATGTCTGGGGTGCTCGTGGGTTCCGTCCAGAGCAAGGGAAAGAAGAGAGAAGAAGCAGGAGGGGCCAGAGGCGCCGCGCGTGCGAGCACGCTCACTGGTGCGCTCAGGCGGTCGTCGCGCGTGCGAGCTGGGGTGAGAGGAGGGAGAAGGAGGAGGGGGGCAGGGGTTTAGCGTGCCGCGGACGTCGAGACACGTCGGTAGGCGTGCTGGGGAGGCCCGAGGTGGCCGGAGGTGCTTGGCAGGGGGCGGCTATAGTGCGGGAGCGCACTGTAGCATGCTCCAGAGTGCCCAAATGGCCGGCATGGCCATTTTCTATGCAATGTGGGCACGACCAAAGATGTTTGGTAGCTCTAGGGGGGAAGTAAAGAAGTGGGCTATGGCCTTGGATGCCGTGGGGAGCCACTGGAGTGAGGAGGGAGGTTGAGGGAGAGAGAGAAGCTGCTGTCCAGGGAGGTAAATGGGGGTGTTTCACCCCTCAATCATTGAGAAATGGCCAGGGGAAGGTTACTGGAGGTAGAAGAGGGTCAGGAGTAGCTGTGGTAAAAAGTTGAGGCCATGGAGAAGAGTGGAAGAGGTCAAAGTAGTTGTTTTGGTAAAGTGGCAGAAGGTGTTTGTTGTTGGTTTGGACAGGTAAATGCATTCCATTTGGCATGAGACTCCATAGGGTGAAATGGCACATATAATTAGGGCCTTCCACCCATTTTGAGCTTATTTGTGCAAAGTTCACAATGTAACTTTTGTAAACCCTAGAAATCCACAGAAATGTACTTGCTTAGATCTAGCTAATCTAAACTATTCTCCTTGGTGCACCACTTGGTTTAGTGTCATCATTTGGGATTTAGAGCATGCCCACAAAGGTTGAGAGCAAAATAAGAAAGTTGACAATGTAAAGTTGTTCAAATTTGATTCTGGACAGAGAGGGTTTTGAGGCACTTTGATCAAGATATCATTTTCTCCAACTTGTTCCATTTGGTCTATATACATAATTAGACCATTTGAGCATGTGCACCAAGTTTGATAACATTTGGACATGTTTGGCAATGTAGAGTTGCTCAAACTTCAAAATGGACAGAAATGGTTTTGAGGGGATTTTGTGATGTTATCTTGTTCTCCAAGACATGAGGCTTAGCAAGATCATCCAATATGTCATATGTGACATGCTAGAATTTTCTTGGAATTTTTAGATAATATTTCCTTTGTAAATATTTCAAAAGCTTGAAATATCCAGAAATGGTTTTTGAGGGGTTTGACCAATATTTTGAACATGACCATGTGTTGAAATTCTTATATATGGACAATATATGTCCACTGAGTTTCCCTAAATTTTCACAAATATTTTTAAAGCATTAAAACAATTTAAACCTATTAAAGATCATTTCTGACCTCAAGAAAAAGCCCTTAAATAAAATAGGAAAATAACTTTTAAAATTATATTTTTGTGGTTTATGGGAGTCCTATATCTAATAGGATTCAAATATACCTTTTTAAAGATTTTTCACAACCCAAATCAAGTACTTGTAGTGCAAACCTCAATTCAGGGTTTTTTGGAAAACTAAATTTAGAAAATACTTTTTGGCCAAATTATTTTTGTAAGAAAATTTTATATTGTACTATACACATGGTATGATCATTGGGTAGAAGTTTTGGATCAAGGAAATGAAGTATAGAAGTTGGAGTTGTGTTGACTTTAAAGAGCACTTGAAAATCACAGAGAGACAGCCAACTCAATTAAAAAGCCAAATAATGCAAAAGTTTTTGTCAAACCACACTTTATCATGATTTATTAGCTTAAGTGTTGTGGCATGAAAATCAGGGTGTGACAATACCCCTTCCACGCGCCTGCCCATCTTGGACTATACCGTTGTCCACCCAGAAATCCCTCCACACCCCTGCAGATGTCGTCCCTGGCGGACACCATGCCCGACAGGTGTTCGGTCAAATGTCATTGAGCTTGGTTTTTTAACTTCTTGTTGTTTTTTAGAGAAGCATGATGGCGGGGCACTCGGTGATCAAGGATGGGTTTTTGTGCGGTGCATGGTTGATCGTTTTGGCAAAGCTTGCATGTTTGTTTCATGGGTGAAAGAACTTCGTGTCCTTTGACATGCACGTCATCCATGCACGTAGTGTGAAGTCAATAACGCATCGATGGTACAACATTTGTGTCAGGACCCTGACTCAATGCCACATCGATCTAGCATGTAACACCTCATATCACTTTGCGGCCTCACGCACGGTATCCCCACGGGTGTCGCATTACCTTTGCCCGGGACCGTTTGCGCCTTTTGGCACACGTATATGACAGTGTCGCTAGCATCCATATGATAAGGAGCCCGGGCTGACATGGCTAGTCGTAAACCCAAAGTGGCACAGACTTACAGGGACAGGCATCCATGACCCAGCATCGAACGTGTCGGTCATCAGCGAGTGAATCCAGGCTGTAGCACTGGGCTAGCAGGACTCCGGTATTCATCGCGTGACATTTCCCCGAAGGGACAGACACAGGAACGAAGAAGGACACATGCCGGCCAGCCTAAGTGTTTCGGAGCAGTAGCAAGCTACCATGGCTCAGTGGAAACACTAGGAGACATTTCCCGGTAAGAGAGGCTACTAAGGATAAACAACTAGATAGCCAGATCCCACACATACCAAGCATTTCAATAACATACACACAATATGCTTGATATGTGCAAATACAACATGGCATCACAACATGACTCTACGACTCAAGTATTTATAATCAATAGGCTCCGAGGAGCGAGATATTACAAACATGGGTCTCACGACCCAACAATCAGAGCATACAAGTCAAAGCACAAGCGGAAGCTATCATGTCTGGGTACAGACATCTATAAATGAAAAAGGCCGAGAAGCCTGACTATCTATCAGATCCTGCCGAGGGCACAAGATCGTAGCTGAGGTAACAAGCTAAACGTCGAAGACCACGCGGAATTACTAGTGAGACTGAAGTCTCTCTTCAAAACATAAAATAGGCAAACGTGAGTACAAATGTACCCAGCAAGACTTACATCAGAACTATCTACATATGCATCATTATCAACAAAGGGGTGGTGGGGTTTAACTGCAGCAAGCCAGCTTTGACTCGGTGGCTATCCTGAACTACGACTGCGAGTAACTTTTTTGAGGTGGCGCACACGAGTCCACATATTCACCATATCAATACACCACTATGGATCCGCTCCCGTATCCCTACGAGAACGCCATCCATAGCACTCACGCTTATCTTGCGTATTTTAGAGTATCCACTGTCACTTGTCTATGAACTGATATAAGCAACCCAGAAGTCCTTTTCCGCGGACACGGCTATTCGAATAGATGATGTTAACCCTGCAGGGGTGTACTTCTTCATACATGTTTCCACCACTTAGCGTCTGCACACGACATGTGCTCGGCAGACTTCAAGCGAAAGCCGACGTGGGTGTAGACCACGACCTACCTAAACACTCAAGTCTCTAGTCCAGGTTTATCGCCTATTCGGGTTCCATCCATGAGGAGATCCGGCCGGAGTTTCGCTCACAGCCCCAAACGATGTGAACAGGGTTCCCGAGATACCAAACGGGCATCCGGTACACCGTGCCACGTACCTACCGCATCACAGCCCACCCCTACGGTCAGCGCTGTCCACGGCCTCCAGTAAGCTACAAACACCAGAAACTACTTGCAACTCCTGGACAGAGGACTAGGGTGAATAAGAAGTCGAGCGGGGTCATATTTCAGGGCCCAATGTATGGTAGTAGCTGAATCATGGATCACAAACACTGAACTCAGTTCCTGAGGACGGCTGCAATGAGACAACCCACCATGTACTCCTACATGGCCTCTCACCGCTACCTTTACCAAATCGTGTTCACACACTTAGCTCACACACAGTAGGACATGTTCACACACCTCTGATTCATCCCCGATGAATCAGACCTGACTCAACTCTAAGCAGTAGCAGGCATGACAAACAAGCATGAATGAGTAGGCACAACAGGGCTCAAACAATTCCTACTCATACTAGTGGGTTTCATCTATTTACTGTGGAACGACAGGTCATGCAAAGGATAAAGGGGTTCAGCTACCGCAGCAAGTAACAGATGAATCGATGTTGTCCTAATGCAGTAAAAGAGAGCAGGAGCGAGAGAGTAGGATTGTATCGGAATGAACAAGGGGGTTTTGCTTGCCTGGCACTTCTGAAGATAACATTGAGTCTTCATCAGTGTCAACGATCACATCATCGGTATCACGTCTATCGAGAGGGGACAAATACCGGCAACACAGAAGGGAACACAATCAATGCAATGCACAATATGATGCATGATCATGACATGGCAAAATGAATGTGTTTTGAGCTAATGCAACTAGCAACAGATTAAATGAAGTTGGTTTGAATACAAGATTCAAACTTAAACTCCATATGTGATTATTCAAATGCCATTTAATTGATTTGTGCTAAACAGTAGTGATAAGTTGTTCTAACATGCATGAAAATAGTACAGATGGATTCCTTGAATTTTTCTGATAATTTTTCATATATAAATTATTTAATTTGGAGTTACGGTTAATTTTCTATGAATTTTAGAAGTTTTAGGCATTTTCTAAAATTTCAGAATTAAATTAAATCCAGAAAATGGTTTATTGCGTCAGCGTGACGTCACAGAGGCGTCAGCAGGGCTGACCAGGTCAAACCTGACGTGTGGGGGCCACACGTCAGTGACACTGGGGTTAACCCTGGGTCAAACCCGCACTGACCAGGGTTGACTTGGCTCTAGGGCCCACTGTCAGCGGCTGGTGGGGTGGCTAATGGTGGGGATTAGCGCTAAATAAGCCGCCACATCAGCCTCGCCGGAGTTCGGCCGGCGACGACCAAACCGCGCGGCGGTGCTTCGCCGGAATGGGCTACAGGCGGCAGAAAAGCGCGCGGAGACCACCGGGGCGTAGCCCGTCATCGTCCGCATCCAGTGGAGCATGTGGGATGAGCTGGGGAGGCCGGAGCTCGCCGGAGTGGAGCCCGAGGCGGCGGCCGGAGCTCGGGCGAGGTCGGGGTTGGCGTTCGGGGGCACGGGAGGAGGGGCTGGTGGGCGCTACGGGCTCCTGGGAGCAAACCGAGTGCTATGACGCGCCCAGGCACGAGCTACGGCGTCTGTAGCCACGACGGCGGCATGGCCGGCGACGGTGAGCTTTCGGGCTCGTGGGGAACGACGCTACAGCACGGGGGCGAGCATAAGTGCTTAGGGGATAAGGTAAGTGGCTCACGGCGAGTCAGACGGTGCAGACGGCGGGGCCGGGGAGGCTCTGGACGCGCCGAATCGGTGGGGTCGATCTCCGGGCACCGGAGATGAAGACGACGATGCTCCGGTCGACTGCGGCCTCCTCTGGTCGCGTGCGTCGCGTGGGTAGCTTCACGGGGTCAGGGCGGAGCTCAGGGATGCATAGTGGGAGCGAGGGGGTGGCTGTGGCCCCGGTAACGGCGTCGGCGGCGATGGGCTCCGCTCGGGCGCGTGCAGGGAGGGAAGCAGAGGAGGGAACGGGGTCCAGGGGAAGAGAGGGGAGGTGCAGGGGCGAGGGGAAGTGCGTGGCGTCACCAGAGGGCTCGGGGAGGAAGCAGGAGGTGGCCAGAGCAGGGTGGAGGTGGCGCGCACGGCGGCGTCGCGGTGTCCGCGTCCTTCTGGCGAGGAGGAAGACGACAGGGGAGTAGCGGTGGCGGGCTGGGCCGTGCTGCTGGGCCAGGTGGGCTACCAGGTGAGCGCCAGGTAAGGTTTCTCTCCTCTCTTTTATTTCTATTTTAGTTACTGTTTTCTATTTTCTGTAATTGTGTTTGGATTTATTAAAAATGCCAGAGCCTTTCCAAAAATCATGCAACTGACTGTGGCCACTGTTTGGAATATTTCCAACAGTAAACATTTCAGTTTGTGATTATTTGAGCATTTAAAATATTATTAGCAATTAAATGCCTAAATGCAAATACTATATAATTTAATTCAAAAATCCAGGAATAGCCTATAAATATGTTCATCATTTTTGGAAGAGGTTTTCACCTTTAACAGAAATTATGAACATTTCCAAAGGGCATTCTGGGTTATTGAAAATATATTTATTGAACCTAGTTAAATTTCATTTGGTGCTAGGGTTTCAACAATCCCCATTTCAAATTTAAATGAAATTTAAACATGGTGCAACACTCTAATGCATGCACTAGGCATTGTCAGAACTAGGGATGTGACAACTCACCCTCACTAAACAAGAATCTCGTCTCGAGATTCAAGCGTAGGGTAAGGTGAAGGGGAACGCAACTAGTACAATCTTCACGATCCAGGTTGCACTTCATAGGAACGTTGATTTGAACACCATTATTGTCTTGAAGTCTTGCTCTGAGAAATCCTGTCAACATGACATGGAGGGAAGAAGGAGACTCTAGAAGGGTCGATCTTCTCGAAGATCGAACAACTCAGGATTAACTCACGGAATGAGACATAGCAACATCTCTCGAGCTGAGAGATGAAGCACACCTCTAGAGAAATGGAGTGGAACAGATGACGAAGGTTCACTAGGTAGACAACGATTCCACACCTAAGAAGGTGGTAAACGATTGTCAACGTAGCGAGGAGTTAAGTTGACATGACACCATAATGATGCACCTAAGGGAAGGTGACCCGAAGATATATCCCCTTAAGTGGCAAAAAGAATTACCTTTGATATAGAGATCATTGAGAATCTCTATATCAGCCTAAGGCAAATCACAGCAATCGATTGGCGGGGGTCGGTAGAATGGCATACTTGGACTTGGATGATGTGGATTACCTTGTTGAAGACAACGTAATGGATGATTTTTGCTTATCACCGGAAATGGAAGAGACCCATGGTAGAATGGCACATTGGCGGTGCAAGCTAGGAACAAAATGCAAATGCTGGGAATGATTCTGGTAACTGGGGAAGAACCCAACAAAAGAGAGTGAATTCACTGTTTGAAAAGGTCATAGCATTTGCCGAGGAAACTGAGAGCAAACCCAGCTAGTGCCGAGGATAACACGTAGCGCTTGTGCGTGCTCTCAAGAACTTGAGCATTTCCACAATCATCAAGGTTTTACCAACATCCGTGTCAAGGGTCCGGTAACACAACTCACTACCATGATGAATGGTGATGGAAGATGCAGATGCAAAGGAAGATAACACCTTCTCAGATTTCACCTTAGCGAAGCCAAGGAACAAAATCTGGATGATCGACCGAGAGACATTTAGCACTCCGCTTCAAATGTTCTCCTTGATGTGCTAGTGTAACCCATTCATAGAAACGGTCTGGTATCTAGAACATCAAGTAAAGGTCGGACTTCGGGAGCACAAGAATCCATAAGGAACAACTAGGGAGGTAATTCCTACGAAATCTTTATGGGGAGGTGGCCAACTTCCTCAAACAAGATACTATAATAATAGTTCTACCGGATGGGTGTGTTGGCCGCGACATCCACCTTACCGGTTATCGGGAGACCCATATTATAGTTCTTGGGGAAATGTTCCAACCATCATATCTGCCTGAGATTCAGCTCTGGTTGGTGTCAGGATATTCCAGACTCATCGAGTCTTAGGAAGAAAAATGAAAGTTTGCAACACAAATCGACGAGATGACGTTGCGGGATTCTCGGGAGATGAACTACGATAGCAAGCTCCAGAACATGAGCTGGTTCTGCTACAAACATGTGAACACATTGTCCCAGACAAGCATGACCACGTGGTAGTCTTATAATAAAACACTACCGAGTTCAGGAGGGGGAACCATCAACGAGGGTATCGAAGTCCTTACATAAGTCCGGATTAGCTCTTATGAAGGAACTCCT
The DNA here is from genome assembly GCF_002162155.2 of Triticum dicoccoides. Classification (NCBI taxonomy): domain Eukaryota; kingdom Viridiplantae; phylum Streptophyta; class Magnoliopsida; order Poales; family Poaceae; genus Triticum; species Triticum dicoccoides. The sequence goes on from NC_041391.1 coordinate 706,018,045, forward strand.
TCTCCTTGAACAAATCAATCAGTGGCTTGGTGTGCTAGGGATACATATAGATTGAAGGTTGCAAGTCTTCAAACCACAGCATTCTTCGCACGTGTGCATGACTGATTTGGGATGATTCCAAAGAAAGCAACATTGACTTTCTCGAATCCACGGCGGCAACTTGCATCAGATGCACATGAATTAAAGGAAGTCACTACCTTCATCCAAACATATGCTTCATGAGCTAGCATGAACAAATGCTTTCAAAAGTTTCCAACACTAGCTTGATGTTCAACAAAATCATGGAGGAGATAAGGATGTTGTCAATGGGCTCAACAATAATTCATCTAGGTTTCCTTTTAAAAGGAATTCCATAGTTAAGTGAACACGGTGATAGCATTGGTCAGACCCAAAGGATATAATGGTGTATGCTCGAGGGATCAACCACGAGTAAGACAACATTACGAACATCGTTGGTTCCGACTTGATTTGACGATAGCCCACACTCAAATCAAAGGATTGATAAGACAATAGGTCCAGCAACTGATCACAAGGACCAATCGATGAAGATATCATCTTTCTTCAACACACACTACACAAGAATATCCCTTTGGAACGAACTAAGTCAGGCAAGCTTTTATCTTCCAATCCTCCAAGTTGTCGTTTAGCTTAACCAACTAGCTCAGGGATATCTAACACCGATTCTTGGAGAGAAGGTGGTTCACAAGAAACCAACTTGATCACGAGCTCAACATAGCGGTCAGGTGACAACCCGGTAACACCTCCAAGAAGATATTTGGAAAGTCACGAACCACCGGTATGTTACTAAGCTCGAGAACAATCTTGCTTTTGAGGGCAAGACGATATGATCAAATGAGTGAGGACTTGACAAGATCCTAACTCATCAATCGAAGGGTGCACCGAAATAAGGACTAGGTAGCACGATCAGTCTTAGAAGGATGATTCGAAAACCAACATACTAAGAATGAAATTATTATCCTTTAACTACCAAGCAACAGAGTTGCTAGCAGTATTGATTTCACACATCACAATTCATTTGTCGGTATTCCGGTTGCATCAACACGAGGGCCGAGGAATGACTAATGATGGTGAGAAGTATCACTGTACCAAGAGTTCATAGGATGGTGTGCAATTCCTATAACAATCTCGATATAGAATAAGGTAATACTCCAAGGTAGAACAGAACCAAAAGCTGGATTGGCATTTGATCTGCGGAATACAACTACTTTGACCCAATCCTAGATATGGAAGAGGTACTGGAGTTTGTTTCTCCTAGTCATTCCGGAATAGAATGGCTTGACAGACCACAAGAGTCATAGGCATCGATGAACGAACGCACGCATACTCTTGACTATCAATTGATAGACGAGGGTCAGAATGCAACTAAAGAGAACAACTCAAAGGAACATATAACTTTCTGAGTTGTGGATGCATAGATTAGTATGTCGAACCAAGTTCAACATATTTCTTCCGGATAACCCATGCAGAAAGGTAGAACTGGCAGAGTCACGATTTATGAATGGAGAACTCCTCAAGAGTACTCTAATTGTGATTTTTTTTGATCCAATAAACATCTGCCATAAGTAGTTCATGGTATTTGGAAGAAGAAGATACCACGGACTTCTAGGACTATCGCAAAGGTTACTAATATCCTAAAGGCACTAGCAATTACTATCAACATGAAGTAGGTAGAGTGAATCTCGGGTTCAGAACCCAGGAGTAGAATACCTACTACTAAGTAGCATCACGGGATGCTTCCGAGAATAAAGGCCAGAATCTTCACACTAGGACACAAATCATGGCTAGACCACTAGATGATCCCCTAAGCACTTAGGGTCATAATAATAATTCCAACATATATGTCGAGGCAATAATTACCTCAACACACCGATTAGTGTGGTTAATCTGGCCCATGGGAACATCGGAAACAGAAGGAAGGGATTTGCAAATGCATCGGACTATTTAGAAACCTGGGATGACTCGGACAGCATAACGGCTATAATTGCTCAAAAAGATTTGAGACAATCACAAAAATGGTGGCATAACCACTCAGAAGCACAATATCAAGGTTCCGAGATCAACAATTAACATACGGAAGTAGTAGGAACTGAACTGAGACTTAAATCCAACAATCTTATAAGTCTACTGATTAGTAACACGTGATCCTAATAGAAAGAAGAGATAGCCTAGTTCTTAATCCCTGCAGGAAAGATAAGATAACTCAGATCAGAAGGGCATGAGGTATAAGGAGTAAAAAGAGCCTTACGTTCCATCCCACAATCAATTCCCTTATATAACTAAAGAATTTTCTAGACTCAACTTCGACCAGTTTGGCTTGGTAATCCTACAGGCAGTCAAGCTCTGATACCAACGCTGTCAGGACCCCGACTCAATGCCACATCGATCTAGCATGTAACACCTCATATCACTTTGCGGCCTCACGCACGGTATCCCCATGGGTGTCGCATTACCTTTGCCCGGGACCGTTTGCGCCTTTTGGCACACGTATATGACAGTGTCGCTAGCATCCATATGATAAGGAGCCCGGGCTGACATGGCTAGTCGTAAACCCAAAGTGGCACAGACTTACAGGGACAGGCATCCATGACCCAGCATCGAACGTGTCGGTCATCAGCGAGTGAATCCAGGTTGTAGCACTGGGCTAGCAGGACTCCGGTATTCATCGCGTGACATTTCCCCGAAGGGACAGACACAGGAACGAAGAAGGACACATGCCGGCCAGCCTAAGTGTTTCGGAGCAGTAGCAAGCTACCATGGCTCAGTGGAAACACTAGGAGACATTTCCCGGTAAGAGAGGCTACTAAGGATAAACAACTAGATAGCCAGATCCCACACATACCAAGCATTTCAATAACATACACACAATATGCTTGATATGTGCAAATACAACATGGCATCACAACATGACTCTACGACTCAAGTATTTATAATCAATAGGCTCCGAGGAGCGAGATATTACAAACATGGGTCTCACGACCCAACAATCAGAGCATACAAGTCAAAGCACAAGCGGAAGCTATCATGTCTGGGTACAGACATCTATAAATGAAAAAGGCCGAGAAGCCTGACTATCTATCAGATCCTGCCGAGGGCACAAGATCGTAGCTGAGGTAACAAGCTAAACGTCAAAGTCCACGTGGAACTACTAGTGAGACTGAAGTCTCTCTGCAAAAACATAAAATAGGCAAACGTGAGTACAAATGTACCCAGCAAGACTTACATCAGAACTAACTACATATGCATCATTTTCAACAAAGGGATGGTGGGGTTTAACTGCAGCAAGCCAGCTTTGACTCGGTGGCTATCCTAAACTACGACTGCAAGCAACTCTTTTGAGGTGGCGCACACGAGTCCACATATTCACCATATCAATACACCACTATGGATCCGCTCCCGTCTCCCTACGAGAACGCCATCCATAGCACTCACGCTTATCTTGCGTATTTTAGAGTATCCACTTTCACTTGTCTATGAACTGATATAAGCAACCCAGAGGTCCTTTTCCGTGGACACGGCTATTCGAATAGATGATGTTAACCCTGCAGGGGTGTACTTCTTCATACATGTTTCCACCACTTAGCGTCTGCACACGACATGTGCTCGGCAGACTTCAAGCGAAAGCCGACGTGGGTGTAGACCACGACCTACCTAAACACTCAAGTCTCTAGTCCAGGTTTATCGCCTATTCGGGTTCCATCCATGAGGAGATCCGGCCGGAGTTTCGCTCACAGCCCCAAACGATGTGAACAGGGTTCCGTGACACCAAACGGGTGCCCGGTTTACCCGGCCACGTGCCTACCGCATCACAGCCCACCCCTACGGTCAGCGCTGTCCACGGCCTCCAGCATACTACAAACACCAGAAACTACTTGCAACTCCTGGACAGAGGACAAGGGTGAATAAGAAGTCGAGCGGGGTCATATTTCAGGGCCCAATATATGGTAGTAGCTGAGTCATGGATCACAAACACAGAACTCAGTTCCTAAGGACGGCTGCAATGAGACAACCCACCATGTACTCCTACATGGCCTCTCACCGCTACCTTTACCAAATCGTGTTCACACACTTAGCTCACACACAGTAGGACATGTTCACACACCTCTGATTCATCCCCGATGAATTAGACCTGACTCAACTCTAAGCAGTAGCAGGCATGACAAACAAGCATGAATGAGTAGGCACAACAGGGCTCAAACAATTCCTACTCATACTAGTGGGTTTCATCTATTTACTGTGGAACGACAGGTCATGCAAAGGATAAAGGGGTTCAGCTACCGCAGCAAGTAACAGATGAATCGATGTTGTCCTAATGCAGTAAAAGAGAGCAGGAGCGAGAGAGTAGGATTGTATCGGAATGAACAAGGGGGTTTTGCTTGCCTGGCACTTCTGAAGATAACATTGAGTCTTCATCAGTGTCAACGATCACATCATCGGTATCACGTCTATCGAGAGGGGACAAATACCGGCAACACAGAAGGGAACACAATCAATGCAATGCACAATATGATGCATGATCATGACATGGCAAAATGAATGTGTTTTGAGCTAATGCAACTAGCAACAGATTAAATGAAGTTGGTTTGAATACAAGATTCAAACTTAAACTCCATATGTGATTATTCAAATGCCATTTAATTGATTTGTGCTAAACAGTAGTGATAAGTTGTTCTAACATGCATGAAAATGGTACAGATGGATTCCTTGAATTTTTCTGATAATTTTTCATATATAAATTATTTAATTTGGAGTTACGGTTAATTTTCTATGAATTTTAGAAGTTTTAGGCATTTTCTGAAATTTCAGAATTAAATTAAATCCAGAAAATGGTTTATTGTGTCAGCGTGACGTCACAGAGGCGTCAGCAGGGCTGACCAGGTCAAACCTGACGTGTGGGGGCCACACGTCAGTGACACTGGGGTTAACCCTGGGTCAAACCCGCACTGACCAGGGTTGACTTGGCTCTAGGGCCCACTGTCAGCGGCTGGTGGGGTGGCTAATGGTGGGGATTAGCGCTAAATAAGCCGCCACGTCAGCCTCGCCGGAGTTCGGCCGGCGACGACCAAACCACGCGGCGGTGCTTCGCCGGAATGGGCTACAGGCGGCGGAAAAGCGCGCGGAGACCACCGGGGCGTGGCCCGTCATCGTCCGCATCCAGTGGAGCATGTGGGATGAGCTGGGGAGGCCGGAGCTCGCCGGAGTGGAGCCCGAGGCGGCGGCCGGAGCTCGGGCGAGGTCGGGGTTGGCGTTCGGGGGCACGGGAGGAGGGGCTGGTGGGCGCTACGGGCTCCTGGGAGCAAACCGAGTGCTATGACGCGCCCAGGCACGAGCTACGGCGTCTGTAGCCACGACGGCGGCATGGCCGGCGGCGGTGAGCTTTCGGGCTCGTGGGGAACGACGCTACAGCACGGGGGCGAGCATAAGTGCTTAGGGGATAAGGTAAGTGGCTCACGGCGAGTCAGACGGTGCAGACGGCGGGGCCGGGGAGGCTCTGGACGCGCCGAATCGGTGGGGTCGATCTCCGGGCACCGGAGATGAAGACGACGATGCTCCGGTCGACTGCGGCCTCCTCTGGTCGCGTGCGTCGCGTGGGTAGCTTCACGGGGTCAGGGCGGAGCTCAGGGATGCATAGTGGGAGCGAGGGGGTGGCTGTGGCCCCGGTAACGGCGTCGGCGGCGATGGGCTCCGCTCGGGCGCGTGCAGGGAGGGAAGCAGAGGAGGGAACGGGGTCCAGGGGAAGAGAGGGGAGGTGCAGGGGCGAGGGGAAGTGCGTGGCGTCACCAGAGGGCTCGGGGAGGAAGCAGGAGGTGGCCAGAGCAGGGTGGAGGTGGCGCGCACGGCGGCGTCGCGGTGTCCGCGTCCTTCTGGCGAGGAGGAAGACGACAGGGGAGTAGCGGTGGCGGGCTGGGCCGTGCTGCTGGGCCAGGTGGGCTACCAGGTGAGCGCCAGGTAAGGTTTCTCTCCTCTCTTTTATTTCTATTTTAGTTACTGTTTTCTATTTTCTGTAATTGTGTTTGGATTTATTAAAAATGCCAGAGCATTTTCAAAAATCATGCAACTGACTGTGGCCACTGTTTGGAATATTTCCAACAGTAAATATTTCAGTTTGTGATTATTTGAGCATTTAAAATATTATTAGCAATTAAATGCCCAAATGCAAATACTATATAATTTAATTCAAAAATCCAGGAATAGCCTATAAATATGTTCATCATTTTTGGAAGAGGTTTTCACCTTTAACAGAAATTATGAACATTTCCAAAGGGCATTCTGGGTTATTGAAAATATTTTTATTGAACCTAGTTAAATTTCATTTGGTGCTAGGGTTTCAACAATCCCCATTTCAAATTTAAATGAAATTTAAACATGGTGCAACACTCTAATGCATGCACTAGGCATTGTCAGAACTAGGGATGTGACAATTTGCAGCCCCATCATGAAGTTTTGTGGTGCGATTCACCGAGTGGAGACAAGGTGGTCATTGGGCTCGTCAATCAGGCAGATCGTAAGTGTCGCTTCGTGTTAGTCTACATGCCGGTTTCATTTATTCACCCAATGTTGTTGTACACGTTGTATAGCATGCACACATTGTTATGATGTGGTACAGGACCGAGGGCAGGCCATTCACGCACATACATTGTCTGAAGAAGTTTAAGGGGTAGTTTGTGTGGGGCAGCATGTGTCAGTTCTGACTCTAGTATCGTTGAATTTGGAATGATGATTTCGAAAAAACTTGTGGAACATCTAGTTCTTTCGTTGAATTTGAACTATCGTTGTACTAGAGATACTTGCACGCTATTTATAGATGAATTGTGTTGTTTTCCATAATTACTTTGAGTTTTGCGGACTTGGTTTATTTAAGCGGACGGAATATCATCTGTGCTCTGCTGAACTCCATTGAAATTCTTCCGATTTGTCAAAATCTGGTTTGAAATACGCGCGGGCATGGTTGGATGGCCGGCTGCCGATCATTGTCTGCGGGCTGGTCCCCACTGGTCCGCGGGCAGATATGAGGACAGTGACGATTCTACTAGGAGGGCTTCAATAGGCTTAAGCCTACCCTTCAAAATTCATATTTCAGCTAAATATACCACTTAAAAATTAAATCGAGGTGCTTTGCATGCAAAAACTGCACTGCATTTGCTAATTAGTCTCAGAAACTTGATGTTTCCAGCCTACCCTCTACTGGCATCCTAGATTTGCCACTGTACGAGGGCCAGCGCCGGAGATGCCCTAACCATCTAGCTTCCTCCATTGGAAGATGAAATACATTTTCTTTTCCATATATAACAAACACTTGGAATGTTGTCGTATATATAAGCGAATTGGTCTGTGTGGCTGGATGAGCACGAGGCCTCTAGGATTCAATCAAGTCTAAATCCTTCAACACTTTAATAGCAGTGTTCAAGTCCTGATGCTCGCACTTATTTCTGGATTTATTTCAGGGTTTCTAGCGATGCGCATTCAGTGGGAGGAGACGTTCCTGTCGACGACGAGGCGCCTACGGCGACTTTGTAAATTTCAAGATGATATGTCGGCTCAGTCTTTCGAAGGTACTCATAGGGATAGGGTGTGCGTGTGTGCGTTCATAGGGTGAGTGTATGCGTGTATATGAGCGTTTGCGCCTGTACTGATGTTAAAAAAAAACACTTTTTTTTGAGGGAATTAAAAAAAAACACTTTAATAGCAGTGTCTATCTCCCAATTAAGTCCAAACCGCACCTGACCTTTCCTGGGAGCGAAGGTCGGGACCAGCCAGCCAGCCAGAAGGCACACCGACCCGTGTGGCGGCCACGGGCCACGGCCCTCCCCAAACCCAACCGCGGTTAACCCCGAACCCGAGCCCCACCCGAGCAGCTCGCACCAACCCCGCCCGCCTCCCGGTGAATCGCACCGGCTCGGCTCTCCCCGTATATGTATGAAGCCGCTGCCAACTCCGCCCGCCTCCTCCTGCTGCTCCCCCCCAGATCCCTCCTCCCGCCACCGCCGACTCCCTCCGCCGCCCCAGCCTCGCCGCGCCGCCTTCCCCCCACCCGCCCCGCGCCCGTTCGCCGGACTTCTCCGCGCCGCCCGAGCGCGCTGCTCGCCGTCGCCGTCGGCCACCACCGGGCCTGCCGTCGAGCGGTCCCAGCGCAGCAGGATGGCCGCCTCAGGTGCGTGCGTGCGTGCGTGCGTGGTTCCGCGTCGCCAACCAGCCAGCCAGGGCGACCCGGAGCGGCTCGTGTTCGCGCCGCGCGCGCCGGTGCCGTTCCAACTTATCTGAAATCAGAATTCCGGAGGCCTGCACAGTTGGTCGCATAGGGGGTCTTCTACCGCACGGGGATTTGAGACTCCGGGGATAGGGAGGGAGAGAGATGCGCTCTTGTTTTTTTGTTTTGTTTCGCGTCGATCTGGAGCTGTTGACGAGTAGATTTAGTTTTTTTTTTCAAGGATTAGTTAGTGGCGTGCTGTCGAGTGGATTTGAATCATTTGATCCATCGCCGTGCCTTGGCATCAGCCAGGTCAGCAGATTCTAATGGATTCACTTGGTTCAGGCAGGCGGCCTCGTGCTGCTCGAGTAGCGCGATGCGATTCTCTCCAGTAGCTGCTCTACTAGTGGGTATAGAACTATAGATTCGGGTACTTTATTCAAGAAGACAGATGCGTTCTGCCCTTTTCCTTGCCTCTGTGCTTTCTTTGGTTTGAAAGTAGTGAAGTAGGCCTCCTGATGGCTGTGGACAGTCGTGCCAGTGCTAACTACTGTACTGGTTATCTGCCATCATTTTGCCCTAGAAGATATCTGCCACAGCAAGGACACTTGGGTACCGTAGAAACCCTAAGAGAAGGGCCAATCAGCCGGCAAAGAAAAAGAGACTCAGTGGTGGGCTATGGCCTTGTGGGCGGACTCGTGGAGATTGTTGGGTGGAAGCAGACACGGAGGAGAAGAAGCAGATTCAGATAGTGAGAAGAAGCAGAGGCGCAAAAGAAACAGAGCAGAAAGGCGGTCAGGCACACCTAGTATCGGGAGGGGATGGAAGCAAGGCAGGGA
>NC_041391.1:706027262-706042290 GCF_002162155.2 Triticum dicoccoides
GGGGGGGCTGTTTTGTTGATGCATTACACTTCATTTATGCTAATAAGTACTCATCTTGTTGCTAGTCTTTCCGTGCAGGTACTGAGCATGCCTACAGCAATATTTTGACCAGCCTCCCTAAGCCTGAGGGTGGTGAATACGGGAAATTCTACAGCCTTCCTGCACTAAATGATCCAAGGATTGGTAATTGTTCTGCTTGCTTTTGGAACTTTGTGTGTTTTCACTTTCTTCTTTGCGATTTACACTCTTATTTGGGTTGCGTCTGTTCTGTTGAGTCTAATTCTTGCGTCATCCTAGACTCAGGGAAACTGTAACATGTGCAAGTCAACTCTGCATTCAGTCACTTACCTTTGACTAATTAGCATTGCTGTTTGACAATGATTTGCTTCATATCATACTCTTCTTTAGAAAACTATAATTCACTTGCACACAGAATATATTATGCATGATAACATGTCAATTGCTATGTGCCCCCACAAGCCTACATCAATTGTGTGTAGTTTAAGCAGTGGCAAATCTATAGTTTTAGTTTGAACATTACTCACGCATATGAAAATTTGTCAGTGTTGTTATCAGACTGACATACTTTTTTCCCGTTGTATATCAGATAAGCTGCCCTACTCTATCCGTATTCTTCTGGAGTCAGCTATCCGTAACTGTGATGGCTTCCAAGTTACCAAGAATGATGTCGAGAAAATCATTGACTGGGAGAACACATCTCCGAAGCTGGCTGAGATACCTTTCAAGCCAGCACGAGTTCTCCTCCAGGTATTGAACTGAAACATTTACAGGAAATCTCGCAGTTCGATGTGCCTTTTGCTTATCATTGGTTTTAATTTACTCTCTAGGACTTCACTGGAGTCCCAGCAGTTGTTGATCTTGCAGCTATGCGTGATGCGTTGGCCAAGTTGGGCAGCGATGCGAACAAGATCAATCCATTGGTACACCTTATCTCCTTGTCAACTGAAAAACTTGATCATCTTGTTCAGGATGATCTTTGTTTTCATAGAAAAAATATTTTGAGTAACAACCCATCTAGTTTTTTTTTCCTGATATACATATTTTCATTTGGGGTGCAGGTTCCGGTGGATCTTGTTATTGACCACTCGGTGCAGGTGGATGTAGCAAGGTCGACCAATGCATTGCAGTCGAACATGGAGCTGGAATTTACCCGCAACAGAGAAAGATTTGGTTTTCTTAAATGGGGCTCAACTGCTTTCCACAACATGCTGGTTGTCCCCCCGGGTTCTGGTATTGTTCACCAGGTTGGTAAACATGCCGGATCAAAGGAATTTTTCCATTGCCAACATGTCCGCTACCTGAATAACTCTTTATCTTCATTTTTTCATATTTGTGTCCATATTCCAGGTCAATCTCGAGTATCTTGGCAGAGTTGTTTTCAACACAGATGGCATCATGTACCCTGACAGCGTTGTTGGCACTGATTCACACACCACTATGATTGATGGTTTGGGTGTTGCTGGCTGGGGAGTTGGTGGTATTGAAGCAGAGGCTACAATGCTTGGGCAGGTAAATCTGCGGTGGAGCTCTGCCAACCTCAATAATAGTTATTAAGATCTTGTGATGAGACTAATGGTGATCTCTTACCTATGTCCTAACATCCTTTTCTCGTACCTATATCACAGTGCCCTGCTTTTCCTTAAAACAGTCTACTTCACTATAATATGGTAATTTGTTTGTGCAACTTGTCTTCACTTGGAATTTATCGAGTGTTTGGCTTGTGGAATTGGATGGTAATGGTCAATGTACAAAACACATCTATCCCACTTGTTCTGTTTGCACGTTTAAGGAATGAACTGGGTTGGTTCGTAACGACCTCACCCCTCATAAGCATAAGATTAGTAGAAAGTCAGGGATTGGGGCATCCCACCAAAACACATGGGATTATCACATGATAGACCAATCCATCCTCTATGATATGGTGGTCCCTGAAGCCAAAAATCCTATAAGTTCAGCAGCATAACCCAATAAATGCTCACTGTTTTTTTATCACCTTTTGACGTACCTCCTCCAGTTAACCAATATATTATTTCCTTCTACAGCCGATGAGCATGGTTTTGCCTGGTGTGGTTGGGTTCAAGTTGACTGGAAAGCTAAGGAATGGTGTCACTGCTACCGACCTTGTTCTTACTGTTACCCAAATGCTAAGGAAGCATGGTGTTGTTGGCAAATTTGTCGAATTCCATGGTAATTATCCATTTTGCACTATAGGATGCATGATGTCTTGATATTATTTGTTTGTTTGTTTCTTATTGATTTTTTTTCCTTTTGTTTGTTTTTATTCAGGTGAAGGTATGGGCAAACTGTCTTTGGCTGACAGGGCCACAATTGCTAACATGTCACCAGAATATGGAGCTACCATGGGCTTCTTCCCTGTAGACCATGTGACATTAGATTATCTCAGATTGACTGGCCGAAGCGATGAAACGGTAGGTTCCAGTAACTATCGACAAACTCTTTTACCCATTTCATAAATTCGATATTTTGATAACGAGTACTCTATGGTAGCCAAAATAAGCATGAACTATGTGTTACAATAAAACAGTAAGCAAATCATGACAGTTCTTCATCGCATTGGTGATGTTTTGTGGTGGCAAATAATCCCCGTGTTTTCCCAAATGGGCCGTTGATGTTTTTTATTTATTCCCCACCACACCTCCACAATATATAAGCTGTGCGTGGGTGATATGAATTCAGTGTGTTCCATCTGCAATTCTTTTGTTTAAACATGAAACTTTAGCTGTATATAAGAACTCAGTACTCTTAAAGAGCTATAATTTGAGAAAACCTATACCTAAAAGCTTTGTGTTTTACTCTCAACTATTGTAATAAGCAGTCAAGCATATTACAGCTGCCTTTCTATGCCCCACAGGGGTGAGGTATATTGCTCATGCTAGGGCTATTGAGGTGGAATATTGCTCATGCAGTAGCTCCCAAGTTTCTGAAAGTTATATTGCTATTGCTATCCTGGCCATTATTTTCTTATTGCTATCATTGCCGTTGTTTGTGATATTGGTTGAACTGGATGACATAATCTAATGAGCTGCATCTTTCTGTAAACTGAATCTTACATTTTGATTTAGGTGTCAATGATCGAAGCATATCTACGGGCTAATAATATGTTTGTGGACTATAATGAGGTATGCCTCTCTTTTTTTTAAAGTTACGGTGCTTGAATTTAAGTTATTTGTTTTTCATAATATAGACATATTTGCATTCATGGTGACAGCCTCAAGCAGAAAGAGTTTACTCTTCATATCTTGCGCTGGACCTTGATGAGGTAGAGCCTTGCATTTCTGGCCCGAAGAGGTATGACTATTAGTTTTGTAGTTGAATAAGTGTTCTGCCGATTGGGATGTGCATTATGATTTATGAAGTATTATTTGGTTTACAACTGTAGGCCGCATGACCGTGTCACTTTGAAGGACATGAAATCAGATTGGCATGCTTGCCTGGACAACAAAGTTGGTTTCAAGGTAAGCTGTTATCTATGTATCTTATACCTTTTGCACTGGAATTTGCAATGTTGACATTGTTCATAATACACACACAAAATGTCAGGGCTTTGCGGTGTCGAAGGAACAACAGGATAAGGTTGTGAAATTTGACTTTAATGGACAACCTGCTGAACTCAAGCATGGCAGTGTTGTTATAGCAGCAATTACTAGTTGCACAAACACATCAAACCCCAGTGTTATGCTTGGTGCTGCTCTTGTCGCAAAGAAAGCTTGCGAATTGGGTCTCGAGGTCTCTTTCTTCCCTAATGCGCTCAGATTTTGCTGTACTTCCTGCGTTTCTCTGTTTTCTGCTGACTGTGGAGTAATACTAATCTTCAGGTCAAACCATGGGTAAAGACAAGCCTTGCCCCTGGATCTGGGGTTGTCACTAAATACTTGCTAAAGAGGTATCTTGTTGTCCTTGACTAATTTTAATGTCATATGCAGTGGCATGTTTGAATAAAATTTGGTGATTTTTTATCACGCAGTGGCCTTCAAGAATACTTCAACAAGCAAGGATTCCATCTTGTTGGATATGGGTGTACCACTTGCATTGGCAATTCTGGTGAACTCCATGAATCTGTATCAGCTGCCATCACAGAAAATGGTATGTCTAGGATGCATCGCATTGGATATTTTTAGCTAGCTTGCAAGGAATTTGTGTCGTCAATTTACCGTTTGCCTTTTGCTGCATAGATGTTGTTGCTGCTGCTGTGTTGTCGGGCAACCGTAACTTTGAGGGGCGTGTGCACCCTTTGACTCGGGCCAATTACCTTGCTTCACCACCTCTGGTTGTTGCATATGCACTTGCTGGCACTGTAAGTCCATGAATTTGGCGATCACGTAACTTTGATCAAAGGGCTAGCGTGGTCAATTATTTGTATTCTTTTTGTGCATGTTACAATTTGTACTTTTCAGGTTGACATTGATTTTGAGAAGGAACCCATTGGAGTTGGAAAGGATGGCAAGGAAGTTTTCTTCAGGGATATATGGCCCACAACTGAAGAAATCGCAGAGGTATATATATACTTCAGTATACCTTCATCCTTTTGTGTGTAAAATCATGACCTGTTGCTGTCATGCTGCCTGCCGCACTACATCGGATGTCGTTTCTACCATACACATTTCTTTTGTAAACGAACTTAAATGGTACTACTCAACAAACAGGTTGTACAATCCAGTGTGCTGCCTGACATGTTCAAGAGCACATACGAGGCCATCACAAAAGGCAACCCAATGTGGAACGAGCTTCCTGTCCCAGAAGCATCGCTCTACTCGTGGGATTCAAACTCCACTTACATCCACGAACCTCCCTACTTCAAGGACATGACCATGTCCCCTCCTGGCCCACACGCGGTGAAGAACGCCTACTGCTTACTCAACTTTGGAGACAGCATTACCACGGATCATATTTCACCCGCAGGCAGCATTCACAGAGACAGTCCTGCTGCCAAGTATTTGCTTGAGCGTGGCGTGGACCGGAAAGACTTCAACTCATATGGTAGCCGGCGCGGTAACGATGAGGTGATGGCAAGAGGAACATTTGCAAACATCAGGATTGTGAACAAGTTTCTGGGTGGAGAGGTTGGGCCCAAGACTATTCATGTGCCCACAGGGGAGAAGCTCTCTGTTTTCGATGCGGCCACGGTACGTTGCTGCTAGTTGTATGTGAATAAATTAATATTGCACATCTGTCTGTACCTTAACTTTTATATGTATGTTGGTGTAATATTGCAGAAATACAAGTCTGAAGGTCATGATACTATCATTCTTGCTGGCGCCGAGTATGGGAGTGGTAGCTCTCGTGATTGGGCTGCCAAGGGGCCGATGCTTCTCGTAAGTTGCAGATTTATTGACTTGTACTATTTCAGTCCTCGTACATATTTGGGAAACAACAGCATCAAAAGTAAGTGTGCACGTGCTATTATTTTCAGGGTGTGAAAGCGGTGATCGCCAAGAGCTTTGAGCGGATCCACCGAAGCAACTTGGTCGGGATGGGGATCATCCCGATGTGCTTCAAAGCTGGCGAGGATGCCGACTCACTCGGTCTTACTGGACATGAGCGATACACCATTAACCTTCCTACCGATGTCAGCAAGATCCGTCCTGGCCAGGATGTGACCATCACCACGGACAACGATAAATCCTTCACTTGCATACTTCGCTTTGACACAGAGGTATATATATATGAACTGTGTCCTACAATTTACTATCAGTCCTACAATTTAGTATGAACTGTGTCAGTTGGAGTTGACACATTCTTTGTGCTGGCAGGTGGAGTTGGCCTACTACAACCATGGAGGCATCCTGCCCTATGTAATCCGCAACATGGCAGCAGCTCAGAACTAAGGCGAAAGAGCGCGCGCGTGCACACACACACACACTCTTTCGACCACGACGGTGGCACGGCAGTCTTGTGCCATCATCGACGTCGAGGGTTGGTTTAGAATTTCGCCGGGCTTCGTTCGCTTTACAAATAAACCGAAAAAATAAAGCCCCGTAGGAGACAGAGAAAGGGCATTTTCGTACCTGGTGCTCATCTTTTGGCTGTGATTATGAAACCATCATTCGGAACAAATCTTCAGTTGTGGATTATATCGTTCGGCAGTGATCTTTGTGCGATGGTTTTCGAGCTGTTCATTTTTTCTTTTCCTCTTTGAATGTGCTGTAGTGGCCTTATTATTACTAGTAAAAGAAGTTGGAAAAGAAAAACTAGGGTTCCCAACTGCTTTGCGGCACGCATGTGGGATGGCTCGCGCGAGCCGACCTCACACCCTGACGTTTTTTCCTTCCGCTTTTGACCCTTGCATTTTGTTTTCTTTGTCCATGATGCTTTTAAAATTGCACAACAGATTACGGACTCAACTCAGAAAATTTGAAAATATCACATCTTCTGATGCACTCCCTCCGTCCTAAATTTTTTGTCTTATATTTGTCTAAATATGGATGTATCAAGTCATATTTTAGTATTATATACATCTGTATCTAGACAAATTTAAAGATGGATTGAGTACTTCCATCAAAATGGATAAAAGGGGATGTATCTAGGTGCATTTTAGTTCTAGATGCATCCTTTTTTATCCATTTTGATGACAAATATTTTCGAACGGAGGGAGTAGATAATTACCATCTGCTTAACATTTCAGTTGGGTCAACCTCTTTTAAGTTTGCACGAATCTTGAGTTACTTTTGTTAGGGGTATCTTAAGTTACTTAAAAGGCATGTACTCCCTCTATTTTTATTTAATCCGTCTATTAGCTTTGATCAAAGTTAAGCTTTGTAAACTTTGAAAAAGTTTATAAACAAAAAAAAAATATGTGCAATAACAAATCAATACCATTAGATATATTATTGAATGCATTTTTACATCATATAGATTTGGTATGGTAAATGTTTATAAATTTGGTCAAACTTTCAGTCAATTTTAATACGCAGAGTAAATAAAAACAGAGGGATTACTAAGTTTGAACACAAATTACATGAATAGCCTCTGATCTGGATTCGTGTTTTCATATTCAAAGCATATATATTCGTGTTTGCATGGAATCTTTTATGGCGAGGACAGCGATCTGGTCACTAACATGTCGCATGCATGCTCAGGGAGTTAATTGCAGGGAACTACCACACTTCGGCACATCGTAACGAATCAGTACCATTAGTCATTTTTTTTGCCATGCAGTACCAACTCTGAGCCTAAGTGTTGCAAAACGGTCTGACAGTCGTATGAGCGTGTATTGACCGGACGAGACTTGCCTGCTCCCTTCCCATGCTCCCATCCGTGCTCCCGCCTATGTGGCTTGATTTGATTGGAAGAAAATAAGACCCGGCCCCACCCCCTGAAAATCAGGGGGGGAGATGATTAGATTAGAAAAGAAAAAGAAAAAAGGACAGCCGTATGATGAAGTGGGAGCACGGATGGGAGCATGGAAAGGGAGCAGGCAAGCCGGATCTGTATTGACCACGTATCTGACCGCTGGGACCCATGTGTCAGGGGCTGACGTGGCATATTCTTTTACAAAAACAACCCTTACTTTTTATTTAATCACGCATATATCCTCCATTTTTTCAAAAAAAGGTCTTGCCACAAGAACCTTTTTTCAAAAAATAACCCCACGCGCGCGTCCCGCCTGTATTCGAACCCGCACCGTCCCGTTAGATGAGGACGCTCGCTGCCGCTGCGCTGCTGCTGCTCCTTTTCCAGTAATCTGCACGCATAAGCTTATTTATACTTTGTGGCGTTCGCTTTTTTTTTTTACAAAGTAGAAAATCGCGCGACCGTCCGCCCGAATCGATCCCGCCGAGTCGTTCGCCGTGCGCGCTTGCTACCTCTGCCACACGCCATCCTATGCGTCAACAAGTGGCTGCCCCAACTAGTACATGTATACTATGCAAAAAAAAAAACTAGTACGTGTATACGTCTTTAAACTCCGAGCCGTTCCGGTTGTTATGCGATAGTAAAAAAATATTATATGTCCATTGTGTTGTACAATTAAAAAAATGTTCGCCGCATTGTTTAATATGTATATTGAGCATTTTTTAATATACAATGATCTTATTTAAGTATACGATATCATATTATAAAAACTTAATCATGTATATATTGAACATTTTATAATGTACGATGTCTATATATATGTGTGTGTATGATTTTTATCAATATACACACACTACGTTCGGTCTGAAGAACAAACCTGCTAGTCTCTGCATTGTTTTTGGGTTGAGTTCAAAAAATTTAAAATTACTCTGAAAGGTAGATAGAGTGTTTATGCATTTAAAAAAATGTTCAGAACATTTTTGGGAAAAGTTGAACGCGCATTTAAAATTGTAGTATTTTATAAAATGTTCAGCATGCATTATAAAATTTATTACGACTACACAATAATTTTTAGTACATGTTTTTAAATTTTTGAGTAACTGTGCATTAAAAAAATACAACAAATATACGCAGTAACTGTGAGTTGGCCATATAATTTGTTTAGTTGTGTATCTGAAAAATATAATGAGAATGCATAGTAATTGTGCATGCGTGTGGTTCTGAGTGAAGACACATAAAATTATCTGAATATTTGTTTTTTAACTCAAATTTTTAAAAAAGATGTGCTGGCCTCACTGGGCCGCGGTTGGGCCATCCTGCAACCCATCCAACACTGGTCGTTTAGCTCGAACAGATCGGATCGGGGACGAGGCACACGGGCGGCGGGGTTTGAATCCAGCGACGGTTCCGGCGACCGCGTCGCCGCGCCGCTGCTCCGCCGAGCCAGCCACTGCTCCGCTGCGCCGGTGAGCCAGCCGCTGCTCCGCCGAGCTAGCCGCTGCTCCGCCGAGCCAATCGCTGCTCCGCTGCGCCGGCGAGCCAGCGTCTGGGCACCGGCGAGCCAGCGATGGGGCTCCGGCGAGGGGAGGCCGTCGAGGTCGAGGCGGCGGGGCTTTTGAGTGATTTGATTTACAACAAAGGTGTTTTTTGCAAAAATATATGCCACGTTGGCTCCCGACACACGGGTCCCAACGGTCAGATACACCGTTAATACGCGTTTATTCATGGCTTAGACTGTTTTGCAACATTTAGGCTTAGAGTTGGTACTGCATGGTAAAAAAATGACTAATGATACTGATCGGTTAAGACGTGCCGAAGTGTGGTAGTTCCTTGCAATTAACATAGTTCACAGGGAATGCTCCCAGAGCTATGGTCGGTTCGTCCCTTCCGCCGACCTCGTGCGCCGGAATCCACATGCAGCGGATGCGTCGCGTACGACGACCTCCCGCGTCACGCCCGCCCTGGCTAGTTTCCGCCATGCCCGGTCGACACTGTGCTGCTGCACGAGCATCGGACGCAACCAAAAACCCAGTTCGATACCTCACCTCCTCACCTACCTCGGCCGCCCGTATATATGTCGCGAGAGAGGCCTGGACAATGGCGGCCACACCGATCGATCTCGCACTACGGCTCGGCCCGACAAGTAGCCGGGGTGAGGTGACGGCCGGTGAGCTAGCGCGCTAGCGGCTCACGCTCACCTCAGTTCAGTTGTCGTCGGACTCGAGCAGAGTCGGTCGGTCATGGTCCTCATGGAGGCGCCGCTGCTGGCGAAGAAGCCAGCGGAGGGGGACGCGGCGGCGCCGAGCAGCTACGCGGAGGCGCGGGAGGCGCTGGTGCGGGAGGCGGAGCGGCTGTGGGCCATCGCGGCGCCCATCACCTTCAACATCCTCTGCCTCTACGGCGTCAACTCCGCCACGCAGCTCTTCGCCGGCCGCCTCGGCAACCTGCAGCTCTCCGCCGCCGCCGTCGGCCTCTCCGTCGTCTCCAACTTCTCCTTCGGCTTCCTGCTCGGCATGGGCAGCGCGCTGGAGACGCTGTGCGGGCAGGCGTACGGCGCCGGCCAGCTGGGCGCGCTCGGCGTCTACATGCAGCGCTCCTGGATCATCCTCGCCGTCTCCGCCGTCCTGCTCTCCCCGCTCTACGTCTTCGCCACGCCCATCCTGAGCGCGCTCGGCCAGGACGACGCCATCGCCGGCGCCGCGGGGGAGTTCACGCTGCGCATCCTCCCGCAGATGTTCTCGCTCGCGCTCACCTTCCCCACGCAGAAGTTCCTGCAGGCGCAGAGCAAGGTGATGGTGCTCGCCTGGATCAGCCTCGCCGCGCTCGCCGCGCACGTCGCCATGCTGTACCTCTTCGTGGCGCGCCTCGGGTGGGGGCTCGCCGGCGCCGCCGCGGCGTACGACGTCACCTCCTGGGGCATCGCCGTGGCGCAGGTGGTGTACGTGGTGCGCTGGTGCGGGGGCGGCGGCGGCTGGGACGGCCTGTCGTGGAAGGCGTTCGAGGGGCTGTGGGCCTTCGCCAAGCTCTCGCTGGCCTCCGCCGTGATGCTCTGCCTCGAGGTCTGGTACATGATGGTGCTCGTGGTCCTCACGGGCCACCTCGACGACGCGGAGATCGCCGTGGGCTCCGTATCCATCTGCATGAACCTCAACGGGTGGGAGGCGATGCTGTTCATCGGGCTGAACGCGGCCATCAGCGTGCGCGTGTCCAACGAGCTGGGCTCCGGCCGGCCGCGCGCGGCGAAGCACGCCGTGGCGTCGGTCATCCTGCAGTCCCTCCTCATCGGCCTGCTGGCCATGGCGCTCATCCTGGCCTACCGCAACAGCTTCGCGGCGCTCTTCACGGGGGACCGGGCCATGCAGGCCGCCGTGGGGAAGGTGGCGTACCTGCTGGCGGTCACCATGGTGCTCAACAGCGTGCAGCCGGTGATCTCCGGCGTGGCCATCGGCGGCGGGTGGCAGGCGCTGGTGGCGTACATCAACCTGGGCTGCTACTACGCGTTCGGGCTCCCCCTCGGGTTCTGCCTCGGCTACCTCCTCCGGCTCGGGCCCCAGGGCACCTGGGCGGGGATGCTGTGCGGGACGGCGCTGCAGACGGCGGTCCTGCTCGCCGTGATCTGGAACACGGACTGGGAGGACGAGGCGGCGCAGGTGAGCGAGCGGATCAGCGCGTGGGCCGGCGAGAGCAAGCAGCTGGCTCAGGGGGGCGCCGGCGCCGGCGACGACGGGGACCTCAAGGAAGCCTTCCGAGTGTGATCCGACGGTGCGCGTAGATCGTCCAAGGAATGTCAGCCATTGATTCCGGTGCTGGATTCATCAAATTAAAGCGCACGACCAAACTATATGGAGCTTTGTGTTTTGCTAGAACTCATCTAGATGAGAATAATTTGATCTCATTCATTTTAAAAACGAGAACAGATACAACCCACGTCAGCACACACGCATCTTATAGCATCACATTCAATGACTATAAAAGGTGAATGAGATCAAATTATATCTCATCTAAATGAGTTCTAGCAAAACTGTTTTTTGCGAATAAAGCAAGGGAGTACCTAGAACTCATTTAGATGAAATATAATTTGATCTCATTCACTTTAAAAACAAGAACACATACAACCCACGTCAACACACACACATCTTATAGCATCACATCCAATGGCTATAAAAGATGCACATTTAGATGAGTTCTAGCAAAACTGATAAAGCAATAAGAGTTTATTCCTCATATGATCATAAATCGTTTAATTAGGTAACAAATCGTCTAAGAGCATCTACTCCCTCCGTTCGGAATTACTTGTCTCGGAAATGGATGTATCTAGAACTAAAATACATGTAGATATATCCATTTCTGCGACAAGTAATTCCGAACGGAGGGAGTATAACCGGACTTTGCAAATCCGGCCTCCTATACGCCCGCGGGCGCTTCCACGACCGGCCCCTCATATATTACACTACGCATCCACATACCTCAAATCCGGATCCTCAAATTCATGCAATCCATGCACGTCGATCATAGTATACAAACTATCCGGATACCAAAGTTCCAAACAAAGCAAAGCAAATCATAGTTCAATAAACTGGACATGGCAAGTTAATAATGCCCACCGGTTTCCTGAAAAACAAGGTTAATTAGGATTTGCAATTCTTCAACCTCATGATATTTTTTTTTATCAGTCGTTCACGATCATACCCTAAAATTGCATAAAAGAAGGTTTTCCTTTACCACTTACTGTGAGGCAAGAGCCCCACGGCTCCTCCTATATTTTAAACAAAATGTGTACAAGAAAAAGCAGAGATGCTCCTTTGTATCAAGATATAGGATGTTTTTTGATACTTTCTCTTTGTATCAAAAAATATCTTATATTTTAATATGGACAAAGTACAACATTGTTGGTCTAGAAAGCCACCGAGAAAAATTGAGGAAGAAAGAAGAAACTAAAAATAAAAGAGAGAGAGAGAGAGCGCGCGCGCTTTGGCTATGCTTTAAAAAAGAAGGGTGGACAAGAGCCATGTCCACTGTTGATTGCGCTCTGGTACATTCGTAAACTAACCCGACTAGACCACTCCCCCGCAAAAAAAAAAAAAAACGACTAGACCACTACTCCCTTCGTTCCTAAATATTTGTCTTTCTAGAGATTTCAAATGACTACTATATACGGATGTATGTAGACATATTTTAGAGTGTAGATTCACTCATTTTGCTCCGTATGTAGTCACTTGTTAAAATGCCTAAAAAGATAAGTATTTAGAAACGGAGGGAGTAGTATACAGCTAAATGTTCAACAAACACGGCGGTTTCCTTGCGTGGAGTTCTCTTTTTTTGTGTTTGCTATTTGTAACTTATTGGAAAATGATAATCAGTCGATTTTCAGGGAGAGAAAGAAGAGCCGCGCACGGATCTCTGATGTTGAGATGGTGGCAACACGACCAGCCACAACGTCCCCGGGTGGCCTCGCTAAGACCATCGGAGACAGGGACATCACAGACAGAGGAGAGGCATGGGTTGACGGATACGGTGTAGGACGTGGTCGCCTGCAGCCAAAGACGGCGAATAGCAGAAGGGGGATGTTTAAAGGGAAGGCTGATGCGGCATCAACTCGAAGGAGGGGGTGGGTCACGTAGGCCGATGCAACAAGGTTTTGAATTGTCATATTCACTTGTCTATTTCTAATATTTTTGAACTTCCGTATTTGAAGCATGACAGGCAATCTATTCATCTTCAATCGTGGCAGTACAACGAATACCAGAAATAAAAATTACATCCAGATTCGTAGACAACCTAGCGACGACTACAAGCACCGAAGCGAGCCGAAGGCGCGCTGCCGTCATCGCCCCTCCATCGCCGGAGCCGGGCACAACTTGTTTTAGTAGACAGTCGGGAAGTCGTCGTGCTAAGGCCCCATAGGACCAGCACTCCAGAACAGCAACCGTCGTCGATGAAAAATAACGTAGATCGGAAGGATCCAAACCGAAGACACACGAACGTAGACGAACAATGACGAGATCCGAGCAAATCCACCAAAGATAGATCTGCCGGAGACACACCTCCACACGCCCACCAACGATGCTAGACGCACCGCCGGAACGGGGGCTAGGCAGGGAGACCTTTATTCCATCTTCAGGGAGCCGTCGCCGTCTCGCCTTCCTGAGTAGGACACAAACCCTAACAAGATTGAAAAAAAACGACTAAAGACGGAGCCCTCCCGCCGGCACTTGCCAGGATCCACCGCGCCTCCATGGCCCTAGGGCCACCGGAGACGAGGCAGACCTGCGCCGGCGCCGGTGAGAGGCACAAACCTAACTTTCTTTCTTGGAGGAGGAGGAGGAGGCAGAGCCCTGGCTCTAGGTACATCACAAATTGTGGCTTTTGATCAATGCACTACACTAGTTGTTGTTGCTACTCTACTGTGTTCGAGGGAGTCCCAACGACATCTATGTTGAACATCAAGGACATCCACTCGGAAATATTAGTGCTCATTAGCTTATTATCTAATATATTTGTTCAAAGGTCTCTAGAAAAAGTAGCTTATTACCTTGAACTAAACTATAGTTTCATCTCACACTAGCCAAATTATGCGTGAGAATTTCACAGTAATATAATTGCGAACCACAAATCATGAGTAATAAAATCCTATCAATGAACTGACCAAAATCTACATTTTTGTACACCAACATTAATAAAACTAAAAATGACATTTGTTGATGGATATCTACGTCTACTAACCATGGATAACTAGTTAGGTTGGAATTAGAGGGGCTTGCCCCTCCGCCACCTTATCAATATTTATTTACCTTGAGGTACATGTATCTTATAAACATCAATTATATTGATGATACATGCATGTGTTAGAGCATGTTTAGTAATATAGCCAACTGCTGGCTATATGATGTTGCCACATCATCTATAGCCATCAATTATTGTCACTCATACAACAAGGTTCTAGGTTGGTTATAATATTAGTACCTTTTCATTTTCTTTCTATCTCTTTTTTCACATTTATTGCATTTTGTCTAGGAGCATGTGTATAGCTAGATTCTTGCATGATAGCCCACTCTCCTTACTTTTTCATTTCTCTCTTCTCCACATAGACAAAGTTGCCATGTAAGAGGGTTATAAGCCCGCTATTGTGCTTGCTCTTAAGAAGTTATACGCTAAACCATTGATTTGGTCTTATCTACTCATTTGATATGGAAACATCAACGATGGATATCTTTGATTTGCATGAAACATCGGTTGCATGTTTCCAATGACTTTAATCAGCAACTACACATCCATTCCACATGGATTAAATTTAGCCATATTAACTTCTTCATGCATTTAATAACCTTTCATTTACACAAAGTAAAATTTCTTAGAAAAAGTTTCCCAAGGCAACGCACGGGATATCCTTCTAGTTCTAACTTCAAACAATTCTTTTTTGCTTATGTAGAGTGACATGGCAGGCCACGTGCTACTGCTCACAGATGGTGGGCCCACCACTGTGCTACGTGTCGCTCTCCAGTTTCTACAGTAGCAAGATCGTGGAGTGCACACGCTACATCTTTGGCCTCCACGACGCTGCAATGCTTGACACTAGATTCCCCGCAAAAAAAGATGCTTGACACTAGATGCTAAGCCTAATGCCAGGTGCATTA
Organism: Triticum dicoccoides; assembly: GCF_002162155.2. Taxonomy (NCBI): domain Eukaryota; kingdom Viridiplantae; phylum Streptophyta; class Magnoliopsida; order Poales; family Poaceae; genus Triticum; species Triticum dicoccoides. The sequence goes on from NC_041391.1 coordinate 706,042,229, forward strand.
TGCTTAGCATAATGAGTACCATTGTGGCAGTAGTCATGCCGCTAGAAATGCATAGTAGTGTA
>NC_041391.1:706042438-706055420 GCF_002162155.2 Triticum dicoccoides
TGTGTATCTCACATCAAAACGTACTTCATAATGAAATTTTACACACACATAGTATACATCTATAAGTACTTGTGTACTTATTTTCAGTTTTTTAAACTTATTGGCTCTTGGGTTGCATGGAGCCCGTAATTTTAAAAATATCAAAAGTGATGTTCTGTACCTCTTGTAACAGGAGCATTCGATTAGGTCATAAACTACTACAAAAAGAAAATATGGTTGTCTCACACCTTAGCACCCATGTTGCTCGGCCTGGTGACCAACGTTATCCTTTAGATCATGTTCAAAGATCCCGCTCGACCACCTGGTGCATGCTTGGAAGTGCTTCATCGTCGCAAGATGGCTACTGAACAAGATTTGTACCTGCTGATGTGTTCCCGCTTGAAGCGAGTAAGAATATCCCTTTAAAGCATCACTCTTTCGTGAGGCTAATAATTTTCTTTTGCAGATGACACATAACTGTTTTGGATACTCCCTGATACATCTCCAACGTATCTATAATTTTTTATTATTTCATGCTATTATAATATCAATCTTGTATGCTTTATATACCATTTTATATTGTTTTTGGGAATTAACCTATTAACTCAGTGCCCAGTGTCAGTTGTTGTTTTCTGCATGTTTTGGTTTTACAGAAAATCCATACCAAACGGAGTCCAAAGATGATGAAACTTATTGACGATTTTTTCTGGACTAAAAGAGACCCCGGGAGCTTTAGGGGAGACCAGACAATGCATGAGGAAGCCACAAGACAAGGGGACAATGCACGAGGAAGCGACACGCATGGATTTTCCCGAAACCATAGGATGTGGAAGCTGGAACAAGCAATCATATATGCTAGAATTGGCGGTTGGAGATGTTGCATCTGGCGATGTTTTTTGTCGGCACCAGAGCTGCAGCCGGAGACGAGATCGTCATCGTTTGTTACAACCGTATCCGGCAGAAGTTACATCCACTCTACATAGAGTTGCAACCCTTTCACATGGGAGCTGCAACCCTTTCACATGGGAGTTGCAACTGCCGACGACATAGGTTGATGAATGCTACAACCGTACACTACAAAAGCTTCATCCATGTTTCCGAGAGCTGCAACCGGCGACACCATCGTCGGGCAAATGCTACAACAGTGTACTTAAGAAGCTTCATCCATGGGCGCCATGATTTTTTTGCTGGAACCGCTACTCTTTTTTTTGCTGAAACCTTCTCTAGATTTTGCTGGAATTGAGAGGACCGTGGTGCCGTTGCCGTCGTGATTTTTTGCTGCATCAATTTCTTTCCTACAACCACTCCCGATTTTTGCTACTACCAGCTTTGTGTTTTGCTGGAACCAGCGGGCATTTTTGTTAATACCCTTTTTTTGGGGGTTTTGCTGGGACAACGAATTTTTGTTACCACCATCTATTTTTTTACTGGAATTAGTGCCTTTTTTTGGCTACCACCAGCTTGGTTGTCGAGCGACGCCATGGTTGCATGAATGTTGCAACTGGAGGGACGGCAACATCGGCGAGGACCGCTATTTTGCCACGGCACCGAGAAGGAGCACACATGGATGCACCTAGGAGTGGTAGGGGGGCAGAAAAGCTGCGTCAACGGCCTATATTTTTCTTTTGCGTTTTTGACGATGGTGAGCGGCGGCGAGTTTCAACGGCGAGCATCGAGGGGCGAGGCAAACATGGTTATGCCCGCCATGGATTTCCCCCGTGTTGGCCAGATCAAAGACGAGGGGGAGAAGAAAGAAGATGCACAGCTGGTGGCCGACTGGTCCAAATTTGGGTCGGCGCACCGGCTCCTAGCCCTGCCTTGGGTTGTTTTAAAGATGGCGATCTTGTTTTCATTTTTGAATCATATACTGTAGATCGCAGCAACAAAACAGACATTTATAATAGTAAATAAAAAATTAAAAGACGAAGTGATATATTATAAAGCAACGGAATCGCAACAAATTAGAGACGAGGCTGCTCAACCATCCGCCCCAAATAGGGTAGAGGAGCTCACCACCGGCCGCCACCATCGTCTACACCACCACCACCACCGGCCGCTGTCTGCCATGGCATACACGGAGCCTCTCCTTTTCACCACGCCACACAACACCCACAGCCCGCGCGCCCTCCACCGGGTCGCCGCCTTCGGTCCCCCCACCCCCGCCTCCACGCCCAGGAAGCCCGGCCAAGACGACGACGACGACGACGACCTTGCCGGCAGCAGCAGCATGGTAGTGTCAATGCGCGACGACGAGACCGGCGCTCTCGTGCCCACCGTCGGCGGCGAAGGCGACGAGCCGGACGACGACCCGCTGGACGCGCCGTCGGTGCGGACGGCGAAGGCCGCGCTGGCGGTGTTCGCGGACGAGTCGCGCCGGCTGTGGGCCATCGGCGCGCCCATCGCCTTCAACATCCTCTGCCTCTACGGCACCAACTCCACCACCCAGATCTTCGTCGGCCACATCGGTAACCGCGAGCTCTCCGCCGTCGCCATCGGCCTCTCCGTCGTCTCCAACTTCTCCTTCGGCTTCCTCGTGAGTCCCATTCCTCCTTTAATAATAGTTCTTCCTCCTCCGATCCATCGATCCACCGATCATGGCGATCCAGATCGAATTGACAGTGGATGCTTGTTCCATGCATGCAGCTGGGCATGGGGAGCGCGCTGGAGACGCTGTGCGGGCAGGCGTTCGGGGCGGGGCAGGTGGCGATGCTGGGCGTGTACATGCAGCGGTCGTGGATCATCCTCACCGCCTCGGCGGTCCTCCTCTCGCCGCTCTACATCTTCGCCGGGAACATCCTGCGGCTGCTCGGCCAGGAGGAGGCCATCGCGGCGGCCGCCGGCGAGTTCACGCTGCGCATCATCCCGCAGATGTTCGCGCTGGCCATCAACTTCCCCACGCAGAAGTTCCTGCAGGCGCAGAGCAAGGTGGCAGCGCTGGCGTGGATCGGCTTCGCCGCCCTGATCGCGCACGTCGGCCTGCTGGCCCTCTTCGTGTCCCTGCTCGGCTGGGGCGTCGCCGGCGCCGCGGCGGCCTACGACATCTCCTCCTGGCTGACCGCGCTCGCGCAGGTGGCGTACGTGGTCGGGTGGTGCCGGGACGGGTGGACGGGCCTGTCCCGCGCGGCGTTCAACGAGCTGTGGGCCTTCGTGAAGCTCTCCCTGGCCTCCGCCGTGATGCTCTGCCTGGAGATCTGGTACATGATGGTGCTGGTGGTGCTGACGGGCCACCTCGACGACGCGGAGATCGCCGTGGACTCCATCTCCATCTGCATGAACATCAACGGGTGGGAGGGGATGCTGTTCATCGGCCTGAGCGCGGCCATCAGCGTGCGCGTGTCCAACGAGCTGGGCTCCGGCCGGCCGCGCGCCACGGTGCACGCCGTGGCGGTGGTGCTGGCGCAGTCGCTGGCGCTGGGGCTGGCGGCCATGGTGCTGATCCTGGCGACCCGGGACGAGTTCGCCGTCATCTTCACGGGCGACCGGCACCTGCAGAAGGCCGTGGCCAACATCGCCGGCCTGCTCGCGGTCACCATGGTGCTCAACAGCATCCAGCCCGTCATCTCCGGCATCGCCGTCGGCGGCGGCTGGCAGGCCGCCGTCGCCTACATCAACCTCGGCTGCTACTACGCCTTCGGCCTCCCCCTCGGCTTCATCTTCGGCTACCTCTTCCGATGGGGCGTCAGGGTAAGCTAACCACCACCGCCGATCAGTTCTAGCATCCACCATGATCGATCACCTTGCTGCAATGCTGATCTGATTGTTGCTGCAGGGGATTTGGGCGGGGATGCTGTGCGGGACGGCGTTGCAGACGGGGATCCTCATGTACATGGTCTTCAAGACCGACTGGAAAGCAGAGGTAGCTAATTTCCTGCTGTTTAGTTCAGATTTGTACTGATCAATGGAAGATTTGTAAAAATGTGTGTCCTGATTTGTGCCGCGTGTTGATTTGAGCAGGCAACGAGGGCGCTGGAGAGGGTGAGATTGTGGGGAGGGCAGCACGCCAAGCTTCCCACCACAGACAGCGAAGAGACTAGCTAGCTAGCTGATTAAATTCAGAAACTGTGTACTAGAGCTTAGTTTCAGTTTTGTTTTACAGATAGTGTGTGACATCAGTTGATTGATCAGAATTATGTGAAGATTGAGGTAGATACTTAGCTCTGGGCTCTTTTGGACCTTGTTTGTAGAAACACCTGCGAATATACGTAGATCTACATACTGGATATATGACACGCTAAACTGAATTTTTTTTTAGAACTTCGTTAGGGTTTTTGAGTAATTTGATGAAGTAAAGTGTTTTGTCAGGCAACCCTAGCTTCCACACAACCTCTCATCCTTGCCGGCTGATTCTGTCGATCTTCCTCGGCTCCGGCTGCCGGTTTCGACACCGGGAGGCGGGGAACACTATGGATCTTCGGCTCGTTGGCATTTTGGTGTCCTCATGTCTCGTTCATATACAAACAATCTGAACTCATGTTTGCCATGAAAAAAAAATCAAGCTTTTAAGGTTGCGCGCATACAGTCAACACTAGTTTTAATCCACATTTTTAAATTCAAAGTTTCAAGCATAACATGCAAAGCAAAGTGAAGATCATCAAACATAGGACAAAGTGATCTAAAATGCTCAAACATGGAGCATCAAACACCACCATTGCCTCACTCAAACTTGTCCATCTTGGAATTGGATGGGACTAATAAGACTTTGAGCCATAGTGGAGAGATTCTGAGTTGAATTGCGTTTGAGACTTTGAATATAAATCATAATTAATTTTATCTAGAAAAGCCCGACGGGGTGATCATCAAGGTAGACTTCGAGAAAGCCTATGGGGCAGGGCGATTCTTTGCCACCTATCCTATTCAACACAGTTGCATATATGTTGGTTGCCCTAAGTGCAAATCGAGAAAGAAAATGGTCATGTTGGTGGACTCATTCCTTGCTTGGTCGATGTCAATGTGTTAGTATTGCATTATGTTGATGTCACCATCATTTTCTTGGAACATTATCTGGAAAAGGAAATCAATAAGAAGTTGATGGTTTGCATATTTGCACAACCTTTTGGCCTTAAGATTAATTTTGGTACGGGTGAGATATTTCGCTTTGGTAAGGCCAAATAAGCGAACAACTAGTACAAGCAACTTTTTGGTTGTGAGACAGGCTCACTCTGGTTCAGTATCTAAGGCCCATTTTGAGAGAAAGCTTGGTGGTTGAAAGGGCAAGTTTTTATCCTTTTTGTGCGTGTGTGTGTGTGGGGGGGGGGGGGCATTGTTCTCATTGGCCTGTTGATATTTATGATATCCTTCTTTGAGATACCCAGGGGGCAAGGATAAATGTAGACTTTTACATATCCAGATTTTGTGTCAGTGTGATGAGCATAAACAAAATACATGTTAACTAACGAGACATTATTTGTAGGGCAAAGGATCAAGGGGGCTTAGAGGATGAGGATTTTGAATAAAGAAAGTGTTTACTCAACAAATGGTTGTTCAAGTTTTTTACTGTGGGAGAAGGGTGATCAGATTTTTGCTACACAATAAATACCTTAACTCTAAGTCCTTGCCCCATATAACAAAAAGCAGACAAATTCAGATTCTCAAATATTTGATGAGAGTTAAAGGTGGTTTTTGTAGCAGGTGCTCCTTCTTGGTTGGTGATGGGCCGACAATGAGATTTCCGGGAAGACGCCTGGTTAGGGGACACCATTAAGTCTCTGGTATCTGACCTTGTATAATATTGTGAAGTGGAAATAAGTTTTGTCACATCGGTGATATGTGATGTATTGTTGAACATTGCATGTCGGCGGGCTCCACCTAATAAATGGATGACATCCTCTTGTAAATAGGTTGATGGGATCAAGTTATCGCAGGCCCCTCAACGTTTTTCGTTGTAAGTTGCATTCATCGGGTGTATTCTTGGTTAAATCTACGTAGGTTAACCTCATTAATGTTGGCCTTGTCTTAGTATGTTTGGAAGGTAAAATTCATGTTGAAAGAAAGTGGTACTTGAACAGGAGATGGAATATAACTTTAAAAAACTAATGACGAATGTTGTATAAAGTGTTGTTTTGTGACTATGATGAAATAATCTCTCTAATATTGTTTGTCACTCTCCATATATCCAGCAAAATACTAGCATTACAGTAATAATCTCTCTAATATTGTTTGTCACTGTCCATATATCCAGCAAAATACTAGCATGTTTATGGGTTTGTCGTGCACAAGTAGTACACCAGTAAGTCTGAAGCCATCATCTTGGCAACATTTGTCGCTACTTATATCCACTTGATGAAGGGGTGCCGATAGTCCGAGCCTAATACGAAACAGACCTTGCAGCAAAGCCTAACATCTAAAAATGGAGGCCCCAGCCAAGCCACATACCTGGTCTGGGGCACACACCAGTCCGACGCACTCTGAGAGGCCGCCGCCTTCCACCGATCCATCTTCATAATAGGTACTGATACACAACCTTGCCAGGTCTGCCATCGATGCCACCACGACGCTAGACGGCGCCATCCTCCTACGTGAGTCCGTCTACAATCATCGAACGCCGAGACTCCACTGCGCCATGCTGCGAAGATCCACAGTCGTCGATGCGTAAGATGAAACACTGCTCCACCAATGATTCTATCTGCTGGTCCCTCGAGCCCGTGCACACCTCCAAGACTGACGCCCCCAAGGAGGAAACGACGCAAGAGTGTCGCCGTCATTTGATCTAGGGTTTCCCCCGGAGGTAACAGATAGAGGTCTGGAACTTCTCCACGGCGATGTCTTTAAGAAGAGAACGATACAGAAGAGCACCGCCATCGCCGGCCTTGGCATCTAGCCAAGCGCAAGGTTTTCACCCAGATATGTTCGAAGAACCTCCATCAAGTCTTGAGTACAGATCGCCGCCATCTCTACCTAGGACTGGAAGTAGGATCTAGGCCGCCGCCGCACCGCGCGAGCAGCAGGGCCGCCCGAGACAAGCCCCAGCCGCGGCACCGGAGAGCCTTGCACCAGATCCCACCGGCGTCCGAGGAGAGGACGATGCCACGTACCCAACAGGAGAGGACGACGCCACGTACGCCCAGCAGCCATCGCCGCCCTTCTTTTTCCTAACCACCCCCCTCTTCAAAACTCTAGCCACCACCACTTCATCGCTCTTGCCGCACGAAGCCATTGGCCCTCTTCTCCCCCCCTGCCGCTTCAGCGATGGAGGAGGTGGGGACCTAGGATCTGCGTCGCGCCTATAGTCTGGTCTCTTTTAGTTTGGTTCCTTAGCGGCGCCTTTGTGGTGACAACGCTTGTGCTATCGTGCGAATCAAGAATAAGGTTTTCCATCTCTTTATACACCTCATTGGTGACAGTCTTGTTAACAATGCAGAGGAGGGGAGGAGGTTGGGGCCCTCGTTGACGGTTTGATTTGGGGTTGGGTGGTGTCTGGTCACTACTCTTAATGGATTTGCGGATCTAGTCATGTTTTCGCGTTATATTGATGGCCTTGGAGCAGAGGAGGTGGGGGCCTAGGATCTGCGTTGCGCCACTATAGTCTGGTCTCTTTTAGTTTGGTGGTGTCTGGGTCCTCCGACTCCGCCTTTTCACTTGAAAAAAAGGCTGTAAAAGTAATAACATAAAAATATAAATAAATAATATAAATTTAAAAAATAGGAAAAGATCAAAAATAAAAATGTCAGGAGTGGGGTTCGAACCCACGCCCTCAAACGAGGACCTGAACTTGAATCAGGCGCCTTAGACCACTCGGCCATCCTGATTAATTTACTTTTAATCCCCACGATTAACTATATAATCTATATTAACCAGCTCCTTAATAAAACCGTGCGATCCAGCCGTCCATCCACCATTCACCCCACCAACGGCCCAGATCAATCCCCAACCCTAATCCCCCCTCTATAAGTCCTCCCCCAACCTCCGACCCAAACCCTCACTCCCTCCCCAAAACCCTAAACCCTCCCTCCCGGCGGCGGCGGCGGCACCACACCACCAGCACCATGAGGGCACCCATGAGAGGAGGAGGAGGCCGCGGCGGCGGCAGGGGCTTTGGCGACAGCGGCGGCCGCGGGGGCCGTGGCCGCGGCTTCGGCGGGAGGAGCGACGGCGGCGGCCGCAGCGGCGGTAGGGGCTTCGGCGGCCGGAGCGCTGGCAGGGGCCGCGGCGGCGGCCGGGGAGGCGGCAGGGGTGGCCCCGGCATGAAGGGCGGGGCCAAGGTGGTCGTGGTGCCGCACAAGCACGACGGCGTCTTCATCGCCAAGGCCAAGGAGGACGCGCTCTGCACCAAGAACATGGTCGCCGGCGAGTCCGTCTACGGCGAGAAGAGGGTCTCCGTCCAGGTCCGTGCTCGCTCCCTCTCGGTTGCCTCTCATGCTTATGCGCAGTTCCACACAATGACTTTTCACTGCTGCTGTGCGTACGGCCAGCTTCGATTCAGCGGGGTCATCATCTTAGATTCGGCTATTGTTAGTTCCTAGAGGAGCAAATGATACTCTTATGTTGGTAGTTATTAGATATGTTCACTAGCTTTAAATTCTGTTTATTGATTATTATGCTCTGTTCTGCTTCTAGAGCATGTGAATGATGTTCACTCTGTTATGCTTCTAGAGCATGCGAATGATGTTCATCGCTGCTTGAAAGATGCGCTTTTTTTGATGCATATATGTAAATGATGCAATTACTGGCTGATAGAGGTGCACTTATTGGCGATGTTGTGAGATGATGTTCATTACTGTTCTACAGGTGCAGTAGACTGATGTTCATTACTGTTTTGTTATTGAATTATTGTACAGAACGAGGACGCGTCCAAGGTTGAGTACCGGGTGTGGAACCCCTTCAGATCCAAGCTGGCCGCTGCCGTGCTCGGTGGTGTGGACAACATCTGGATTGTGAGTCCTTTTTGTGCCCTGGCTAGCATTCTGAATTGTTTGTATACCTTGCTTTGTCAAGGATGTAGGTCAGATTATAGTCATTGTTGTAGTAGCTGACTTCTTGGTGGTTGTTTCAGGCTCCTGGAACACGCGTGCTGTACCTCGGAGCCGCCTCTGGAACAACCGTGTCTCATGTGTCCGACATCGTTGGACCGGTGAGATCTCGTCGCTATTTCCTTTGTGTATTTCAGTGAATGTCGCTTAATGTGAGTTGTCTTAACGAAGTCTTATCACTTTGCAGAATGGGTTGGTGTATGCCGTTGAGTTCTCTCACCGGAGTGGTAGGGATCTTGTCAACATGGCCAAGAAGAGGACCAATGTTATCCCCATCATTGAGGATGCTAGGCACCCGGCAAAGTACCGGATGCTGGTCGGCATGGTTGATGTTATCTTTTCAGATGTTGCACAGCCTGACCAGGTATGCCTTTATGAAGAATTTCTAGAGCTCTGTTTCTACATTCTTGCTTACTGTCAATATGAGACATTATAGTTTACACTTACTGGTATTGTCTGTCTGTGTGCAACTCCTTTGTGAGTTGTTGGCGGCTTAGCAAAAGATGAGCTTTACTCGGATTCCCCTTCAGGACATCAAATGGATGATGCAAAATCGAGTCTCTGATGCGTTCATGCCTCTTTAATTTTTTGTCTCTTATGCATTTTGATTACAGCCATACTAAAATCCATTACCATAACATTTGATGGTATATCAAATGATCCCCATACCAGTGGTTAACAATAACTGGTGTGTAACAATCTACTTTTATTAGTGTGCAATGTTTACTTGATTTTCTGTAGCCATATTTGGGCTTAGCAGATGATGAGCTAACTCGGATTCCCCTTCAGGACATCACAATGTATGATGCAAAATCGAGTTTCTGATGCACTTATGCCCATTGCCAGACCTTTCCTTTTGTGTGTTGCTGCATTTCTATGTTCTTGGATTTTGGATTTTGACCATCACGTAATTGTATTTCACTGACTTGGTGTTAATTTGCCTTTTATCTGCCTTGTTTTGCTTAACATTTAAGTTTGGATGGTGTGTTACAAGTAGCCTTGCACCCTTCCCACTGTGACACAGCGTATATGATTAGCCAGTCCTGTATTTATTTTGGTTGGAAGTTCCCTTCTTCCCCGAGGCCTGTTCTATCTTCTGTGAGTCTTCTTTGATTAGTCATGTTCGGCTCTTAGATATATCGATATTTTGTTGTACCTTAACCTCTTTTGATATTTTGACAACCGTGATGAGCCAATTTTACAGTTACAGACCTGTAATGACTCCTGCGGTAATGATCGCATGGCAAAAGAACATCTAAGGGACTGAGTTGTCTTGGAAATCTAGATTTGTATCTTGGATCTTTCCTGTATCTAGTTGTCTTGATCATCTTAGATCATGCTTTTCGTGTTTCGATCTGCTTCTCTTAACAGTATTCGTGCCTGTGAATTAATTTCTATGGTTCCTGGGTAATGAGGAGATGGGAAGCAGAAATTAATGTTCCTCTCGCTATCCAGTGCAGAACTTCTTGTGTTGCGATTGGACGTCGAGGAACTACACTTCTCTTTTTGCTTTTAAATTTGCTGGTCCAGTTACAATTTCCAGTTTGATCTTTGATAACATCGTGTTGTCTTGTAATCTTATCTCTTTGCTTCACATTCCTTTCTTTGCTCACAATATTGAACCCACATTGAGGCTTGATTTTGAATTTGTTCTTGCATTATCAATAATAAAGCCTCAGCTTTAATATTGAAGCATGATGTGGGTGACTTGTTAATATTGTGATTGATCACTTCTGAGCCTTGTCATTGCATCTTCTGTTCCACAGGCTAGAATCTTAGCCCTTAATGCATCATACTTCTTGAAGAATGGCGGCCACTTTGTCATTTCGATCAAGGTACCACTCAGTTTCATACTTGGAGCATGCCTTAGAAAATCTGAAATTTCCATTTGAGCTGACATTGCTCTTTGCTTTGAATCAGGCCAACTGTATCGACTCGACCCAGGCTGCCGAGGCGGTGTTTGCGAGCGAAGTGGAGAAGCTGAAGGCCGACCAGTTCAAGCCCTCGGAGCAGGTGACCCTGGAGCCCTTTGAGCGCGACCACGCCTGCGTTGTCGGTGGTTACAGGATGCCCAAGAAGCAAAAGTGAAGTTGAGAGGAAGCAAAAGAAGTGGATGTGTTGTTTCTGCCATCTGCTTGCTCGGATGTACTAGTAGCAGTAGTAGTAATGTGTGACCCAAGTGTAAGGGGTTTTGTGAGACAATTCCTGCTGTTTTACAGCAATTATGTTAAACTTGATTTGAGCAGAAAATGTCACTCCATCTGAAATGAGTGAACACACTAAAAATGTTAAAACATCTCTTATTCGTGAGCATCTTATATATTTTTAAAAAACAACCCTAGTTGAGCAAGAGACTGGAGATATTCACAGAAACAATGAAACTGAACTGAAAGGAAGACAATTATCCTTGTATGACTGGGCATCAAAATACAAATTTAGAGTTGTCTCAAAAAGTTCTATATCAGCCACTCATACATAGCTCAGAATTTAACAATATTTTTTCAGATTTCTGTAAAGAGGAATATCAATTTCAGCATGCTACTCAGAGTTCAGGTCATCCGGAATAAAACAAAGGAAAAGGAAAAGAAGATCTCACCAATCAAACTCAAAGCAAGTCTACCAGTGGCTGCTTGTGGCCATTGGAGCCAATGTTGGTGTTTTGTGTAAAAGCTTCCAGCCTGTAAGAGAATTGTTCGGTTCATGTTAAACTTGATTTGAGCAGAACATGGTTATATCTCTGACGCAAACTTGATTTGAGCAGGAAATGCTCATCTTTTGCACAGTTATCTGTTTGAACATGATGCACACCGCCGCAACCCCTCTAGGACTACCAAGCCTCCGTCGCGGCCGTCCTCCACGCCGACGATCTCAAGCGCCGCAGGTTCGCTTTCTATTTCGTGGAATATTCAGATCAATTCAGACTCGTCGCTAGATTTCTAAGGAGAAAGTTGCTATGACGTGCTCGGCTCGGTCGATTGTCCAAATCATTCGGCCATAACTTGACTTGACTTGATGAAAAGTATGCATGCAGTGCAAGGCCATGACGACGACTGCGAATGCGCTGCTTCTCTCTGCTATTATACTACATAATTAACACTTGTTAATTAATCCTAACACTCTCCACACTATCTGCACTACTCCTTTGCTTGTTCAATTGCTTTGCATGGCATGACTGTTCAGATCGTTATAGTTTTCTCATGGTTAAGAGCATCTCCAGCCGTGCCCCCCAACAGGCCCGCCAGGTCCTTTTCTAGCGCCGGCGCTGAAAAAACGGCCTAGTCAGACCCAGGCGCCAGCGTCAGTTTCGGTCCTAACATGCCGCGCATGGAGTGCCCGGTGCCCCTCACCTTCTCGCGCCGTCGCGGCAGCTCCTGGACGCCGCGGCGGATGGAGACGGCGACCTCCTCGTCGTGGGGCTCTGGCTCCCTCTCCTTCGGTTCGCCGGCGCTCCGCCCCGTCAAGCCGGAGCCACAGGAGACACCGCTCGGGCGCCGCACCCGCCCCTCTCCTTCTTCCCGGCTCGTGAGACCGAAGACCGAGCCGGGGTTGCTCCTCGTGAAGAAGGAGCATGCGGACATGGCCGCCTCCGCCGAGACCGCCCTCAAATGGGCGAAGGCGGACTACGTCCGCGAGCAGGTGGAGCGCCAGCGCCGCGCCCTCGAGGAGATCGCCGCTCGGCGCCGCAGACGTGAGGAGGGCGGCGTCGTCATCCTCAACAACAACGATGAGGAGGCGCCCATGCCGTCCAACCCCTGCGCATCGGCGACGCTGGTCAGGGTTCCAGCAAGGACAACGGCGGCACGCACGACGACGGCGACTATACCCGGTTCTACAGGCTCCTCGGCACGTAGAAGGCGGGCTTTTCGGCAGCGGCGCGGCGGCGCAGTAGTGCTAGGCGTTTTTTAGTTTAGTTTAAATTTATGTGTTTTAGTTTTTGTACAAATATCAATGAAATCGTCTAGTTTGGATGAATATGCGTCGTGTTTGGCTGAACTTTGGCCGAGTTTATTTTTCAAAAACGGGGTGTGTGTGTGTGT
>NC_041391.1:706055687-706066537 GCF_002162155.2 Triticum dicoccoides
GGGGGGGGGGTTGTGGGGCGGCGTTTGGGAAACCGACCGCCCCCACGTTGATATTATCGCCGGCGCGCCCCCAGGCGGTGATATTTCAAGCTCATGGGGGGCCGAACGGCTGGAGATGCTCTAACTTCAGTATTAGAGTCCCCGAAAAAAAGAAAACTTCAGTATTAGAGAAGTATGCATACAGCATGACAAAGACCAGGACCTGGACTTGCTTTGCTTGTGGACCATACAATGGGAGTGGTTGTTGGTAAATTCTGATGAATATGTTGAGTACTGAGAGCTACGAGTCTTTGTATTTATGCATCTAAATTTGTGTATTTCAGGTAGACGGAGGGGTCGCCAACACTAAAATAACTCTCTAGATCTTAATGCTAGACGTGACACACAATGTGTGTTATTGAGCGAATGCTGGATACAGATTACAACTCCAACTTGTGCCGTGCTGTGCATGGTGGGCTGTCCGAATCAACAAATTATAGCCACACCTTGAGTATAGGAAAAGTATGCATGACAAGACCAAGATCAAGACGTGGGTTGTAGACCATACTCCTATACTGCGGTTATGGTGGAACTTGAATAAGAGATAAGCTGCTCTGTCATCCATTCTCCTTTCCATCCGCCATTTCCAATCAATATGACTAAGCTTGCGCTCCTCGTCCGAGGAACTGCACTACTGATTTGTCTATTGATCTTCCAAGCATCATCCACTTCACATGGCCAAGCGAGTGTATCAGGAGTCTGCATCGGCAGCGAGCGAGATGCGCTTCTGTCCTTCAAGGCAAGCCTCCTGGACCCTGCTGGCCATCTCTCGTCATGGCAGGGTGAGGATTGTTGCCAATGGAAGGGAGTCCGCTGCAGCAACAGAACGGGCCATCTCATCAAGCTCAACCTCCGCAACATCGACATGGAAATGGAAGACTACATGGACAACATGGGCTACTACATGTACGACTACAACTACCCGAACAGGAGCGGATCATTGAGCTTGTCGGCAGGCGAGATGAGCTCTTCTTTGGCGACTTTACAACACCTGAGTTATCTTGATCTGAGCTGGAATGACTTCAACGGCACAAGCATCCCTGTGTTCTTGGCTTCCCTCAAGAACCTAAGGTATCTCAACCTCTCGTCGGCACGATTCGGTGGGAGAATATCTTCCCAACTTGGCAATCTCTCAAAATTGGAATATCTTGATCTCAGTGGGAATTATAACTATTATGATGGAAATAACTCTTACATAGTGGATCTTGCATGGTTGCCACGTCTCTCTTTGTTGAGACATCTTGACATGAGTTCTGTGGATCTTGGTTCTGCGAGGGATTGGTTTCAGAGAGTTAGTATGCTTCCTTCTCTTAAAGTGCTTCGCTTGTCCGGCTGTGGACTCAATGGTACCGTGTCTGCTAGTATATCAATTTCCAACCTCACACATCTTGAGGTCCTTGATATATCCTATAACACCTTCAGAATACCTTCCCAATTTGGAAATCTCACAAAGTTGCAATATCTTGATGTCAGTGGGAATTATTATCCTGATGTGGCTCTTGCATGGTTGCCACGTCTATCTTTGTTGAGACATCTTGACATGACTTATGTGGATCTTGGTTCTGCGAGGGATTGGTTTCAGAGTGTTAATATGCTTCCTTCTCTTAAAGTGCTTGGCTTGTCCGGTTGTGGACTCAACAGCACCATGTCTGCTAGTATATCACTTTCCAACCTCACACATCTCGAAGTCCTTGATATGTCTGGTAACAACTTCTATACTTCACTCAAGCATGCATGGTTTTGGAATCTCAAAAGCCTTAAGGAGCTTTACCTCTCCGGTTCCAGCTGGATAGGGTCTATTCCTAGTGATTTGGCAAACATGACGGCCCTTCAAGTCATAGATTTAACTGGGAATCAGCTCGTGGGTTTGATACCAGAAAAATTGGGAAATTTGTGCAATTTGACCAGAATGAGGTTCAGTGGTAACAACATAGGTTCGAGCATAGGGGAGTTCATGGGGCGATTGCCAAAGTGCTCGTGGAATACACTGCAAGAATTCTCAGTGCAATATGCAAATATGACCGGGAATCTACCCGGTTGGATTGGGAACATGACCAATCTTAGTGTTCTTCAAGCATCTAAAAACATGTTAACTGGCACTCTACCTATAGGAGTTGGAGCACTGAGTACTTTGAAAATGCTGGACCTCGGGTACAATAACTTCAGCGGCGTGCTATTGAAAGAACATTTTGCAAGCTTAGGGAAATTAGAGGTTCTGGAGCTCGGGTACAATAGCTTCAGCGGTGTGCTCTTGAAAGAACATTTTGCAAGCTTAGGCAAATTAGAGCTTTTGGACCTCAGCTACAATAACTTCAGCGGTGTGCTCTTCAAAGAAATCTTTACAAGTTTAGGTAATTTGGAATATTTGGACCTCAGCTATAATAATTTCAGTGATTTTCTCTTGAAAGAACACCAAACAAGTTTAGGTAATTTAAATCATTTGGATCTCAGCCATAATAAATTAGATAGTGTGCTTGTGGAGGAGCATTTTGCAGGCCTATTGAATTTAGAGTATTTAGACTTGTCGTACAACCCTCTGAGATCAGCTATCAACCAAAAATGGGTTCCACCATTTAGATTGAAGGTTGTAAAATTCCAATCATGCCAACTGGGACCCATCTTTCCAGAGTGGCTAAAATGGCAATCTGACATTGATGTTCTTGTTCTCAGTGATGCAAAG
The DNA here is from genome assembly GCF_002162155.2 of Triticum dicoccoides. Lineage (NCBI taxonomy): Eukaryota > Viridiplantae > Streptophyta > Magnoliopsida > Poales > Poaceae > Triticum > Triticum dicoccoides. The sequence goes on from NC_041391.1 coordinate 706,058,407, forward strand.
CTGGATGATGTTATTCCTGATTGGTTTTGGGTAACATTTTCTCGAGCTTCAACCTTGCAAGCATCAGGAAACAAATTGCGTGGCTCATTACCAGCAAATCTACAACACATGTCAGCTGACTATATACATCTCGGGTCCAATAAGTTGACAGGTCAAGTTCCACAGTTGCCTATAAATATAAGCCGACTGGACCTATCTTCAAACTCTTTATCTGGGTCATTGCCGTCAAAGCTAAATGCTCCTGCACTCGAAGACTTGATGCTTGCAAATAATCAATTAACAGGCACCATCCCGTCGTCTATATTCCAATTGACTTCTCTGTATAGGTTGGACCTATCAGGAAACCATTTAGAAGGAGATATTATGCAGTGTTGGGAGGAATCTGATGCAAACTCTACAAGTCAATTTGGTTGGAACTTGTTCAGCTTGGCCCTAAATAACAACAACCTGACTGGTCAATTCCCTAAATTTCTTGCAAGGTCATGGCAATTGATGTTCCTTGACCTTTCTTACAATAGGTTATCTGGAGCATTACCAGAATGGTTGCCAGAAAAAATCCCACGGTTGAAAATATTAAGAGTGAGATCAAATTTGTTCAGTGGTCATATTCCTAAGAGTTTCACTTCCCTTCGCCGTCTTCATTATTTGGACATAGCACATAACAACATATCAGGAAGCATACCGCGGTCTTTGCCAAACTTGAAAGCAATGAAGGCAGTGGTGTCACATGACATGAAGGATTACTACTATGAAGAGAGCATCCCAGTAATCATGAAGGATCAAAAGCGTGACTACACCTTCGCAATCTACAATCTATTGGCAATTCTTGATTTGTCAAGTAATAATTTGGCAGGGCAGCTTCCAGAGGAGATAACTCTACTCATTGCACTTACCAGCCTGAACTTATCAAATAATCTGTTCATAGGAACAATCCCAAACCAAGTTGGTGATTTAAAGAGGTTGGAGTCACTCGACCTATCCTTCAATGAGTTTTCTGGTGCAATACCCTCAAGCTTATCAGCTTTAACTTATTTGAGCCACTTGAACTTGTCATACAACAATCTGTCCGGTGCAATACCATCCGGCCAACAGCTACAAGCTCTTGATAACCAGATGTATATCTACATCGGTAACCCTGGTCTTTGTGGAGATCCTGTTGGCAGGAGCTGCTCAACACATGATGCAGAGCAAAGTGGCCTTGAAGATATAGATCATATGCCATCTGTTTATCTTGCCATGAGCATTGGATTTGTGGTGGGTCTGTGGACAGTTTTCTGCACCATGTTGATGAAGAGGACATGGAGGGCTGCCTTCTTCCAGTTTGTTGATATGATGTACGACATGGTTTATGTGCAAGTGGCTGTAAGGTGGGCTCACGTGATGGAGAAAACTCAAGACGGTGCACCATGAAGTGCCAAACTCCGCAGCAAGCGAATTGCATGTATCTAAATAGTATTTGCACCGTATCTCTATTTGTAGCTCTAAATGAGCCTTGGCTGGATGTCTGTACTCTATTGTATTGTTATTTGTATGTTTGCACCATAGCTCTATCTGTTGCTCTAAATGAGCATTGGCTGGACGTTTTGTACTGTATCGTATTGGTATTTGTATGTCTATACTTGAACCAATGAAGAGCATGTATACGTTTTGCTGGATTGTTTAAGCTGAAGAAAAAATATACTGCCCTATAACTGCACTCTGCCTTTTTCATGTTTTTCGGTAGCTTTGTAGCATCTGTTCCCAGAGAGTGATAATTCATTTACATAGCAAAGAAAAAAGCACCTGTTGGTTAATATAAAAACATATTTGTTTGTTAATATTAAAACATATTTGTTTGTCTGTTCAGCATCAAGGAGCAGAGGAGGAAAGCTCTGTTCCATTTGAGCTGACGTTTCTTTATTTTGGTGAGGTAAACTGTATCGACTCAACCATGCCCATCATGGCTGTGTTTACCAGCGAAGTGAGAAGCTCGAGGCCGACCAGTCCAAGTCCTTTGAGTGCGACCACGCCTGCATCTTTGGTGGTTACAGGGTGCCCAGGAGGTAAAAGTGAAAGTAAGAAGAAAATAAGTGTATGTTTTATGTCTACAGACTGTTTCATTTCAGAAAAATTGGATTTTTTTGCGCCCAGGAACTGAAGCCAGTATAGAATAACAAGTGTATGTAGTATAAATTCACTGGTGTGCATGATGGACATTTAGAACAAAGAAACAAATTGTGAGCAGTCACAAACCGCGTCGTATCCCATAGTCAACACTAACGTCTGTAATCTTCAGCTATTAAACTTGTTTCCAGGGGAAAAACTTCAGTTGTTAATATCAAAACCACCATTTAAACTTCGCTTCCAGGGGAAAATAGGATGAACTGCAGCTGAATTGTTTTGGGTACTGTGTGGAGTCACTTCTTTCTCCCAATCTCCTGTTTCCTTCTACAACCCGGTACCTTGCTCTTCCTTCTCCAGTTTACTGATATGATATACAAAATGATGGATAAAACTCAAGACAGTGCACCATGAAGTGCCCACCCCGCGGCAAATGATGGATAATGCTATCTGTACGCTTGCACCATATCTTTATTTCTAGCTTTAAAATGGACCTTGGCTGGTCGTCTGCACTGTACTGTATGGTTATGTTTCTACATTAGCAAATGAAGTGTATGCATAGGTTTTGCTGATTGTTTAAGCTGAAGAAAAATATAACGGCACCTATGCATTTTTGGTGGTGTTCAGTTTGCTTTGTACCATCTATTCCCAGTAATGTTCTGTTTGCTTTGTTCACTGCAGGTAGCCTTATTCATGTTAGTCTGAAGTTGCCATTTGAGCTGACATTTCTTTGCTGCAAACTGTAGCGACTCGACCATGCATGCATCTCTCTGCTGTAGCGAGCAAAGCACAAGTTCAACATACAGTCGGGTAGCTCTATTTTGATTGATTTTAAGATCGATGGTAATTTAGCATGCCTCTTGACAGACAACATTTCTTCTCTGTTTCACTGACCCACTCTGTGATGCTCTGCTTCATAGTTCTAAAGGAGCCTTGGTTGGACGTTTGTACTGTACTGTATTGGTACCTGTATGTCTATACTTTGACAAATGAAGCGTATATATATGTTTTGCCGGATTGTTTAAGCTGAAGAAAAAAATATACAGCCCTATAACTGCACTCTGCCTTTTTTATGTTGTTTGGTTTGCTTTGTATCATCTATTCCAAGAGAGTGATAATTTATTTGCATAGCAAAGAAAAAGGCACCTGTTGGTTAATATGAGAACATATTTGTTTGTATGATATCTCTGAAGGCAAGAGAGTGCTTGAACTCTTATTCATGTTAATTTGAAGCCTCCATTTGAGCTGACGTTTCTGTATTTTGGTGAGGCGAACTGTATCGACTCGACGACGCCAGCCGAGGCTGTGTTTGCCAGCGAAGTGGGAAGCTCGAGGCCGACCAGTCCAAGTCCTCGGAGGAGGTGACTGCCCTTTGAGTGCGAGCACGCCTGCATCTTTGGTGGTTATAGGATGCCCAGAAGGTACAAATGAAAGTAAGAAGAAAGTAAGTGTATGTTTTATGTCTACAGACTGTTTCATTTCAGAAAATCAGATTTTTTTTGTTTTGCGCTCAGGAACTGAAGCCAGTACAGAATAACAAGTAGATTCAGTACAAAATTTACTTGTGTGCATGACGGACATTTAGAACAAAGGGACAAATTGTGAGCAGTCACAAACCGCGTCGTATCCCATAGTCAACACCAACGTCTGTAATCTTAAGCTATTAAACTTGTTTCCAGGGGAAAAACTTCAGTTGTTAATATCAAAACCACCATTTAAACTTTGCTTCAAGGAGAAAAATAGGATGAACTGCAGCAGACATTCTGGTCTTCGGTTTCATGCGAACTCACACGCTTAAAACATCCAAAAATGCACGAGTCTGCTAATGAAAACGAACTAAAAAGATGTGAGGGAAGCTTCATATCATTTGGAAGTAAAACTCAATGCTGAAGTAGGCGCTCGAGATTTGGTCAAGCAAAAGCAAAAGCAGATACAAGGTAAGGTCTCTGTTTCAGCAAACCACTGACCAACAGACAGCTCGAGATTCAGTCATTCTGGTGACAATGACATGGCACATGGACATAAATCAGAACCACCAGACACTCCCACAGTGTATAGATCGAACGAACACCAATGCCTCGAATCAGCTCCCCGGGCCTCAGTACCGAATCAGCTCGACAGAGAGATGCTCTGCTTTTACTAGTCATGCAGAAAGCGGATTGTGCGTCGCCACACTTGCATAGTTTTTTTTTGCGGGGGGAAAAGAGTTTTATTCCAAAATGATATGGTTACAGTCAAGAGGCAAGAGTTCCTCTATACATGGGGGTCCTCTGTGTAGCCATACAGCAGTGCTACACTCAGTACGACTATATGTCGTGAATCGATCTGCTACCCTATTTTGTTCCCTACCCTACTACACTTGCATAGTATTAATAAGACCGATCACAGAAAACCTCACTAACTTCCCAAGATAAAAGGGTGGAGGAACTTAGCTTCTGGTACCATTATCACACACCCATAATACCAATAGCTGGTACAAAAAAAACCATTGGCGTATAAATGACTTCCCAAATTGATTATCTCAAACACTACAGTACATTCAGTACAGTCGCAACACGCACGGAACATATGAAGAATACATGCTTTAAAGTGCTACCCGAGTTTGGAGTTTTTTGTCCTTGGCTATTTCCGCGACAACCATCTCTATGCTGTAGCGAGGCCTACAGTCAGGTAGCTCTATCACTGATTGATATCAAGATCGATGATAATTTAACATTCCTCTTGACAGACATCATTTCTTGTCTGTTTCACTGGGTCACTCTGTGACACTCTGCTTCATAGTTCTGAAACAATCTTATGCCAAAGCGTGTGATGAACTGATGATCCATTTATTCGTTTCGGGTTAAAAATGTACAGCGTTACAACCCCGTGTATCTTTTTACAGATAAGCATGATGAGGAGCATAGATCTTCAGCCAAGTTTAGAAGTGATTCACCTAACCAAATTCAAGACTCGGCTTGCTGTCAAAGGAAGGTGATTGGATCTCAAGACTCGGCGAACTGAACAGAAGAAGGCAGCTGGTTGTTGGGTAGATAAAAGCAGAGAAGCCTCTCTCCTGTGGACCAGCCTTCCTCCTCTGCTCCTCGTCTCCTTTGCCAGCCTTCCATCTGCACATCATTGATCCTCCGCATCTTCCCAGCTCTCCTCCTCTGCTCATCGTCTGCTTCGCCAGCTATGCAACCTGGCTTCGACTACTCATTGATGAATTCTTGTTCCCTTCTCCTAGTGCTTTGCTGGTCCCGCTTTGCCCGTGAACTTGGGAGAACCTGGCTTTGCCTGTGAGAATTTGATCCATGTACTTTGTGAGCTCGTAGGCTATCTTTATTCCTGATGATGGCTCGTTGTGCTCAGCAGTTCATACCTTATAGCTCTTATGCTTGCACATCCAAAAATAAAAACCGCATGACAACCTCTGCCCCCCTCTGCGAAGAGCCTATCTTTTGCTTTTCGGTAATTACTTTAAGCAAGAGTCAATAAGGTTCATCCCTCTTTCGCTCTATGTATTCTCTAGTTGGCAAACATCATGTGGTGAGGAAAAATCCATGCATATATATCCAGTTGGATGTAGTTGATCATAAGTTATTATTGTTGACATTATCCTTGAGATAAATAAGTTAGGCGGTGAAAACTATAAACCCCCATCTTCCTATGAGTTTGACTGAAACTTTTGCTCTATAAATATGTCGTGAGTGTTAGCAATCATAGAAGACTAAATGATACTCCCTCCGGTCCTTTTTTCTTTGCGCATAACTTTTTCCCTTTCTCCCTCATTAGTCTGCGCACTGCCCGTTTCTATCGCTACTTTCCAACTGTACCCCGCTGAAACAACACTAATTAGGCTCGTAGCAGAGGAGCGCCAACCAATCAATCCTGCATGCAGCGGTCCCATGTTGCGCGCGTGGGGGAGAGAAGGCGAGACCCAAGCCACCGCCCAATGGACTGCATGCAGCAGTTGACAAAGTACGGCACTTTCCATGCACGCAGAAGGGTAAAACCGTCCAAAACACACCCCATCCATGCCTTCCTTGGTATCCGGGATTCTCCTTATGCGCAGGGAAAAAGGACCGGAGGGAGTAGGTGAGTATGTGAACTTGCTAAACAAAGCTCTTACATAGACTCTGTCTGAAAATATGATGAATTGTGATTGTTTCAATGACTGACATCATATTTTGTTAGTTCCCAACGAAGTTTATAGTTCATACTTCAACTTGTGAATGAATTGTTACTTTAGCATGAGAAGTTTTATGACGATATATTGCTGCTATGATAGTGATCATGATGCTCTCATGTCCGTATTTTATTTTTATAGACATCTCTCTCTCTCTCTCTCTAAACATGTGGTCATGATTAACGATTTCAGCTTTCGCTTGAGGACAAGCGAGGTCTAAGCTTGGGGAGTTGATACATCCATTTTGCACTATATTTTCCTACTTTTATTTATTATATTTTGGGTTGTTATTTCATTTTATGATGCAATTTTTATGCTTTCTCTCTCTTATTTTACAAGTTTTACATGAAGAGTGAGATTGCTAATAGTTGGAATTATGGACCGAAAAAGGCTACAACAGAGATATCTATTCTGCACAATACAAAATGACCTGAAAATTTATGGAGAATTGTTTTGGAATATATAATAATATTGGTGGAAGAAATACCAGGAGGGGGGCCACCAGGGAGCGACAAGCTCAGGGGGGCGCCCTACTCCCCCGGGCGCGCGTACTGAGATTGTGGGCCCCTGGTAGGCCTCCGGTACCCATCGCCATATGAAGCCATTTTCCATAGAAAAAATAACGAGAAGACATTCAGGACGAAGCGCCGCCGTCTCGAGGCGGAACCTAGGCAGGAGCACTTTTGCTCTTCGGCAGAGCGATTTAGCCGGGGAAACTTTCCTCCGGGAGGGGGAAATCGAAGTCATCAACATCAACAATGATCCTCTCATCGTGGGAGGACCAATCTTCACCAGCACCATCTCATCTCAAAGCCTAGTTCATCTTTTGTATTCAATCGATGTCCCCAAACCTCAGATTGGTATCTGTGGGTTGCTAGTAGTGTTGATTACATCTTGTAGTTGATACTAGTTGGTTTATTTGGTGGAAGATTATATGTTGAGATCCTTAAGCATATTCAATACACCTATGATCTTGAACATGAAGATGATTTGTGAGTAGTTACTTTTGTTCTTGAGGACATGAGAGAAGTCTTGTTATAAGTAATCATGTGAAGTTGGTATTTGTTTGATATTTTGATGATTTGTATGTTGCTGCTTCCTTTAGTGATGTCATGTGAAAGTCGACTACATGACACTTCACCATATTTGGGCCTAAGGGAAGGCACTGTTGAGTACTAAGTAGATGATGAGTTGCTAGAGTGACAGAAACTTAAACCCTGGTTTATGCTTTATTCTGTAAGGGGCTGATTTGGATCCATATGTTTCATGCTATGATTAGATTTGTCTTAATTATTCTTTCGTAGCCGTGGATGCTTGCGAGAGGGGTTAATCATAAGTGGGTTGCTTGTTCAAGTAAGAACATCACCCAAGCACCGGTCCACCCACATATCAAATTATCAAAGTAGCGAATACGAATTAACTAAACATGATGAATGTGACTAGACAGTAATTTCCATGTGTCCTCGAGAGCACTTTGCCTTATACAAGAGAACTTTCCAACTTATCCTTTGCTATAAAAAGGGTTGGGCCACCTTGCTGCACCTTTGCTACTATTGTTACTTGTTACGAATTATGTTGCTACAAAACTATCAACCACTGCTACTTTCAGTACTTGTAGAGAATACCTTGCTAAAAAATCTCTTATCATTTTCTTCCGCTCCTCATTGAGTTTGACACTCTTGCTTATCGAAAGGAATACGATTGATCCCCTATACTTATGGGTCATCATCCTTCGGCCACAAGGAATCTTATATCAGAAAAAAATATGTTAAAATTTCAGCCCGATCGGAGTTACTGATCTTTGGATATTTAAGAAATGGTGTTCTCCATAAAACAGGAACACGAAACAAAGAAGAAAACGCG
>NC_041391.1:706066916-706073975 GCF_002162155.2 Triticum dicoccoides
GAGAGAGAGAGAGAGAGAGAGAGAGAGAGAGAGATCCAATCTAGAGGGCCTCCTTCCCCTCGGGGGCCATGGCGACCAAGGATCGGAGGGGGAATCCTTCTTCCATCTAGGAGGAAGGCCAAGCAAAAATAAGGAGGGGGCTCTCTCCCCCTCTCTCCTGGTGGCGCCGGAGCGCTGTCGGGGGAAACATCGTGACGACGATCTCCATCAACAACTTCGCCACCATCAACAACACCTTTCTCCCCCCATGCGGCGGTGGAACCTCTCTCTACCCACTGTAATCTCTACTTGAACATGGTGCCTTATGCTATATATTATTATCCAATGATGTGTAGCCATCCTATAATGTATGGGTAGATCCCTTTTGTCCTACGGGTTAATTGTGGTATGGTGTGATTGATATGAGTTGTATGTTATTATGGCGCTGTCCTATGATGCCCTCCGTGTCACGCAAACATGCGGGATTACCGCTGTAGGGTGTTGCAATATGCTCATGATTCTCTTACAATGAGTTGCGAGAGTGACAAAAGTTTAAACCCAAGTGAGGGGGTTGTTGCGTATGGGAGCAAAGGGTACTTTATACTTCATGCTATGGTTGTGTTTTACGTTAATGATTTTAGTAGTTACGGATGCTTGCTAAAGTTCCAATCATAAGAACATGTGACCCCGGTATGGTAAGTATGTTAGTATATGCCTCTGCCTAATAGCATATGATAAGTATCACACGTGCCATATTCAATTGCCCATGGAAAATATTTCTCATCGTTCCCCAAAATCTTTAAGACAACAACTAACTTTTATTATCTTGCAAAGCGCTCCTAGTTTTATTCCCACGAACTAGTTTTATACTTGTTCTAGGTAAAGCAAACGTTAATGTGTGTAGAGTTGTATCGATGGTCGATAGAACTTGAAGACAATATAAATCTTACATTTAGCTCCTTGTTGGATTCGACACTCTTATTTATTGAAATGGCTACAAACGATCCCCTATACTTGTGGATTGTTATCACCCCTCTATGAAGGCATGCGTGTTGCTGGAGGGATTGCACCTAGCAGATGACATGGGGATTTACTCTATGGCTATAGAATTTGATTCAATGAAGATTGTGCAATCCATTCTAGATCCATCCGAGTATAAAAAAATCCGGAGTCGTGATAACCGAGACTTGTCGAAAGTTGCTATGTTTTTTGGCAGGGCGACAATTGTGCATTGTGCCCGAAAAGTAACGTTGTTGCACATTCGCTCGCTCAAGCAGGTTATAGAAACAAACCGTCAGAGGAATGACGTGAAGACCCTCCTGATTTCTTAATCCCCTGTCTTGTAACATAGATGGTTATTGTTTTATGATAGTTGCCAAAGTTAAAAAAGAGGAGCATAACACATGCAACCATAAAGTGTTGTTTTTGAACTCTCGGTCTTGGATAGTTGGAACTTATTTGCCAGCAACTATCGTGGTTTTCAAGTGAAATAGATTTTACTTTGCCACTAAACACCACATTTTTTCTCCTTAACCACACATAGCACGTGCCACTTGCATAAAGGGTGCCTCAAACTTTGCTAGTGTTAACTTGATAGCTGGTTCCATTGATTTGCATTATTGGTCTGCAAAAATAGTACACTAAATGTCCTTATTTTGTAGCAACCTAGAAGAAAATTACCCAAACAAGCAATCCGTTTATTGATTCATTGATTTCGTGGTTTAGGATTAAATTTGTATCTTTCTAAATCATGTTGTCATCCCATCGTACCTTCAGGACCCAAATTAGTTCATTTTTAACCAAATTATGATAGTTAAAAAACAGAGGGTTTAGATTCCAAGTAATTCCTACTTGTTAGGTTGCATTTGTTATTTTGCCGTTCACGTTTGTTGTCGTCTATAGGGTAATACTAGTAGCATTCGCTCGCTTTGCTAAGCCAAGAATCATCACCATATTTCATCAATGACATGTTTTTCACTATGTGAGCTACAATGTGCTTATTTTATATTCTAGGTTTCAGTATGTAACCATAGCAAGAAAACTACTGTCAATTGCATAACCTATAACTCCATTGTTTAGGAAACAACAAAGTTCACAACCCAAAAATATGTTTCACATGAAAGAGAAGATGTTAACCTTTTGATTTATTTTGTAAAGAAAAGTGAGGGACATGGCCTAAAAAATCAAGGAGCCTACACATTATTGTTCATCATCAGACAAAAGAATATATAACAAAAACTTAAAGGCACACATGGTATAATCCATAAGCCAATTTTTGTACTCTAATAAAATTGGGATCCTTTTATGTTACAAAAAAATCACTAAATGTTTGTAGGGAACAATATTTCACCATCCCCCAACAGCCTTTGTTCTTGAATATAATATTTTACTATGGCTCAAGAGTCCTTTTTTCTTCTTTTTCAATCCATGATCTGGCAGGCTAATTCTTGCTTTCTGGAAATAAGATTCAATACCTAAAAATAAATTCTAGTGATCATATTCTACTAAAATGTCGAGAAAGCTCCAATAGTTCATTCTTATAAGATTTCTCAAACTCTCATGTGTAGCTTGATGTGGGTGACTTGTTGATATTGTGATCAAGCGTTATTTCTGAACCTTGTCATTGCATCTTATTTCCAACGTCTAGAATCTTAGGCCTTAACGCATCTTCTTGAAGAATGGCGGCCACTCATTTCCATCAAGGTACTAGTCAGTTTCATACTTGAGTATGGTTGTCATGTACAAACACTAGTAGAAAACAGGGCTTTGGTCACAGGGCAATATTCACACTAGTCCTGGTTCAGTCACGAACCGGGACTAATGTGAGCATTGGTCCCGGTTCGTGCGGCTAAGGCATTAGTCCCGGTTCACCTGAGCCCTTTAGTCCCGGTTTGAGACACGAACCGGGACTAAAGGGTGCGATGCCCATTAGTACCGATTCGTGGCACCAACCGGTACTAAAGGTTAGACCTTTAGTCTCGGTTCGAGCCACCAACCGGTACTAATGGGGTTTGAGGCATTACTACCGGTTCATGGCACGAATCGGTACTAAAGGTCCCATTTTCAAACTCTACCCCCCCTGTGGATCGCCTTTTCAGTTTTGTAAAAAGCAAAAGAAAATAATAAAAACTTCAAAAATTAAAATCCTTCCAGATGTAGTTATGTTACTACATGTACTAGTTAGGAAAATTTAAAAACTTAAATTTGGACATGTTTTGCAAAAAGTGTAGGGAAAATGTAAAACGGCTATAACTTTTGCATACGATGTTAGAAAAAAAGGTATAATATATCAAAATGTTCAGCACGAAAATCCGCATCCGATTTTGATGGCCTATGGCCTGTTTGCAAATTTTTAGAATTCTCAAATTCTAAAAGGAAAAAAAGTTATGCTCAAATTCCAGTTTTTTTTTTGAATTTTTGTTAAATCTGGTCAAACTATGGTCAAACTACTTATTCAAGAAGTATTAATGTTACTAAATAATTATTCAAGAATATTAGTGTTACTAAATAATTATTTCAGCTTTTTTGAATTTTGGTTAAATCTGGTCAAACTGTGGTCAAACAATGGTCAAACTAATTATTCAAGAATATTAGTGTTACTAAATAATTATTTCAGTTTTTTGAATTTTGGTCAAATCTGATCAAACTATGGTCAAACAATGGTCAAACTAATTATTCAAGAAATATTAGTGTTACTAAATAATTATTTCAGTTTTTTTGAATTTTGGTCAAATCTGGTCAAACTGTGGTCAAACTACTTATTCAAGAAATATTAGTGTTACTAAATAATTATTTCAGTTTTTTTGAATTTTGGTCAAATCTGGTCAAACTGTGGTCAAATTGTGGTCAAATAATGGTCAAACTAATTATTCAAGAATATTAGTGTTACTAAATAATTATTTCAGTTTTTTTGAATTTTGGTCAAATCTGGTCAAACTGTGGTGAAACTATGGTCAAACTATGGTCAAACAATGGTCAAACTAATTATTCAAGAAATATTAGTGTTACTAAATAATTATTTCAGTTTTTTTTGAATTTTGGTCAAATCTGGTCAAACTGTGGTCAAACTATGGTCAAACTACTTATTCAAGAAATATTAGTGTTATTAAATAATTATTTCAGTTTTTTTGAATTTTGGTCAAATCTGGTCAAACTGTGGTCAAACTATGATCAAACTACTTATTCAAGAAATATTAGTGTTACTAAATAATTATTGTTTTTTAAAACAATAGTTTCAAACTCAAACAATGAAATGTGTGACTTCATACTAAAGCTAAATTCCTGAGGGTTAATAGGATTGACATCTTACCATTGTCAGGAAAACAACAAGTGTAGACTTGGAAATGAGGGAGAATAGAAGCCGGAAGTTAAGCGTGCTCAGGCTGGAGTAGTGAGAGGATGGGTGTCTTTCCGGGAAGTTAGATGATTTGGAATGATGAGGGGTGATTAGAGATTAGAGGTTAAATTGAGCAGTGATGAGGGGTGGTGATTAGAGATTAGAGGTTAAAATAATTCAAAAATTTGAAAATAAAAAAAAATTCAAAAATATTTTGAAAAAAAAAATCAAGAAATTTCCTTTAGTCCCGGTTGGTAACACCAATCGAAACTAAAGGTGGAGCTCCAGGCTGCGGCCACGTGGACGGCCTTTAATCCCGATTCGTGTAAGAACCGGGACTAAAGGGGGAGGCTTTAGTAACGACTTTTTAGTCCCGGTTCCAGAACCGGGACTAAAGGCCCTTATAAACCAGGACAAAAGGCCCTTTTTCTACTAGTAAAATTACACATACCTTAGAAACTCTGAAGTTTCCATTTGAGCTGACATCTTTTACTTCCGGCTCCACCCAGGCCGCGGATGCTGTGTTTGCGAGTGAAGTAGAGAAGCTCAAGGCCGACAAGTTCAGGCCGTCAGAGCAAGTGACCCTGGATCCCTTCGAGCATGACCATGCATGCGTCGTTCGAGGTTACAGGATGCCCAAGAAGCTAAAGTGTACTCCCTCTGTAAACAAATATAAGAGCGTTTAGATCACTAAAATATTTCTTTACGGAGGGAGTAGTTAATAAGAAGAAAAGGAGTGGCTATGTTGTTTCTGCAATCTGTTTTGGTCAGGTGTAGTTATAGCAGTAGTAGTATTGCCCAAGTGTAAGGTTTTTTTTTGGAATATCTCTGTGATACAATTCATGCTGTTTTACATCAATTATTCTGCCCCCACGGAATATATGTCGCTTTTTAACTTGGACAAACAAACGCACAACGGCCTCTTGAGTTCAGGTGACGATCGTCCCCCAAGTTGATTTGTAATAAAGCAATAATATGCGTTAATTTTACCAATGAAGAAAAATGTTTCTAATTCTGAACTTATATGAGAACAATCGGCACTACAGCATAATAATATATTGATCCTGAAAAAAAAACATAATAATACAGTTTGCGGTCAAAATTTATAAAAAGACTGAAATAACTCTCAACCAAAGTAACACCACTTCAAACACAGTTTACTGAAATCAACAACATTTTCAGCCTCACGTAAAAGACCTTTTTGCCTCAAGCAGTGAGCACTGTGGGTACTTCATTTTTTCTATATGGGCAACCCTCATGCCAACAAAGTGAAATATGGCAAATGACTCAATCCCAGCTATGAGTCTCCTCTTCAGTGAGACCCTCTGCCTTTTAGTCCAGGGGTACCTATTAGGCTTCTCCTCGCACTTGCCATACACCAACCTACTATACAAGAACACGTCTGCTAGATTGACCGCCGCCACCATAACGCGTCTGATATAACTCACAAAGCAGTCTTCAGATTCAAAGCCAATGATGACGAGTGTGGTCATGCTCTGGTGTTGGAAACCTGTTGTGATAGAGTCCCACTCTACACCCTTGTTCTCACTATATGATCCTTCTTTCCTCTTCTCCTTATCCGTTTCCGTTAAACACGCATGATCCGATACCTGCATGCCAGCAATTAGGACAAAGATTAAAAAAAATGAGTTATCAATAGAGCAGACATCTTTTGTATCTGGTGAGAAAATCTTGCAAAACCTAACATTAAGCCCATGTGGGAAAAAGAGATCTTCAGGTAAGCACATACCGTCATGTATAGCTCCTTCAGTAAGGGCGCAACTTCAAGAATAAATATTATCCAGGTGAGATCATACCCTTGAGGAAGATTAGCTAGATTCACAAACCTTAGCTGGCGGAAAACAGACGCCAGACGTTGTGTCGGACATTCTGGCTGCACCCAAATCTGCAACGAATAAGCATATGGTGAGATGGGCAGAGAAGAAGCGAAGCCACAGCTCGCAAAGCGACAATCTTGACTTACCTTTTCAGAATTAAATTCCAACTTCAGATCTCGTATAGAGGTACCGCTAAGAAACTCACTTAACTCGACCATCCTGCTGTGACTAAGGGCGAGGTTTGTGAGGCTTACAGTCTCCAACAATGGGACATGACCAATAAACAGTGGATCTTGGAAACGCAGCCAACCTTCAAAGACCATCTTTTGTGAGTTGAGGAAGCCAGTTCAGCTGAACTTGCACGAGCCTACAGTGGGCAATACTAAGCTCACTGAGATGAGCATGTTCAAGTTGCAGCGTGCTGCAATCACCCGAGTCACAATTGTACAAACACAAGTGCTTCAGCCGCTTGCAAGTGACGAGGACGTTGGATATGTCCGATTCACCAAATCTCAAATTCTCTAGGTCGAGGGTAGTGAGACCACCAAATGCACTTGGGCAGGCATTTTGCAGGTTATTTTCCGAGCTACGGTAGTGATCCGTTCGTGGTCGCTACTCACTCCGATGGAGGCCAGGGAGCATTTGGTTAATGGATCTATCCGTTGGGAGATGGTAGCTCGGGATATCTTCAACCGGTTTGGATGGCGGTCATGTAATAGGATAGGCAATTAGTTTACCTACCCTTGTTTAGCCAGCCGGTTGTGGCATCGTTTTATGGCTAGTTTGTGTGTCTAGCCTTTTGCGCTCTGTGTGAGCTGCCTTTTTTTTTAAGTTTGAGACTCTGGAACTTTGTTGGCACAATTTGATTTCTAGTTAATAAGATGGCCGTATGCATCACCCTTGATG
>NC_041391.1:706074320-706097255 GCF_002162155.2 Triticum dicoccoides
CCAGCGGTGACCAGATCATCCTCGTCCAAGTCAATGATGTCATACTTCCCTGTCATAACATTGAATTTCATATTCTCGATCAGGTGTGCCGACATGGCATGACCGACAGCACACCCAATGGATATGGGGACATCATCTCTCAAGTAGAACGTCGTGGACAGAAGGCGGATGGTGTGCTCTCCAGGATTTCTGCGGGTCAGTATGCTCTCCATCGCTTGGACCACAGCGGCATTGATGCGAACCAATTCATCATTAGAGACGCCGGTGCATAACACGCCATTGGGAAGGAAGTGTTGAGCACTTATTATAAGTTGAGACAGATTGGCGCAGAGTTGAGTCCACCGTCTGGAGAGGACGCTGGTTCTCGCAGCCTCGCGGAGATTGAGTCGGTCAAGAATGTTGACCAGAATGTCATCAGGCAATGCGCTGAGCCTATCAGCCCTCTTGCCTTTATGCATCTGGCATGAAGACAAATAAGAGTTGATTTCACACTAGTTGCAAAATAAAAATCATATTCTTTGACATATGCAAATATTAATTTCGATGGTAAAAGACATCCTGACTTTGACATATTTATTGTCACAGAAGAAAATTGTAATTATCACAGATGCAATTTTGATTCAGTCACAAATTAGGATGCAGTTTTTAGAGTCACAAAGAAGCAATTTTGATGTAATTTCAGTTTTGGTCCAGGTGTGCAAAATTTTCAACGTTGATTAGATGTAGGAAAAGGGCTCTCTCTGAAAACAAAAGATCCGCCAAGGAAAATTAAAGAAGACAATTAACTCACCGCCATGGCTCCCGCGTAGATCTGCCCGATAAGAAATTGTCTGGAATAGCACAATTAATACAGAAACACCTACGTGTCGTGAGCCGCCCAAGCGACTCACGAGGCGATCCCCCCGCCGCCGCCGCTAGTCATCCAGTCCGCCTCCTCATCCTCGCCGCTGCCGGCGGCAGCCTCCGGCCGGCCAGCCGGTGGCGGCGGGACCTACAGGCCATCTCCTCCTCTACTCTTTCTCTGCTTCCTTGTGATCGATCTCAGCGATGAGCACTGCTGGAGTCTCCCGTAACAAGGTTCTGATGGATCTTGGGGTGGCTTTGACGAGATGCGTTCACTGCCTTGGCTCCCAGCAATAAGGTCTACACTCATGGTCACTACCCACGCAACTATGCCCGGATGCCACGCCATGAGGTCCGTGTTAATGGTGGTTGATCTTGTGGCGGCGACCGACTCTTGCGCGGCAACTAGGCACGTGTATGCAGACATTGCGCCGCCGGCGTGTTCTGCTCCTCGCGCCGAAGTGGCCTTGGCCAATTGTGCACGGTCTGGATCTTCGGCCTACAGCGTCGGCCTCGGCCTCGCTGGGGTTGTGATGCTACCGGAAGGTCTTCATGAGGGTTCCTCCCTTCAGATCTGGTGGTTGAGTTTGGTGGTGAGATGCAGGACATCAGCTTGACGCAGAGGGATGGTTGTGCAGCGGCGGCGGTCCACATTGCATGTAGTTGCTTGGATTGCGGAAAAGTGATGGCGACAACACATGTGTGGCATTCATGGTGGTGCTATTTGAGCATCCGGTCTCGAGACCCGGGGTGAAAACCTAGGTCCAACCTGAGTTGGTTATACCTGGCAATGGCGATGTTTTTACGTCGTTACCTTTTTGAAGGCATTGCTCAGATATGCTCGGACTGGTTCTTCAGGATGAAAATCTAGATTCTGGCCTTGAATGGTTAGATCCGGCGACGGCGGCGCTTAAGCGTCACTCCCTTCCTGAAGGCGTTGTTGTTGAAGAACCTCATCGTCCGTGTGGTGTCATAAGGTAATTGGTGCGAATATGGGCATTTGTTGAAGTTTGCTGATTCACGGATCCGATCACTTTCTTTTTTTTTCTTTGCCTACGCATAGCTTTGGTCTTGTATGACTTTGCTATTTGCTGGCATGTTTTTGATGTGTGTGCGTAGTGTTGGCTGTGTGCATCCTAGCTATGCAGAGGCCGGATGTGTATTCATTTTGTTTGTATCCTCTTGATGCTTCATTTTGAGTCAATAAAATCCATCCTTTATCGAAAAAAGAAATTGGCGGCTGAAGGCTCACGCGCGAGTTGCCGTGAGTCAGCAGCACGGTTGCCGCCAGTCTTATATATAGCTGCAAGGTTCCCGCCACCAATGGAAACTCCCGTTTAAATTTTGAGAATTCTATCTCCATACGATGGAAACTATGCAGAAGGGGAGAACGAATTCGGAAGAGGACTTGCGTCCGACTGTAGCCCGGGAAGGACTGCTCTGGCCACGGATTGCGGTTTAAAAAGGGAGGCGCTTCGATCTCCCACTGCGTCTGAGAGAGGCCTCCGATCCCTTTCCTCTGCAGTGGCGTGTGGTTGATGAACTCCATGAGCCCAATATCGTGGTTGTGTTTTCCCATCTTGCAGGTAGCGAGTGCATGCATATTGTAATTAGGATAGCAACATAGATGAGGACGTGAATTTTTGAGACATCCACGCGCTGACGTAATTCAATCCATTCACCCGCGCGTCGCGATGCCTACTTATTATAGGCCATTCGCAAATACTTGACAGGTTAATTACCAGCTTCATGAATACATCGCGTTATACGCCATGCCGTGTGGCCCAGGGCGTCATTTACATTCCTATGAATACACGAGCCACGTGCGCACCCCCGGCGATGGAAAAAGCCGTTACGTTGATGACACATTAATGGTTTGCTGGGTGCTTTGATGTTTTGCATGGCAGCTGGGTGTATTGATTCCCATCGCATGTCGGCTGGCCGAGCATTATTGCAGGTGGGATCAATGCCCCGATCCCTGCCTTTGGTCGTTACGTAGTTTAGTAATTAATTTTGCACTGTCTCACGCGATTAGCCGGACTTAATGCTTCATGCTCGCAAACGATGGACATGTATTATTGATAGGGCAGCCTGCTGCGTACGTATGACGTAGTTGGAACTGGGAGATACATGCAGTACATGGAGAAGAAGGGAAGAAAAATACATAAGGGGACTAGAGCGAATCCATCGCCCATTGGGTACAGAGGAACTACAACAGATCCATCTCGCAGGGTACATATATAGGGGAAGAAGATCAAATCCATCACACGAGAGGTCGCTCTAGAATTTGTGCATGCAGATCATGGCCATTAGGAGCGTGTTCGCAACGTCCAAGATGAAAAGGTTCTTCAGGAGGTGTGGGGATAAGCCGGGACTTGGATGAACACATTGTGGTGGCCTGCGGCACGCTGTGAGAAATGAACAAGGAGAACTGATGAAGAAGGGTTGGGCAGCATGAGCATTTCCAAGCAAGCCGGATGTTTGCTATGTTAGGTGACTCCATCTGGCACTCAAGTACTGTATATACTTGTTCTTCCGCTTCCAAAGTCGGCATCCTCATTTGCATTAGTCGAACAAAGTGCAAACGATGTATGAAACAGTAGATGATGAACTTACTACACCATGGCAATCACAGCTGTAGAAATGCCTCCTCGGGTTTACTACTGCCTGAAATGAACTAGGCCACATGCCTGACTTTGAACTCAGGGCAACGGATGAGAGAGAGCGAGGCGACCTGGTTGGAGATGACATGAGGATGAATGTGATGGAGAGCTTCCCTGGGGCATGGATGAACACATGGTTCTGACCTGCATCGGGAGGATGGTTGCAAGAGAGAATAAGAACGAGCGCCGAGCAGAATGGTTGGACAGCCGAAGCAACAAGGTGGAATGGATTAAAGAGACGGAGGGGAGCATGGTGCAGGTAGCTGTTGCAACAAATGAGTGATTCAATGCGTCTGGTTTATTTGCATGCAGCAGATCTGACCTGTCAAGCAAAATACGAAAGCTATACAGGTTGGATATGGGGCAGAGAAATGAATATACATGCTCACAATATAATATATGCACGGATCACGTGGGAATGGGCAGGCGGGATACCAACCTCGCTTGGCACCATGTCCACTCGTGATTTATCGCATAGATGACGATAGATTGAATGCTACCTCGCAGCGACATGAGCGACTGGATGGACAAGATTCCCATTTATCCTTTTCTTTTGAGGCATGGTTATGGCTCACGTCTTTGGTAAATGCTCCGGTGTTGAACTAATTTCTTAGCCATGTAAAATAATCATTCTTCAAGAATCCTGAGTCTGCAGAAGACCATCCCGCGTCATGAACCCCCGAGCCACCAATTCCTCTAGCTGCAATGGGACCACCATCCATTGTCCATCAAATGAATGGTGTGGAATGACAATATTTGCATTGATGATTGTATTGCTCATATGCCATAGCATATATAGAGTACATGGGCTACAAGATCTCAACCATATCCGCTATACAAGGAAAGGATCAGGAGATATCGCTAAGCTAGGAAAGTAACTACAAGAGATCCTAACCGCCAGATATACATGCAATAACAACCTTGCTCACCCCCCCTCCCGCAGTCGATACGTCGCCAGTGACGCATAGATTGGACCGAAACTCCTCGAATGTAGTAGTCGGTAACCCCTTCGTCATGACATCGGCGAACTGCTGCGTGGTGGGTACGTGAAGGGCACGAACATGCCCGAGGGCCACCTGCTCACGCACGAAGTGAATATCAAGCTCGATGTGCTTCGCGCGGCGATGATGAACGGGGTTGGCGGAGAGATAAACAGCAGAGACGTTGTCGCAATACACAAGAGTAGCGCGAGTCACGTCGTGATGAAGCTCCTGAAGAAGCTGTCGGAGCCAGGAGCACTCTGCAACAGCATTGGCCATAGCCCGATACTCAGCCTCAGCGCTAGAGCGCGATACCGTGGGCTGTCGCTTGGACGACCACGATATGAGAGAGGGGCCGAGGTAGACACAATAGCCGGAGGTGGAACGACGAGTGTCCGGACAGCCAACCCAGTCAGCATCGGAGTAGGCAACCATGTCAGTGGAGGAGGAGGCTGTCAGGGTGAGACCGAGAGCCATAGTGCCGCGGATATACCGAAGGATCCGCTTCACGAGGTTCCAGTTGTAAGTGCATCTAGTGCCACCCCTAGTTGGTTTTGGAGTATTGACGACAAATTTGGTTGAGGGACTAATGTGTTTGTGAGAATTGTAGGATAACACAGGTAGTGTCCCTCATTGATTCGGTTTACCTACCGGAGATGACCCCTAAAAATGTATGAAGACATTGATGACAATGGTGGTATGTGAAGGTATTCATATTGAAGACTATAGCATAAGAAGACATTGAGTGAAGACTATGGAGCGCGAAGACTGTGTCGTTTCGATGTATCCTTTTTCTTCTTTGTTGAGTCATAGGAACCACCGTACTGTTAAGTGGGGTCCAAGTGAACAAAGTCAGAATGACTGAAGTGATGCTCAACCCAAATCCTATGTCTTCGAGCGAAGACAATGAGAGCAAATCTTATCCAGAGCTGGATGAGTCAGCTTTGCTTGTAGCCCAAGTAAAGTTGCCGTGTGTGTTTGAAATCTGATCTTTGGAACACGTGTCAGTTCCTTAGTGACCCAGGGTCATTTCGGACATATCAGGTCGGGTTGCCTAGTGGCTATAAATAGCCCACCCCTACACCATAAATTGGTGGCTGCTCAGAGTTAGTGCACGGCTTTTGTCGTTTGAGAGCAACCCACCTCGAAGCCTTTGAGAGAGAGAAATCCTTGCGAGGACAAAGCCCAAACACCCAGAGTCAAAGAGTGTTAGGCATCACTGAAGTCTTTCTGTCTGTGTGACCTGAAGACTTATTACACTTGAGGACTGTGAATCCTCCAGCCGGTTAGGCGTCGCATTCTGAGCATCCAAGAGTCATTGTGGATCGCCGGTGAACGAAGTCTGTGAAGGTTCAGAAGTCTACCTTGAAGACTTACCAGAGTGATTGCGCGAGGACTGTGTGTCCTTAGCTCAAGGGGAATAAGGTGAAGATGCGGTCTTCAGAGTTGAATCTCAGCCTCCCTAACCATGTTGGGAACGTAGCAGAAATTCAAAAATTTCCTACGTGTCACCAAGATCTATCTATGGAGAAACCAGCAACGAGGGGAAAGAGAGTGCATCTACATACCCTTGTAGATCGCTAAGCGGAAACGTTCAAGAGAGCGGGGTTAAAGGAGTCGTACTCGTCGTGATCAAAATCACCGGAGATCCTAGTGCCGAACGGACGGCACCTCCGCGTTCAACACACGTACAACCCGGTGACATCTCCCATGCCTTGATCCAGCAAGGAGAGAGGGAGAGGTTGAGGAAGACTCCATCCAGCAGCAGCACAACAACGTGGTGGTGATGGAGGAGCGTGGCAATCCTGCAGGGCTTCGCCAAGCACCGCGGGAGAGGAGGAGGACTTGGGAGAGGGGGAGGGCTGCGCCAGGGGCAAGGGTGTAGCTCCCGTGCGCCTCCCCACTATATATAGGGGTGGAGGGGGATTATTTCTTGCCCTCCAAGTCCATTGGGGCGTTGGCAAAGGTGGGAGGAAAGAAATCCCATCCTTTCCTTTCCCCACCGATTGTTATCCCCCTTTTTTAGGGATCTTGATCTTATCCCTTCGGGATATGATCTTATTCCTTCTAAGGGGGGATCTTGGTGCGCCTTGACCAGGGGTGTGGAGCCTTGCCCCCACTACCCACGTTCATGTGGGTCCCCCCATGTAGGTGGGCCCCAGTCCTGAACCTTCTAGAACCTTCCCGGTACAATACCGAAAAATCCCGAACATTTTCCGGTGGCCAAAATAGGACTTACCATATATAAATCTTTACCTCCGGACAATTTCGGAACTCCTCGTGACGTCCGGGATCTCATCTGGGACTCCGAACAACATTCGGTAACCACGTATATCTATTCCCTATAACCCTAGCGTCATCGAACCTTAAGTGTGTAGACCCTACGGGTTCGGGAACCATGCAGACATGACCGAGACGTTCTCCGGTCAATAACCAACTGCGGGATCTGGATACCCATGTTGGCTCCCACATGTTCCACGATGATCTCATTGGATGAACCACAATGTCAAGGACTCAATCAATCCCGTATACAATTCCCTTTGTCTAGCAGTATTGTACTTGCCCGAGATTCGATCGTCGGTATGCCGATACCTTGTTCAATCTCGTTACCGACAAGTCTCTTTACTCGTTCCGTAACACATCATCCCATGATCAACCCCTTGGTCACATTGTGCACATTATGATGATGTCCTACCGAGTGGGCCCAGAGATACCTCTCCGTTACACGAAGTGACAAATCCCAGTCTCGATTCGTGCCAACCCAACAGACACTTTCGGAGATGCCTGTAGTGCACCTTTATAGCCACCCAGTTACGTTGTGACGTTTGGTACACCCAACGCATTCCTACGGCATCCGGGAGTTGCACGATCTCATGGTCTAAGGAAATGATACTTGACATTAGAAAAGCTTTAGCATACGAACTACGATCTTTGTGCTAGGCTTAGGATTGGGTCTTGTCCATCACATCATTCTCCAAATGATGTGATCCCGTTATCAACGACATCCAATGTCCATGGTCAGGAAACTGTAACCATCTATTGATCAACGAGCTAGTCAACTAGAGGCTTACTAGGGACATGGTGTTGTCTATGTACCCATACATGTATCTGAGTTTCCTATCAATACAATTATAGCATGGATAATAAACGATTATCATGAACAAGGAAATATAATAATAACTAATTTATTATTGCCTCTAGGGCATATTTCCAACAGTCTCCCACTTGCACTAGAGTCAATAATCTAGTTCACATCGTCATGTGATTAACACTCACAGGTCAGATCGCCATGTGACCAACATCCAAAGAGTTTACTAGAATCAATAATCTAGTTCACATCACTATGTGATTAACACTCAATGAGTTCTGGGGTTTGATCATGTTTTGCTTGTAAGAGAGGTTTTAGTCAACGGGTCTGCAACATTCAGATCTGTATGTACTTCGCAAATCTCTAGGTCATATTGTAAATGCTGCTTCCACGCTCCACTTGGAGCTATTCCAAATGGTTGCTCCACTATACGTATCCGGTTTGCTACTCAGAGTCACTCGGATAGGTGTTAAAGCTTGCATCGACGTAACCCTTTACGCCGAACTCTTTATCACCTCCATAATCGAGAAACATGTCCTTATTTACTCCAAGGACAATATTGACCGCTGTCCAATGATCCATTCCTGGATCATTCTTGTACCCCTTGACTGACTCATGGCAAGGCACACTTCCGGTGCGGTACACAGCATAGCATACTATAGAGCCTACGTCTGAAGCATAGGGGACGACCTTCGTCCTTTCTCTCTCTTCTGCAGTGGTCGAACTTTAACTCTTAATTTCATACCTTACAACTCAGGCAAGAACTCCTTCTTTGACTGATCCATCTTGAACACCTTCAAGACATGTCAAGGTAAGTGCTCATTTGAAAGTACCATTTAGCGTTTTTGATCTATCCTCATAGATCTTGATGCTCAATGTTCAAGTAGCTTAATCCAGGTTTTCTATTGAAAAACACCTTTCAAATAACCCTATATGCTTTCCAGAAATTCTACATCATTTCTTATCAACAATATGTCAACAACATATACTCATCAGAAATTCTATAGTGCTCCCACTCGCTTCTTTGGAAATACAAGTTTCTCATAAACTTTGTATAGACCCAAAATCTTTGATCATCTCATCAAAGCGTACATTCCAACTCCGAGATGCTTACTCCAGTCCTTTAGAAGGATTGCTGGAGCTTTGCATACTTGTTAGCGTCTTTCAGGATTGTCAAAAACCTTCTGGTTGTATCACATACAACCTTTCCTCAAGAAAACTGTCAAGGAAACAATGTTTTGACATCCTATATGCAAGATTTCATAAATAATGCAGTAACTGCTAATCCAATTCCAACAGACTCTTAGCATTGCTACGAGTGAGAAAGCCTCTCCGTAGTCAACTCCTTGAACTTGTCGTAAAATATCTTTAACGACAAGCCGAGCTTTCTTAATGGTGATACTTACCATCATTGTCTGTCTTCCTTTTAAAATCCATCTTTACCCAATGTCCTTACGACCATCAAGTATTTCTTCCAAAGTCATGGATCCTCTCTCGGATGTTATGGCCTCGAGCCATTCGTCGGAATCCGGGCCCACCATCGCTCCTCCATAGCTCATAGGTTCATTGTTGTCTAGCAACATGACCTCTAAGACAGGATTGCATACGACTCTAAAGTAGTATGCGTCCTTGTCGACCTACGAGGTCCGGTAGTGACTTGATCCGAAGCATCATGATGAATATCATCAGCTTCCACTTCAATTGGTGTAGGTGCCACATGAACAACTTCCTGTGCCCTGCTACACACTGGTTGAAGTGATGGTTTAATAACCTCATTAAGTCTCCACCATCCTCCCACTCAATTCTTTCGAGAGAAACTTTTCCTCGAGAAAGGACCCATTTCTAGAAACAATTACTTTTGCTTCCGGATCTGAGATAGGAGGTGTACCCAACTGTTTTGGGTGTCCTATGAAGATGCATTTTTATCCGCTTTGGGTCCGAGCTCATCAACCTGAAACTTTTTCACATAAGCATCGCAGCCCCAAACTTTTAAGAAACGACAACTTAGGTTTCTCCAAACCATAGTTCAAACAGTGTCGTCTCAACAGAATTACATGGTGCCCTATTAAAGTGAGTGCGGTTGTCTCTAATGCCTAACCCATGAACGATAGTGGTAATTCGATAAGATACATCATGGTACGCACCATATTCAATAGGGTGCAACTATGATGTTCGGACACACCATCACACTATGGTGTTCCAGGCGGTATTTATTATGAAACAATTTTCACAATGTCTTAATTGTGTGCCAAAGCTCGTAACTCAGATACTCATCTCTATGATCATATCATAGACATTTTATCCTCTTGTCACGATGATCTTTAACTTCACTCTGAAATTACTTGAACCATTCAATAATTCAGATTTGTGTTTCATCAAGTAAATATACTCAACATCTACTCTAATCATATGTGAAGTAAGAACATAACGATATTCACTGCATGCCTCAGCACTCATTGGACTGCACACATCAAAATGTGTTACTTCCAACAAGTTGCTATCTTGTTCCATCTTACTGAAAACAAGGCTTTTCAGTCATCTTGCCCATGTGGTATGATTTACATATCTCAAGTGATTCAAAATCAAGTGAGTCCAAACGATCCATCTGCATGGAGTTTCTTCATGCGTATACACCAATAGAAATGGTTCGCATGTCTCAAACTTTTCAAAAACGAGTGAGTCCAAAGATCCATCAACATGGAGCTTCTTCATGCGTTTTACACCAATATGACTTACATGGCAGTGCCACAAGTAAGTGGTACTATCATTACTATCTTATATCTTTTGGCATGAAAATGTGTATCACTACGATCGAGATTCAATAAACCATTCTTTTAGGTGCAAGACCATTGAAGGTTTTATTCAAATAAATAGAGTAACCATTATTCTCCTTAAATGAATAACCGTATTGCGATAGACATAATCCAATCATGTCTATGCTCAATGCAAACACCAAATAACAATTATTTAGGTTTAACACAAATCTCGATGGTAGAGGGAGCAGGCGATGCTTGATCACATCAACCTTTTGAAACACTTCCAACACATATCATCAGCTCACCTTTAGCTAGTCTCTGTTTATTCCGTAGCTTTTATTTCGAGTTACTAACACTTAGCAACCGAACCGGTATCTAATACCCTGGTGCTACTAGGAGTACTAGTAAAGTACACAATAACTTAATGTATATCCAGTATACTTCTATCGACCTTGCCAGCCTTCTCATCTACCAAGTATCTAGGGTAATTCTGCTCCAGTGGCTGTTCCCCTTATTACATAAGCACTTAGTCTCGGGTTTGGGTTCAACCTTGGGTTTCTTCATTAGAGCAGCAGCTGATTTGCTGTTTCATGAAGTATCCCTTCTTGCCCTTGCCCTTCTTGAAACTAGTGGTTTCACCAACCATCAACAATTGATGCTCCTTGTTGATTCCTACTTTCGCGGTGTCAAACATCGCGAATTCTCAAGGATCATCATATCTATCCCTGATTTGTTATAGTTCATCATGAAGCTCTAGCAGCTTGGTGGCAATGACTTTGGAGAAACATCACTATCTCTGGAAGATCAACTCCCACTCGATTCAAGTGATTGTTGCACTCAGACAATCTGAGCACAAGCTCAACGATTGAGCTTTTCTCCCTTAGTTTGCAGGCTAAGAAAATCGTCGGAGGTCTTATACCTCTTGACGTGGGCACAAGCCTGAAATCCCAATTTCAGACCTCGAAACATCTCATATGTTCCGCGATGTTTCGAAAAATGTCTTTGGTGCCTCAACTCTAAACCGTTTAACTGAACTATCACGTAGTTATCAAAACGTGTATGTCCGATGTTCGCAACATCCACAGAAGATGTTTGGGGTTTAGCACACTGAGCGGTGCATTAAGGACATAAGCTTTCTTCTGTCCGCATAATCGCTACTATCAACTTTCAACTATATTTTCTCTAGGAACATATCTAAAACAGTAGAACTATAGCGCGAGCTATGACATAATTTGCAAAGGGCTTTTGACTATATTCAGGATAATCAAGTTCATCTAATGAACTCCCACATCCCTCTAGTCATCTAAGTGATTACATGATCCGAGTCAACTAGGCCGTGTCCGATCATCACGTGACACGGACTAGTCATCATCGGTGAACATCTTCATGTTGATCGTATCCTCCATACGACTCATGCTCGACCTTTCGGTCTCTTGTGTTCCGAGGCCATGTATGTACATGCTAGGCTCGTCAAGTTAACCTAAGCATTTCGCGTGTGTAAATCTGGCTTACACCCGTTGTATGTGAATGTAAGAATCTATCACACCTGATCATCACGTGGTGCTTCAAAACGACGAACTTTCGCAACGGTGCATAGTTAGGGCGAACACTTTCTTGAAATTTTAATGAGGGATCATCTTATTTACTACCGTCGTTCTAAGCAAATAAGATGTATAAACATGACAAACATCACATGCAATCAAATAGTGACATGATATGGCCAATATCATATTGCTCCTTTTGATCTCCATCTTCGGGGCTCCACGATCATCATCGTCACCGGCATGACACCATGATCTCCATCATCATGATCTCCATCATCGCGTCTCCATGAAGTTGTCTCGCCAACTTATTACTTCTACTACTATGGCTACCGGTTAGCAATGAAGTAAAGTAATTACATGGCATTTGTTCAATGACACGCAGGTCATACAATAAATTAAGACAACTCCTATGGCTCCTGCCGGTTGTCATACTCATCGACATGCAAGTCGTGATTCCTATTACAAGAACATGATCAATCTCATACATCACATATCATTCATCACATTCTTCTTGGCCATATCACATCACATAGCATACCCTGCAAAAACAAGTTAGACGTCCTCTAATTGTTGTTTGCATGTTTTATGTGGCTGCTATGGGTTTCTAGCAAGAACGTTTCTTACCTACGCAAAACCACAACGTGATATGCCAATTGCTATTTACCCTTCATAAGGACCCTTTTCATCGAATCCGTTCCGACTAAAGTGGGAGAGACTGGCACCCGCTAGCCACCTTATGCACCAAGTGCATGTCAGTCGGTGGAACCTGTCTCACATAAGTGTACGTATAAGTTCGGTCCGGGCCGCTTCATCCCACAATACCGTCGAAATAAGATTGGACTAGTAACGGTAAGCATATTGAACAAAATCAACGCCCACAACTACTTTGTGTTCTACTCGTGCGAAGAATCTACGCAATAGACCTAGCTCATGATGCCACTGTTGGGGAACGTAGCAGAAATTCAAAAATTTCCTACGTGTCACCAAGATCTATCTATGGAGAAACCAGCAACGAGGGGAAGAAGAGTGCATCTACATACCCTTGTAGATCGCTAAGCGGAAGTGTTCAAGAGAGCGGGGTTGAAGGAGTCATACTCGTCGTGATCCAAATCACCGGAGATCCTAGTGCCGAACGGACGGCACCTCCGCGTTCCACACACGTACAGCCCGGTGACGTCTCCCATGCCTTTATCCAGCAAGGAGAGAGGGAGAGGTTGAGGAAGACTCCATCCAGAAGCAGCACAACGGCGTGGTGGTGATGGAGGAGCGTGGCAATCCTGCAGGGCTTCGCCAAGCACCGCGGGAGAGGAGGAGGACTTGGGAGAGGGGGAGGGCTGCGCTAGGGGCAAGGGTGTAGCTCCCATGCGCCTCCCCACTATATATAGGGGTGGAGGGGGATTATTTCTTGCCCGCCAAGTCCATTGGGGCGTTGGCCAAGGTGGGAGGAAAGAAATCCCATCCTTTCCTTTCCCCACCGATTGTTATCCCCCTTTTTTAGGGATCTTGATCTTATCCCTTCGGGATACGATCTTATTCCTTCTAAGGGGGATCTTGGTGCACCTTGACCAGGGGTGTGGGGCCTTGCCCCCACTACCCACGTTCATGTGGGTCCCCCCATGCAGGTGGGCCCCACTCCGGAACCTTCCAGAACCTTCCCGGTACAATACCGAAAAATCCCGAACATTTTCCGGTGGCCAAAATAGGACTTCCCATATATAAATCTTTACCTCCGGACCATTTCGGAACTCCTCGTGACGTCCGGGATCTCATCCGGGACTCTGAACAACATTCGGTAACCACATACAAACTTCCTTTATAACCCTAGCGTCATCGAACCTTAAGTGTGTAGACCCTACGGGTTCGGGAACCATGCAGACATGACCGAGACGTTCTCCGGTCAATAACCAACAGCGGGATCTGGATACCCATGTTGGCTCCCACATGTTCCACGATGATCTCATCGGATGAACCACGATGTCAAGGACTCAATCAATCCCGTATACAATTCCCTTTGTCTAGCAGTATTGTACTTGCCCGAGATTCGATCGTCGGTATGCCGATACCTTGTTCAATCTCGTTACCGGCAAGTCTCTTTACTCGTTCCGTAACACATCATCCCGTGATCAACCCCTTGGTCACATTGTGCACATTATGATGATGTCCTACCGAGTGGGCCCAGAGATACCTCTCCGTTACACGGAGTGACAAATCCCAGTCTCGATTCGTGCCAACCTAACAGACACTTTCGGAGATACCTGTAGTGCACCTTTATAGCCACCAAGTTATGTTGTGACGTTTGGTACACCCAAAGCATTCCTACGGCATCCAGGAGTTGCACAATCTCATGGTCTATGGAAATGATACTTGACATTAGAAAATCTTTAGCATACGAACTACGATCTTTATGCTAGGCTTAGGATTGGGTCTTGTCCATCACATCATTCTCCAAATGATGTGATCCCGTTATCAACGACATCCAATGTCCACGGTCAGGAAACTGTAACCATCTATTGATCAACGAGCTAGTCAACTAGAGGCTTACTAGGGACATGGTGTTGTCTATGTACCCACACATGTATCTGAGTTTCCTATCATTACAATTATAGCATGGATAATAAATGATTATCATGAACAAGGAAATATAATAATAACTAATTTATTATTGCCTCTAGGGCATATTTCCAACAAACCAGACGTACAGTTGTCACAGCAACTGGAACTGGTCCAACAAATCCTATGTCTTCAACAAGTGACTGGTTCTATCCTCTCCCTCCCTTTACTTAGAGTTTGTCTTCGTGAAGTCATTGCCTATTTGTCGTACCTGTTTGACTTCATTACTTGACTACTATCGTTGGTTGGCGTCATACTATCTTCCATCCTGATCCTTACTACTAAGCTGCTATTAGTCTTTGTACTTTCACCTTATTGTATACTTGACTATGGTTTGCTTGTTGTAGTCTATCTTCCGCTGCATATCAATTAGGTTATTTCTATTGTTTGTCTTCGAGACTTCCATGTTTTGAAGACTTTCATAAAAATCGCCTATTCACACTACGGGAAACAGATAATTTGCCGTCAGGAGGCATCTTTGCCGTCTGCTTTTCATCGGGCCACACGGCAAAGACAAGGTTTGCCGTCTGCTGCAGACGGCCAAGAAATACTAACAGCAAAATAGACTTTTTCGTCTGCCCAACGAAATACAAACGGCAAAGCGCTCACTTTGCCGTCTACCAAAACAATAACAGACGGCACAGACTTTGCCGTCTGTTCTTTTGATCAGCAGACGACAAAGTGAGATGTTTGCCGTCTGTATTTTATTTGGTAGACGGCAAAGAGAAAACACACCACGCGGATTAATCACGCGGATCAATGACGTGGCAAGATCCAAAACGCACGTATCCATCGACCGTATGCATCAGACACACACGCAGCCACCCACCCACAAGTCAGGGGCCAACCACCACGCATAAAAAAGCCAGGGGACCAGCCACGAGGCCTGCCACCCCACGCGACCAACTCCTCTCTCTCTCTCCTTATCCCCTCAGCGCCCTCCTCTCTCCTCCGTGAGCAGTTCCATGACGCCGGCCAGCTTCCTCCTCTCCTGTAGCTCCTCTCTCCTGCAGCTCCTCTCTCCTGCTCCTCTTTACGTCACCCCCGAGCAGAGCCCCGTCGCCGGCCAGCTCCCTCCTATCTCTTGCTTCCTCCTCTCTCCCAGCACCCGCCTGCCCGTCCCGCGCCCCCGAGCAGCCGCACGCCGCTGGCCAGCTTCCTCCTCTCTCCTGCAGCTCCTCTCTCCTGCAGCTCTTCTATACATCTCCCCCGAGCAGAGCCCCGCCGCCGACCAGCTCCCTCCTATCTCCTGCTTCCTCCTCTCTCCCAGCGCCCGCCCACCCGTCCCGCGCCCCCGAGCAGCCGCACGCCACCGGCCAATACCCGCCCGTCAACCTGTCCCCGAGCAGCTGGCTCTGCGCCCGTCGCCCGTCCGGCCGGCGCCACGCACGCTAGTCCCCGAGAAGCTGCACTCCACGCCCGCTACTCCCCGAGAAGCCGCACTACACGCCGCTCGTTCGTCCGTCCAGCACCGTGCCCCTCACCTGCCTGTCCATCGTGGTCAGTGTGCAGCACCACCGTCGCCGCCGCGTGCAACTCCACTGCCGCCGCGTGAAGCTCCTCCGTCTCCACCGCGTGAAGCTCTGCCACCTCACCAACGCTACGAGAAGCTCCACCCTCCTCTCTTCTGTGGTCCTCCTCCCTCCTGCACGGCCGCCAAACGACAACAGGGCATGACCGAACGTTGACCATGACGGCGCGCTACACGACCCTCTCGGCGCTATTGGGCGAGCAGCTCAGTCCTGGCGAGCACCGCCTCAATCTGATTTGGTTCGACGACGGCTGGTGGGCGAGATGCACTGCTCCGGCGTCTTTAAAAAAATAAAAAAACATTGTTTGCCGTCTGTAGTTTATATGACTGACTGCAAAGCACACTTTTTGACTGACGGCAAAGAACGCGTCTTTGCCGTATGCTATTTTTGTGGCAGACGGCAAATTCACAGATTGGCTAACGGCAAAATCTTTGCCGTCTGTCTGATGAAAAGCTGACGGCAAAGTTTTCTTTGCCGACTTATCTTTGCCGTCTGACTTTGCCGTCTGCTTCCTGATGGCAAACTCTTTGCCGTCTGGATTTAGGTCTTTGCCGTCTGTAATCCACAGACGGCAAATTACCTGTTTCCTGTAGTGTCACCCCCCTCTAGTCGATAAATAGCACTTTAAATTGGTATCAGAGCAAGGTACTCCCTTGTAGCTATGTCGACTGCAGGGATAATCAAAGTCTCCGCTGCTTGCCCCGTGTTTGATGGAACTGAATATCCCTACTGGAAGAATAAGATGCGCATGCATCTTGAAGCCATTGATGTCGACCTCTGGTATGTCGTCAAGAACGGCATTCCCAAAACAGGTGAAGGTGTCACCCCTGCTGATGTCAAGAAGTTCATTCAACTAGACTCTACTGCAAAGAACATCATCTGTGGTCATCTGACCAAAGGACAGTATGGCTGTGTGAGTGCTCTGGAAACGTCAAAGCTAGTATGGGACTGGCTATCCAAGGTCAACGAAGGCGTCTCAACCCAGAGAGATCAAAGGATCAGTGTTCTTCGCAACCTCTTCAACCGCTTCAAGAGAAACGACAATGAAAATGTCCAGCTCACGTTTGATCGTCTCACCGACATCACAAATGAGCTTCGTGCTCTCGGCGCCACTGAGATTACCAAGCATGAAATCGTCAAGACACTACTGAGATCACTTGACAGCTCCTTTGACACCCTTGCTCTCATGATACAAGAACGCCCTGACTTCAAGACACTCGATCCGTCTGATATACTTGAGAGGCTCAACACACATGAGTTCCAGCTTTCTGAGAAAAGAGATATCTATGGTCCCAACTATGGACAAACTCGCACTTTGGAGGCAAAAGTTGTTTCCTCATCTGAAGAAGAATCTGACTGCAGTTCTGATGATCCTGAAGACATTGGAAAGGAACTTGCTTTGCTTGTGAAGAAGTTCTAGAAGTTCACTAAGAAGAAGGGCTTCAGAAAGTCTTCATGATCTAGCTCAAGAAATGATGAAGCTTCCACTCATGACTACAAGAAGAGAACATGTCACAAGTGCAAGAAAACTGGACACTATATCTCTGAGTGTCCACAGCGGGACAATGAGAAGAAGAAGAAGAGCAAGGAATATGATTCTGATGACAAGAAGAAGAAGAAGAAATCTTCAAAGTCTTCTTCCAAGTCCTCATCAAAGTCTTCATCTCATAAGAAGAGCTCATCTGGCAAGGCTCGTGCTTTTGTTGGCAAGGAAATGGATTCAGAGGAGGAGTCTGCTTCTGAGGAGGCAGAGGTGGAGTCTGAAGAGGAGTCCGACCCTGGCGTTGCAAGTCTAGCTCTAGCCACAGCCTATGTTGCCAAGTCCATCTTCAACACTGAAGATAATGACTTCCACACCAACGCTGAAGCTGATGACAAGGACGACCCTGCTCCCACCTACTGCTTCATGGCACGTGGTGCCAAGGTAAAATCACGTGATGCTTACTTTCAAACATCAAGTGAAGATGACTCTGATTGTGAATCCAAGCCCAGCTACAAAACACTTGCTAAAATTGCAACAGAACAACAAAAAGCTATGGAACATACTCAAAAACTATTAGACAAAAGCGATTACCTGTTGGACGCGGAAATGACACGTTCACAGTCCTTAGTTGAAGACATAAAAAATCTTCATGCTAAGTACCAAGAACTTGAAAGTCGTCATGAAACGCTCTCAACCACTCATGAAAAGCTCTCCTATGATTATCTTCAAAGGAAGCACGAGCTTGAGAAATTGAGAGCGGCTCATGAAGATCTTCAAAAAGAGAATGAGTCACTTCGCGCTCAACAGATCAGTTCCGCTCAGGATGGATTTGAACCACCATGTCTAAAATGCCTTGAGCGTGATATCGCTACCTCTGTTGCTGAATGTTCAACTGCTGCTACTGTTGCATTGTCTTCAACTACTGATGTGGTAACTAACCCCTCTGCGGAGGATACCACTGCTATTGCTGATGAAAATGCTAGGTTGAAGACATTGCTTGAAACAGGGATGTATAAAAGTCTGAAAGGACATCAGACACTTTGCGATGTCCTCAAAAAACAGATTCTGAACCGAAACCCTAGGAAAGAGGGTGTTGGGTTCGAGAGGAAAATGAACGTTGATGGTTCCTACTGGAAGCCTGAGCAGTATCCCAAAACCACATGGGTTGCTGCAAAGGGACCTTTAGTGGATCCATCCACCTTATCTAGCTTTACCTGTACTAATCCTATTATCATTGATGAATCCCTTTATGCAAACTATAAGCTGTTCAAAAATCAGAATGGTGAAGTTTTGCCAGGTATATTGGTACTAACTGCAGGAATGGACCACCTATGAAGAAGATCTGGGTTCCCAAAAGTTGTCTTAAGAATCTTCCAGTGAATTTGATCATGACACCACCTGGGATGAAGGCAAAACCCAGACCTAAGGCGTCATATGGTCCAAAGGCTTCAAACAGACAAAGGACTCACCTGAGTCACCCTAACGCCAATGTTTTGCAGGGAAACCGTACTCAAACGTATGAATATGAGCATGTGTCTTCAAACCACTATGTTCATAGATCTAAGAACTTTTCTGCTTATTCATATGAGTATCATTCATCTCCTGCAAGGCTATTTGCTAGGGCTCCAAAGCCGAAGTTCTCAGATGCTGCACTTAGACTCATTGCTTCTAAGCCACCCCTGAAGATGTGGGTGGTTAAGAAGGATTAACTTTCTTTTACAGGAAAGGGTCTCCAGCCGAAATTCAAAGACGTCTGATTCTATTGCTGGGGACCTAAAACATCTTGTAGGGTGCAAGATCAAATGCCCAAATGGTCTCACTATGTATTTTGCTCCTGAGTTGTTTGCCATTCATCCTATCAGTCCTAATCTTGATCTGAACTTCAATAATCCTCTTGCCCGTCAAATGTTTATGCTTCACAATACTCTTGGTGAAGCCTATCCCCCTAACTGTACTGTAGGGTATGACACCTCATGCTTCAGAATGGATTATGGACAGCGGATGCACTAATCATATGACTGGTGATCGAAGTCTTCTCATGGACTCAACCTTATGTCCATCAGACAAGAGTCACATCACATTTGCTGACACTGGTAAAAGCAAGGTATTGGGTCTAGGTAGAGTTGCAATCTCAAAGGATCAACACATGGATAAAGTGATGCTTGTTGAATCCCTTGGTTTCAACTTAATGTCTGTCTCAATGCTTTGTGACTTGAACATGATTGTGCTATTCGGAAAATATCGTTGCCTTGTACTAATGGAATCTGATAAGTCTCTAGTCTTTGAAGGGTATCGGAAAAATGATCTATACATGGTAGATTTCTCAGCAGGTCCACATCTTGCTGTATGTCTTCTTGCAAAAGCTTCAGAATGCTGGCTCTGGCATCGGAGGCTGGGGCATGCTGGCATGAGGAACTTACACACACTCGCCAAGAAGAAGCATGTCATAGGAATCGAGGGTGTCAAGTTCAAGAAGGATCATCTGTGTGGTGCCTGCGAAGCTGGAAAGATGACTAGGGCAAAGCACTCCTCGAAGACAATCATGACGACATCTCAACCCTTCGAGCTGTTACACATGGACTTATTTGGCCCTACTCACTACTCTACCCTCACAACAACTGCTTGTCTCTATGGCTTCGTCATTGTTGATGACTACTCTATACATGGGTGCACATAATTCTCTACAAGACTGAAGTACAAGATGTCTTCAGACGCTTCGCCAATCGAGCCATGACCAATTATGGAGTCAAGATCAAACATATCAGAAGTGACAATGGCATTGAGTTCAAGAACACCGGACATGATCTCTATCTGGATACAATGGGAATCACTCATGAGTTTTCTGCTCCATACACACCTCAGCAAAATGGCATCGTAGAGCGCAAGAACAGAACCCTCATTGAGATGGCTCGAACAATGCTCGACAAATACAAGACACCAAGAAAGTTCTAGCCTAAAGCTATTGATACAACATGTCACGTCATCAACCGTGTTTACATCCATAAGCTTCTGAACAAAACATCCTATGAGTTCCTTACTGGCAAGTAGCCAAATGTCAGCTACTTCAGAGTATTTGGTGCTAGGTGCTGGATCATGGATCCCCATCACAAGTCAAAATTCGCACCTAAAGCTCATGAAGGCTTCATGCTCGGTTACGGAAAGGACTCGCACTCTTACAGTCTTCAACCTCTATCTCTACAAAATCGTCGAAACAGTGGACGTGCGATTTGATGAAACCAATGGTTCACAAAGAGAGCTCCTGCCAAGTACACTAGACGAAGCTCCGCCCAGAGAATCTATCAAGTTGATGGGAACTAAAGAAATCATGCCTTCTGAAGCACAGCCTGGAGAGGAACTTATCATTTCTGCACCTAACCAACCTGAAGATAATGCTCAGGCTGAAGATAATCCTTCAAATGATGACAATGATCAGCAAGAGCAAAGTCTTCGACCAATTCATCCTCGAGTCGCAAATGAAGTACAAATTGAGAAGATAATTGATAGCATCAATGCACCTGGTCCACTTACTCGCTCAAGAGCAACACAGTTAGCAAATTTCTGTGGACACTTTTCTTTTGTGTCAATATCAGAACCCAAGAAAGTAGCTGAAGCCTTTATGGAACCTGAATGGATACAAGCTATGCAAGAAGAACTTCAACAGTTCAAGCTAAACAATGTTTGGGAACTTGTCAAGCGTCCTAACCCTCGCAAGCATAACATTATTGGAACAAAATGGATATATCAAAACAAGCAAGATGAGCATGGTCAAGTCGTCAGAAACAAAGCACGACTTGTGGCTCAAGGATATACTCAAGTTGAAGGAATTGACTTCGATGAAACATTTGCTCCTGTGGCTAGGCTTGAAGCTATTCGCATACTGCTAGCCTATGCTAACCACCACAACATCTTGCTATATCAAATGGATGTGAAGAGTGCATTTCTCAACGGCAAGATTGAAGAAGAAGTATACGTCGCTCAACCACTTGGCTTTGAAGATCCAAAACATCCAGATATGGTGTACAAGCTAAACAAAGCACTGTATGGCCTCAAACAAGCTCCTCGCGCTTGGTATGATACGATCAAAGACTTCTTGAAGAGCAAAGGCTTCAAACCTGGATCCCTCGATCCCACACTCTTCACGAAGACATATGATGGTGAACTGTTTGTGTGCCAAATATATGTGGATGACATTATCTTCGGCTGCACCAACCAGAAGTATAGTGATGAGTTTGGATACATGATGCAAGAGCAATATCAGATGTCCATGATGGGTGAGCTGAAGTTCTTCCTTGGTCTTCAAATTCGTCAGCAAAGGAATGGCATCTTCATATCTCAAGAAAAATACCTCAAAGATTGTCTGAAGAAGTTTGGAATGCAAGATTGCAAAGGTTACACGATGCCAATGCCAGCCAAACACCATCTGGGTCCCGACGACAATGGTAAAGAATTTGATCAAAAGGTATACCGCTCCATGATTGGTTCCTTACTTTACCTATGTGCATCTAGGCCAGATATTATGCTTAGTGTTTGCATGTGTGCTCGATTCCAAGCGGCACCAAAGGAATCGCATCACTTAGCGGTGAATCGAATTCTTCGACATTTGGCTCACACCCCAACACTCGGATTATGGTATCCAAAGGGGTCAGAATTTGATCTGGTTGGATTCTCGGATGCTGATTATGCTGGTGACAAGGTGGATCGCAAGTCTACATCAGGCACATGTCACTTTCTGGCACGATCACTTGTCTGTTGGTCTTCAAAGAAGCAGAACTGTGTATCACTCTCAACTGCTGAATCTGAATACATTGCTGCTGGATCTTGTTGCGCTCAGCTTCTATGGATGAAGCAAACTCTCAAGGACTATGGCATCAATCTAAAACAAGTACCTCTCTTCTGCGACAATGAAAGCGCCATCAAGATTGCCAACAATCCAGTCCAGCACTCGAAGACAAAGCACATTGAAATTCGTCATCACTTTCTCAGAGATCATGTCATGAAGAAAGATATTGACATCATTCACGTCAACACTGAAGAACAACTGGCAGATATCT
Source organism: Triticum dicoccoides (assembly GCF_002162155.2). Classification (NCBI taxonomy): domain Eukaryota; kingdom Viridiplantae; phylum Streptophyta; class Magnoliopsida; order Poales; family Poaceae; genus Triticum; species Triticum dicoccoides. Next base: position 706,096,871 of record NC_041391.1, read on the forward strand.
TCACAAAGCCCCTGGGTGAGAAAAGGTTTTGTAAGTTACGGTGTGAGCTAAATATCTTGGAATCCTCAAATGTCCTATGATCAGGCACATATCCTAACACTTATGCATGTTGATGACTTAGATGTGCAACACACAAAGTAAAGTATATCTTCAATCAATGAAGACTTACATTCTGAGTGTGAATACATTAACATGGAATTTGACTTCGGAGCGCCACGATAATTGTGCGCCGTGTCTGGGTCTAATACTTCCTATACGGTGGGTAACGCCACCACCAAATTTCTCTGTTTGAAGTGTTTCACTCATGGCGTTATTTTAGCTATGTCTTCACATTTGGTTTGTCTTCAAAGTTCAACTTATCCTCATGATTTTCTTCACTATGTTG
>NC_041391.1:706097577-706142258 GCF_002162155.2 Triticum dicoccoides
ATATACTAGTGTTCTGTCCTCTACAGCATTCACTTATAGCTATGTGTTCCTAGTTTAATCTTTTGAACTAAGTGAATGTGATCGGACCCTAATCTCTCTATGCTTTCTATCTCAAACTCTATCTGTCCAAATCATATGCATTCTATTGAAACTGTCGAATGTCTTCTCTGCGTCCTTGTCAGCAGAAGACACAGAGACAAACATTAAGTCTGTTTTAAATGATTCATCCTTATTGTTTGAAATCCGGAGAAGCCGGAACGACCATCCGACAAACCTGGAGGGCGTGGGAACGTGGGACAGCTCTGAGTATGTTGCATGCTTGCCACGTACCCCTTAGATGTGAACCGCCAGGGGCACCTGAGTAATTGCGCTGTGCCACACACTTCCTTATAAATACATGTCCCCTGTGGTAAAGAAAACCTTCTTCCACCTCTCCACCTTGTCAAAACCCTAGCGCCACCGCTAGCTCTCGACGACGCCGGCGACAAAGCGCTTCACTGCCGTGACTTCTCTGACGCCGTCCTCATGCCGACCGCGAACATCGTCCTCTCCTCTGCCGCCGTAGGTGTCCTCCGTCGCCAAGTTAGGGCACGGTGGATTGAACTACTCGGTCTCCCACTCATCCCATCTAGCAGTTCTTCGTGTGGTAAATATAACTCTATTTTTACCATCTTTTTGATCCTCAAAAATTCATCCTATTTACCAAAGTTGGTTTCTGCCTATACAATGTTAGATCGATTCTGTCTGCATCTCATACTGCCTAGTATATTCACTTAAGCTTCATAACTAGTTGATTCCTCACTTGTACTTATTCACGGATTCGTACAAATATGGAACCAACTCTCAACATATAAGTGAATGTCTTCGCATCATGAGGTCAATGTCTTCACACTGATTTATCTTCAAAATCTTCTGAGAATGCATATGACCTCTTCCCCTTCCCTCGCATCCCTAATGCTGTCACAGGTACATGTCCGTGGGAGAATCCCTTGGTTCTCATAGTCTGCATTCGTTTGCAGAATTCTCACAGCATCACATTATCTCTCCCGAAGCTAGTTCCTGTTTGTCCAGCAAGCGAAAGCATTTGAAGCCTTTGAACATATTGAAGCCATTCATTTTGAAGTTCATGGCTGCAGAGAAATCAGTAAGGAAGGGTGGCAGACAGCATCGTGGGGGAACATCAAAAGATTTGCCTGATGACCTCGCAGAGCTTTACAAGACAGATCCTGAAGAGAATTATAATCAGCGCAAGACACGAATCCAATGGATTCGACGATATTGGGCTGAACAATGGTTCAAATACAAGTTCGTGACCCAGGAATACGCTGAGAAGAATGCTATCAAAAGTCCTTGGGGTGATATTCTCTTCCGAGGCCTTCCACCCAAGAACAGAGCTGAAGCTATTGCACAGGGTGTCTATCCTTGTATGGTCCATGGACCTCAGCCTGAAAATGCCGACCCATCGTCATTGCTTTGGTGTCGTGACGATAATCTCTTCAAGAGAAACTTCCAGCATGCAAAGGCACCGGCCAAGGAAAACAAGAAGTCATTGGGATTAGACTTCAACCCTGATCCCTCTGCTCCCCGTGCTGACGGCTCACGTGATGCAGAACCCAATGTCATCGGTCCTTTCTACAACCTTGATGGCCTCATCACTCACATCTCGGTCCAAGGTGCCAAAGTGGATCATTCTGATGATGACACTGACACTGATGAAGCCCATGCTCCTACTCCAAAGCCGCAGAAGCCAAAGAAGGCTAAGGCTTCAAGATCAGCTGCTCCTCCAAAAGCTTCACGTGCGAAGCCACTGGCCACTGCACCTCCTGAAGACAGTATGCAGTCTGAAGATCAATCACGTATCTCCAAGAGGACGGAGAAGAAAAAGAAAATCGTCAGACATTCTGATCAGACATTGACCCCTGCTGCCATTCTGCGAGAAGAGCACATTGATCTATCCAGCGATGAAGATCTTGCAGATGACGCTCTTGAGCAACTGATCAAGAGCAATGAAGAAGCAGAGATCTTCAATGATTTGCCTCTTTTTTTTATGTGGCAATCATCCATCACTTCATTGATGAGTGGTTTGACAACCCAAATCTCAGCTTTGAAGATCTGCAACTTCCCATTGGCCTCAGCGTCTCCTTCAATGGCGCCATTGCTTCTGAGCTAGCTCTTGCTCAGTGTCTTGTTGAACTGAAGCACAAGATCGACTATGAGAAAGCTCAGTTCAAGAAGCATGTGGCAAAGCTCAGCGTGCAAGATGTCAAAAACTTCAAGACCATGCTGCACGAGCTCAAAGAAGCCTTTCACAAGAAGCGCGACGAAGCTAAAGGCTCTCGTGAGCGCATGAAGAGTCTGGCTGACAAGTGTGTACTAGCCTACAATGAGGCTGAGAAGCGCAAGGCTCTTGGTCGTCCTGGCATTGACCCCAGAATGGCTGCAAAGAAGAAGAAGCAATCAACTGACCAATCTGCACCTTCAAGGCAGGAAGAACCTCGCATAGTCTTCCCAAGCAGCATGACTGGCTCGAAGCCAAAGGTCAGGTCATCCGCTTCAGAACAGAAGAAGACGAGGGCTGCCGAGGCTGAAGCCAGAAAAAGGAAAAATTTTGAAGCCTCTGATGTTGCTCCCTCCAAGAAGAAGCGTAAAACCAAGAAGAATCGGGCTGCTTCCACAGAGCCCTTAGTTGTTGAACCTATCTCCATGGTTCGACCTGCATCTGAACACCAAGAACAACGTATTATAGTTCATGAGCCTGCTTCCACAGAGGCTCCTGAAGCTGAAGACATTCCAGCAGTTGATCCCATCACTGCTGAAGACATTGGTCACCATGACAATGTTGAAGATGATGATGTTCTTCCTCAGATCGAACACAACTTGGTATCATCGCCTGTTCTCACGAACAGCGAACTCATCAGCATTAGTCGTCCTCTGACGCCAATTGCTCAGGATGCATCATGGGCTGATCACCCACAACAAGAAGACTCCCCGAGTACTCCCCAACAACAACAAGTCACACCACCTGTCCAAGGATAAGAGGATGACCTTGAGGCCCAGCCAACTCCATCTCCAAAGGCATCGCCCGCATTTCGCAGGCTTCATAAAGGACCAAGGCCACAAGTCCCTCTTTTTCCAGCATTCCAGACGGAGAAGTGCACCACCAATCTGTTGCACGTCAAGTGTTTCCAGAAGCCACTCCGACTGTGAATGTCTCCGGGTCTGAAGCCAAAGCTGCCGAGGACAATCCGGCTGCATCAGCCGATGACAACCCAGTAGAAGAACGTGTCCCTACACCCCCATTACTGAAGAAGTTGTTCCTGAAGTGAACGTGACAGTGCCCGACCCTCCAGCTCATCAAGTGGAGGTTGAAAATCTTGAGGCTGCCACCACCAACACAAATGAAGCCAATGACGTAGTCATGGCTGAAGCAAATGTGGAGCCTGCACCAACCAATGTGCCTGAAGCCAATGATGCAACTGCTCCTGAAGCACCTGTTGTGCAGCCTGAAGCCTCTGTTGTTGCCCCTGCTCCTGTTCCGCCTCCAAGGCCCTATACAATTGAGCAAGCTTACAACTATGGTCAGCTAATCACTGTCAGATGGCCCGTTCTGGTCCCTCCGCCTAATGCCTCTGGTCCTCAGTTTGACTATCATGTTGAGCATAGGCCTCTGATCCAGAAACCAAAGCCAAGACTGCCAAGGTTCCCTAGTACTGCCACCTCTACAGGATCCTTGAATGCAAATGGCTTCAAAGCCCACAACACCTTCTTTGACAGAGCAAAGAACCCCTACTCAAGGCCAAGAATATCATCAGATCGTTTCTGGAGCTATCAACAGCGAAGCTATTACTCCTGCGTTCTATATGATCAAGGGCGCATTTTCCCTCATATGTGCCTCGACACTGAAGCCATTGCAGGACTGCCATGCTTAGAAGAAGCACTTGACTGCTTTCGTGATGTAGGTCTGCTCAGCTTTATGACAGACAAAGAACATTGGAACGAGGAACTTTTGCTTCAATTCTATGCTACCCTCCACATTCGCGGCTACTACAAAGATACAAAGACATGGGTTCTCGAGTGGATGACAGGAAATGTTCATCATGAAGCCAAAGCTCTTGACGTCATTGAGCTTACATGCCTACCCACTCCCGGAGAGCTGTTCGAACCTGATTGTCAACTCCACCGCAATGCACTGGAGAGCATCTTCCATAAGCTAGAGCCCAACATGAGCCAAATGTTGAGCATGATGAAGCCTTTGCCACCAGACGCTGAATACCCAAAGGAGTTCTTTGTTGATGACCTTGAGTATCTGCCTCGCACAATATATCACATCATTAGGCGAACTCTATGGCCTATCAAAGGGCATTCATCAGCTGCAAAACTTGAAGGGGCCATGAAGACATTCGTCTTTTACATCCTCAATGGCATCAGCTTCAATACTCAAGAATTCTTCATCCGGCAATTGGCTCGTGGGGTAGGATCTCAGACAAGGACTCGTTGGGTTTCGCTGTTTTCGCAACTAAATTCCGGCATCAATACTCAGCGTTACACATTAGACACATTTATAATGGTTTTTTATGCTCTGACTTAAATGTGGTATCAGATTATTACCCTAGCCTCAAGTGTGATGGTTTTGGGTAAATAACTCTAACGCTGACGATCTCAAGCTTCAGCGTCCACTTTCCCCGCAGGTTCGTACTCTATTTGACGGAAAGGAAGCAGAGCAATTCAGACCTGTCGCTAGATATGTGAGCCACCCAATTCCTAACCTTTAATAGAGAAAATGAATCAGAGAGAGCTAAGAGCATCTCTAGCCACGCCTCCAACAGCCCCCCAGGCCCCTTTTTCGATGCCGGCGCCTAAAAAACGGCCCAGTCGCGCCCCATGAGCCCGTTTTTCACCGGTTTGGGCCAAAACTGACGCCGGCGTACCCAGACCAAACCTGGTGCGCTGGGGGCGCCTGAGGGCACCGGGGAAACCGATTTTGGCGCCAACGAAATGAGCCCGCCGAGTCAGCGACACGCCGCTTCGTCGTCCTCATCGCCTCGGTTCCCGTGGGAATCAATGCCAAGGCTGCCGTGCTGCCGCGCCAGTCAGCCTCTATTGATGCCTCGCGGGCGGCGCAGTGAAGGCGCCGCAACACGCGTCCCGCCCGCTCTCGCCATGCGTCGCCCGGCATGCAGATTCTCACCGCCCCGCCGACCTCCCCGCTGGTGAACGCCACAATCACCACAACTCGCCTCATCTCCTCTCCCCCCTTCGACGAGCAATGGCTGAGCGGTACCCCGGCGACGCCGCGGCGGCAAACGGCTTCGGCCGCCGCCATCTCCACGAGGACGAGGCGTGTGCCTCCTTTACGAGGCCGACTATCTGGCACCCCCAGACATGCGGGTACCGGGCTTGTAGAAGCTGTGTGCCGACGGTGTCACGGTGCCTCCGGTGCCCACCAGGGCTGAACGCCGGGCCGAGATCGCCCGCATCCGTCCGTCGCTAACGGAGGAGCAGCGGAACAAGCTGAGGTATGCCGCCGATAGCGACACGCTATGGACGATGTACTTAGAGCACCGCCGCCAAGACCAGATCGCCTCCGCCAACGGCACCATCCCCCGCGGCTGACTCAACGCCGACGGGCGGCGCGAATGGTGGGGCGTGGCCGGCCGCACCCTCGAGGCCGTCCTCGACTTCATCGAGACCGGCAACAAGCCGCGCCTCGAGTACCCGTCGCGCCCGTCCTTCTCTCGCCGCCATGGTAGCTCCTGGACGCCGCGGGGAATGGAGGTGGCGACCTCCTCGTCGTCGGGTTCCGGTATGCTCTCCTCTGGGTCGCCGGCGTCCCGGTGCCTCCGGTGCCCACCAAGGCTGAACGGCGGGCCGAGATCGCCCGCATCCGTTCATCGCTGATGTGGCGTAGCGGAACGAGCCGAGGTACGTCGTCGACAGCGACACGCTATGGACGATGTACTTCGAGCACCGCCGCCAAGACCAGATCGCCTCCGCCAACGGCACCACCCCCCGTGGCTGACTCAATGCCGACGGGCGGTGCGAATGGTAGAGCGTGCCCGGCCGCACCCTCGAGGCCGTCCTCGACTACATCAAGACTGGCAACACGCCGCGCCTCGAGTGCACGTCGCGCCCGTCCTACTCTCGCTGCCGTGGCAGCTCCTGGACTCCGTGGTGAATGGAGGTGGCGACCTCCTCGTCGTCGGGTTCCGATATGCTCTCCTCCGGGTCGCCGGCGCTCGTCCCATCAAGACGGAGCCGCAGGAGACGCCACTTGGACACCGCACCACAGCGGCGCCCTCGTCATCAACGAGGGCGGCCACCCCTCCCCGCGTTCCCTCCGCCTAGTCCGCCAAAGACCAAGCCATGGTTGCTCCCCGTCAAGAAGGAGCACGCAGAGATGGCCGTGGCCGACGAGACCGCCCTCAAGTGGGCGAAGGCGGATTACGTCCGCGAGCAGGTGGCCCGCCAGCGCCAGGCGCATGTCGTCCTCGACAGCGACGAGGAGGACGCGCCTGGGCCGTCCAACCCCCCGCGCGTCGGCGATCCTGGTCAGGGGTGCAACAGGGATGCGGCGGCTCTGGCGGGACGCAGGGCGGCGGCGACGACGACGGCGGCGACTACACCCGGTTTTACAGTCTCCTCGGCATGTAGAAGGCGGGCGGCGGCCGCGGCGTAGTAGGGCTAGGCGTAGTTTGTTTGTTTTCTGTTTTTTTGTACAAATTTGAATGAAAAATCATCGAGTTTGTGCCGAATTCGCCGAGTTGGGGCGACGTGGGGGCGACGACTGGGAACGCAATCGCCCGCACGCTGAAAGTGAGTGTCGGTTCGGCCTCAGACAACGCTTTTTCGATGTCGGGGTGCCGAACGGCTGGAGATGCTCTAATTACTGAACGTGCCCGTCTGCCGTGCCGTGCTCGCCGCGATCGATTGTCCAGATCATTCGGCCACAACTTGACTTGACTAGAAGAAAAGTATGCATACAGTATTAGAGAAAAAAGAAAAAGAAAAAATCTGATGAATTAGAGAGGTATGCATACAACATGACAAAGACCAAGACGTGGACTAGCTTTGCTTTTAGACCATATACAATGGGAGTGGCCGGTAATTGGCCAACATGACAAATCCTGATGATTTTTGCCGATTGCGGAGTATGAGAGCCATGAGTCCTTGTATTTATATGCCAACACTAAAAAAACTCTCTAGACCTTAATGCTAGATGTGTTACCTGACCCACAACGTGCAGATATTATTAGTGTAATTGACATAAATATTACAGCTGCAACTTCTGCCGTGCTGTGCATGGTGGGCTGTCCGAATCAACAAATTTTGGCCACACCTTGAGCGTCGGAAAAGTATGCATGACAAGACCCCAAGACGTGGGTTGTAGACCATACTCCCATATTGCAGTTGTGGTGGAACCGGGATAGAGATAAGCTGTTCTGTCCATTATCCTTTCCCTCTGCCATTTCTGACCAATATGGCTAAGCTTGTGCTCCTCCTCCGAAGAGCTGCACTACTGCTTTGTCTATTGATCTTCCAAGCAACATCCACTTTCCATGGCCAAGCGAGTGCATCTGGAGCCTGCATCAGCAGCGAGCGCGATGCGCTTCTGTCCTTCAAGGCAAGCCTCTTGGACCCTGCTGGCCATCTCTCGTCATGGCAGGGTGAGGATTGTTGCCAATGGAAGGGAGTCTGCTGCAGCAACCTAACTGGACATCTCATCAAGCTCAACCTCTGCAACATCGACATGGACGACATGGGCTACGACATGTACGGCATGGGCTACTACAACTACCCGGACAGGAGCAAATCATTGAGCTTGTCGGCAGGCGAGATGAGCTCTTCTTTGGCTACTTTACAACACCTGAGGTACCTTGATCTGAGCGGGAATGACTTCAACGACACGAGCATCCCTGTCTTCTTGTCTTCTCTCAAGAACCTAAGGTATCTCAACCTCTCGTCAGCACGATTCAGTGGGAGAATACCTTCCGAACTTGGCAATCTCTCAAAGTTGCAATATCTTGATCTCAGTTGGAATTATTATGGGAATAGGTCTTACATAGTGGATCTTGCATGGTTGCCACGTCTCTCTTTGTTGAGTCATCTTGACCTGAGCGATGTGGATCTTAGCTCTGCGAGGGATTGGTTTCAGAGGGTTAACATGCTTCCTTCTCTGAAAGTGCTTCGCTTGTCCGAGTGTGTACCGTGTCTACTAGTATATCAATTTCCAATCTCACACATCTCGAGGTCCTTGATACGTCCTATAACACCTTGAGAATACCTTTCCAATTTGGCAATCTCTCAAAGTTGCAATATCTTGATGTGAGTTTGAATTCTTATCCTAATGTGGATCTTGCATGGTTGCCACGTCTCTCTTTGTTGAGCCATCTTGACATGAGTGGTATGGATCTTGGTTCTGCGAGGGGTTGGTTTCAGAGTGTTAATATGCTTCCTTCTCTTAAAGTGCTTGGCTTGTCCGGTTGTGGACTCAACAGCACCATGTCTGCTAGTATATCACTTTCCAACCTCACTCATCTCGAAGTCCTTGATATCTCTAGTAACAACTTCTATACTTCACTCAAGCATGCATGGTTTTGGAATCTCATAGGCCTTAAGGAGCTTTACCTCTCCTATTCCTGCTGGATAGGGTCTATTCCTAGTGATTTGGCAAACATGACGGCCCTTCAAGTCATAGATTTAAGTGGGAATCAGCTCGTGGGTTTGATACCAGAAAAACTGGGAAATTTGTGCAATTTGACCAGAATGAGGTTCAGTCATAACAACATAGGTTCATGAGGCGATTACCAAAGTGCTCATGGAATACATTGCAGGAATTTTCGGTGCAGGATGCAAATATGACCGGGAACCTACCCAGTTGGATTGGTAACATGACCAATCTCAGTGTTCTTCATGCATCTGAAAACATGTTGAGTGGCCATCTACCTGTAGGAGTTGGAGCACTGAGTAATTTGAAAAATCTGATCCTCGGGAACAATAACTTCAGCGGTGTGCTCTTGAAAGAACAGTTTGCAAATTTAGGGAACTTAGAGCTTTTGGACCTCAGCCACAATAACTTCAGCGGTGTGATACTGAAAGAATATTTTGCAAGTTTAGGCGCCTTAAAGAGTTTGGACCTTAGCTGCAATAACTTCAGTGGTGTGCTCTCCAATGAACAATTTGCAAGTTTGGGCAACTTAAAGCTTTTGGACCTCAGCAGTAATAACTTTAGTGATTTTCTCTTGAAAGAACAGTCAGCAAGTTTAGATAATTTAAAGCATTTGTACCTCAGCCATAATAAATTAAATAGTGTGCTCGTGGGGGAACATTTTACAGGCCTATTGAATTTAAAGTATCTGGACTTGTCGTACAACTCTGTGAGATTAGCTATCAGCGAAAAATGGGTTCCTGCATTTAGGTTGAAGTACGCAATATTCCGGTCATGTCAATTGGGCCCTAGATTTCCTGAATGGCTTAAATGGCAATCTGACATTGATGTTCTTGTTCTCAGTAATGCAAATCTTGATGATGTTATTCCTGACTGGTTTTGGTTACATTTTCCCGAGCTTCCTTCTTGCAAGTATCAGGAAACAAATTGCATGGGTCAATACCATCAGATCTACAACACATGTCAGCTGATCATATATATCTCGGATCCAATAAGTTTACAGGTCAAGTCCCACAGTTGCCTATAAATATAGTACGACTGAACCTATCTTCAAACTCTTTATCTGGTTCATTGCCATCAGAGTTAAATGCTCCACTACTCGAAGAGTTGTTGCTTGCAAATAATCAATTCATAGGCACCATCCCGTCGTCTATATGCCAATTGACTAAAGTGAAAAGGTTGGACCTATCAGGAAACCAGTTAACAGGAGATATTATGCAGTGCCAAAAGGAACTTGTTCCAAACTCTACAGATCAATTTGGCTCTGAAATGCTGAGCTTAGCCTTGAATAACAATGATCTCACTGGTGAATTCCCTAAATTTCTTCAAAGGTCATCAGGATTAATGTTCCTTGATCTTTCTTACAATAAGTTATTTGGAGGACTGCCAGAATGGTTACCCCCAAAAATGCCACACATGAAAATATTAAGAGTGAGATCAAGTATGTTCAGTGGTCATATTCCTAAGAGTCTCACTTCCCTTCACGATCTTCATTATTTGGACATAGCACACAACAAGATAACAGGAAGCATACCATGGTCTTTGTCAAACCTAAAGGCAATGATGACAGTGGTGTCGCAGGACACGGGGGATTATATTTATGAAGAGAGCATACCAGTAATCACAAAGGACCAAAAGCGTGACTACACCTTTGCAATTTACCAGCTATTGGTTGTTCTTGATTTGTCAAGTAATAGCTTGGCGGAACAGGTTCCAGAGGACATAACTTTACTTGTTGGGCTTACCAATCTGAACTTGTCAAATAATCAACTCATAGGAGCAATCCCGAACCAAATTGGTGATTTAAGGCAGTTGGACTCACTCGACCTATCCTTCAATGAGTTTTCTGGTGCAATACCATCAAGTTTGTCAGCTTTAACTTATTTGAGCCACTTGAACTTGTCATACAACAATCTGTCTGGTCCAATACCATCCGGACAACAGCTACAAGCTCTTGATAACCAGATGTATCTCTACATCGGTAACCCTAGTCTTTGTGGAGATCCTGTTGGCAGGAACTGCTCAACACATGATGCAGAGCAAAGTGGCCTCGAAGATATAGATCCTATGCCATCTGTTTATCTTGCCATGAGCGTTGGATTTGTGGTGGGTCTGTGGACAGTTTTCTGCACCATGTTGATGAAGAGAATATGGAGGGCTGCCTTCTTCCAGTTTGTTGATATGATGTATGACATGGTTTATGTGCAAGTGGCTGTAAGGTGGGCTCACATGATGGAGAAAACTGAATACGGTGCACCATGAAGTGCCCAACTCCTCAGCAAGCAAATTGCGTGTATCTAAATAGTATTTGTATGTTTGCACCATACCGCTATTTGTAGCTCTAAATGAGCCTTGGCTGGATGTCTGTACTGTAATGTATTGATATTTGTAAGTTTGCACCATATCTCTATTTGTAGCTCTAAATGAGCCTTGGCTGGACGTTTGTACCGTATCGTATTAGTATTTTTTATGTTTGTACTTTAACAAATGAAGTGTGTGTGTGTGTGTGTGTGTGTGTGTGTGTGTGTGTATAACTGCACTGTGCCTTTTTCATGTTGTTCGGTTTGCTTTGTATCATCTATTCCCAGAGAGTGGTCATTCATCTGTATGATGTATTCTCATGTTGGTAAATTTATATGAGAATATATTTGTTTGTAAGATATCTCTGAAGGCAAGAGGAAGGAAGCTCTGTTCAGCATCAGTGCTTGTTGATTTATTCATGTAAATCTGAAGCTTCCATTTGAGCTGACGATTCATTATTTTGGTGAGGCAAACTGTATCGACTCGACCATGCCCGCCGAGGCTGTGTTTGCCAGCGAAGTGGAGGAGCTCAAGGCCGACCAGTCCAAGCCCTCAGAGGAGGTGACTCTGGAGTCCTTTGATTGCGACCACGCCTGCATCTTTGGTGGTTACAGGAAAATAAGTGTATGTAGTATAAAATTCACTGGTGTGCGTGATTTCACATTTAGAACAAAGAGACAAATTGAGAGCAGTCACAAACCACGTCGTATCCCATAGCCAACACTAATTTCTGTAATCTTCAGATACTAAACTTGTTTCGAGGGAAATCTTCAGTCGTTAATATCAAAACCACCATTTAAACTTTGCTTCAAGGGGAAAATCGGATGAACTGCAGCAGACATTTTGGTCTCCGGTTTCAAAACATGCATGAGTCTGCAAATGAAAACGAAGTAAAATAAAATGTGAGGGCAGCTTGATATCATATGGAAGTAAAACACAATGCTGAAGTAGGTGTTCCCTGTTTCAGCAAACCACCTTCCATGAGCAACAGACTGCTCGAGATTCTGGTGAAATCGACATGGCACATGGACAGAAATATGGAACCACCACGCACTCCCAAAGTGAGATCAAACGAACGCCAACGCCTCAAATCAGCTCGTCAGGCTTCGGTCCCGAACCAGCTCGACAGAGAGATGCTCTGCTTTCACTAGTCATGCAGAAAGCGGATTATGCATCGCCACACTCACAGTAGAACTCACAGTACTATTAATAAGACTGATCACAGTAGAACTCACTAACTTCCCAAGATCGAAGGTTGGAGGAACTTAGTTTCTGGTCTCACTGTCACACACCCAAAATACCTATTGCTGGTACAGAAAAACCTTTGTTTTATACATGGCTTCCCAAATAGATTCTCTCAAACACCACATTACATTCAGTACAGTGGCAAACACGCATGGAACATATGGAGAATACATGATTTAAAGTGGTACCCCGTTTGGAGGTTTTCGTCCTCGGCTATTTGTATGTTTCCTAAATCTCCTGTTGCCTTCTATAAACCGCTGCCTTGCTCTTCCTTCTCCAGTTTATTGATATGATATATGAAATGGTTTATGTGCAAGTGGCTATAAGGTGGGCTCACATGATGGAGAAAACTCAAAACGGTGCATCCTGAAGCGCGAAACTCTGCGGCAAGCGGATTGTTTGTATGTTTGCACCATATCTCTATTTCTAGCTTTAAAATGGACCTTGGCTGGACGTCTGCACTGTACTGTATTGATATTCGTATGTTTGTACTTTAGCAAAAGAAGTCTATGTATAGGTTTTTTCTGCATTGTTTAATAAGATGAATAAAATATAGAGCCCCATGACCACACCTCCTGCTTTTTCGTGTTGTTCGGTTTACTTTGCACCATCTATTCCCAGTGATGTTCTGTTTGCTTTGTTCCATATGTTACCATTCCCAGAGAGAATAATTCATTAGCATAACAGAAAAAATGCCGCCTGTTGGTTTTTTTTTTTTGGGAATGGAGGCATGCCCCCGGCCTCTGCATCATGATGATGCATACGGATCTTTTATTAAAAATCCATAAAGTAACGTCATGATTGTCTTACAGCTCGCAAACGGAGCAAAACAGAAAACAAACACTGGAAAAATACAAGCTGGCAAAGACAACCGAAACGGTAGAAATAAGGATAAACTCTCTAGACGCCTATCCTATTATGTGAACGCCATCCGAACCGGTTGAATATACCCCGAGCCACCATCTCCCATTGGTTGCACCCCGAGCCATGGTGGGCAAGATGCCTAAGGTCACCTGGCTTGACGGCTCCTTTGCGGAAACCGTGAAGGGGTGGCAATCGGGGTGGTTCTACATCACCGAGCCGCGCGGCGCCAACTGGGCGGCGGCCCCCGAGTTCCGATCCGGAACTCGTATGCGGCTCACTTCCTGGGAACGGAAGGGCCTGTCCTGGGACGAATCTACAGAGCTGACCGGACTCAAAACCTACATCAAGGGCATGAAGGACAAGAAAATCAAGCTTGTAAACGTGATCCAGGTCATGCTCATTCGCCTGATTCTACCATGCCAAAGGCGGGCATTCAATCTATGGGAGTTCGTTCCAGCCGAACACCAGACACTTCAGAGGCTCTATGGCATGAAGCACAAAAAGGCGTGGAAGGTGTTGTTCAAGGCTTCGAGGTTCCTCCTCCCATATCCGAGGACCGTGGGCTCCACGCCGCACGGCAACCTACTCAGGTGAGTTCTAAGGCCATCACCGAATTCAGTCCTTCCCAATATAATTACGGGGGAACCTCAAGTAATTGTGTGTATTTGTTTCAGGATTATGTGGAGGTGGCGGAGCGAATTGACTGTCCGGCACCGCTGCCGGAAAGCCCAGCTAATGCTCTCCTGACGGAGATGCTGGCTCCGGCACCCTACAAGGGGCCAGAGAAGAAGGCCAACAAGAAGGCCTCGGGGACCCGAAAGAGTCTCCGGCGTAAGGCTACGCCAGAAGCCTCGTCCGAAGAGGACGAGGAAGACTCCTCCCCCGAAAGGGAAGAAGGAGAAGAAGAAGAAGAGGCCGCCCTGTCCGGACAGGATGGGGGGCCTGAGACGGCGGACCAGGGGACCAGGAGAGGCCCCCGGCGCAAGGCCGTCATACCCTTGTCGTCTGACGACGACGAGGTAGATTCCTCCCGCGGAGGCGGGAAGGAACAGGAAGAAATACCACCTCCCCGTGTCGGGGGAGGGAAGAAGAGGAAGGCCACCCCGGTGGGGGAGACTGGGACGTCCAAGAAGGGAAAGGTGTCCCTTCCGGACTACTCCGTCACTGCCGCCGATAGCGAGGAGGGGTGGCTGCCCAGGAAGAAGCCCCTGGTGCGATCGTAAGTGTCCGCATTCCATCGTAAATGTGCTTCATAGTTTTGTTATAACGCCGAACCTGTGTGCAGTCCGGCCAGGGCCCATCCCGAAGTGTCGTCTTCGGACGGGTCCCTGAGTGAGTCAGCAATGAACTCACTCCCGACGGCCACTTCGCCTCGGCCTGCGGACGACACAGAGGTGTTGCCCCAAAGGCTCCCCGAGATAGGGGAGGTGAACCTGGAGGCGCCTCAAGGCGGCGTCCCAGACGTCGGACTCGCGGGGTTCAAGATCCCCGCGGACCGTGTAGGTGAGAGGCGAAGCAAGCCGGACTCTCAATCGAACACTATCCCGGAGCCTTGAGTGGTTCCGGAATCAGGCGGACAACCCCTCATTAGGGAGGGAGGGCCGTCCGCATCAAGGACTTCCGTTGCGCCCGAGGCACCGGATTGTTTGCTGGAAGCGCTTCGCGGTGCTTCCCTAGATGAAGAGCACCGCACACTTATGAGTGCGGTGATTCAAAAGGTTTCGTCCGCCAAGAGCGGACTAACCGAAGCCTGCACCAACCTCCTGACAGGCTTTGAGGTAGGTAAAAATGTGTGAAATCACCACCCGATTGGTAGTAGCCCCTGATAGTCTATTTGGTGTTCGGAAAGAAAAACCAAACGGAGGGTCAATTATAATCCGCAGGAGTCTAACAATAAGTTCTGAATGTAAATAAACAGGTTGTGCTACTGGCCGCTGCTGCTCGCATGGCCGAAATCGCCGGCCTAACGCAGGATTTAGAGCGGGCACAGGGAGAGCTCGGCCTCGCAAGGAGGCACCTCGAAGAGAACAAAGGTGAATGATTCCCCTCTCTCATATAATAAAAAATAAAAGTTGATTATGCTAACGATGAGACGTCGTGATATGATAACAGAGGTGTTAGGGAACGTAGTAATTTCAAAAAAATTCCTACGCACACGCAAGATCATGGTGATGCATAGCAACGAGAGGGGATAGTAATGTCCACGTACCCTCGTAGACCGTAAGCGGAAGCGTTATGACAACGCGGTTGATGTAGTCGTACGTTTTCATGATCCGACTGATCTAAGCACCAAACGTACGGCACCTCCGAGTTCAGCACACGTTCAGCTCGATGACGATCCCCGGACTCCGATCCAGCAAAGTGTCGGGATGAGTTCTGTCAGCACGACGGCGTGGTGATGATGATGATGTTCTACCGGCGTAGGGCTTCGCCTAAACTCCGCAACTATATGACCGAGGTGGAATATGGTGGAGGGGGGCACCGCACACGGCTAAGAAACGATCACGTAGATGAACTTGTGTGTCCTAGGGTGCCCCCTGCCCTCGTATATAAAGGAGGGAGGGGGGAGGTGCGGTCGACCCCCTAGGGGTGCGCCTGGAGGAGTCCTACTCCCATCGGGAGTAGGACTCCCACCTCTTGCCTTGGTGGAGAAGGAAAGGGGGGAGGGGAAAGAGGAAAGGGGGGTGCCGCCCCCCCTTCCTTGTCCTATTCGGACTAGGGGGGGAGGGGGCGCACAGCCTGCCCTGGCCGGCCCTCCTCTTCTCCCTCATGGCCCACTAAGGCCCATTAACCCCCGGGAGGCTTCCGATAACCCCCCGGTGTTCCGGTAAAATCCCGATTTCACCCGGAACCATTCCGATATCCAAATATAGGCTTCCAATATATCAATCTTTATGTCTCGACCATTTCGAGACTCCTCGTCATGTCCGTGATCACATCAGGGACTCCGAACAACCTTCGGTACATCAAAACTTATAAACTCATAATAAAACTATCATCGTAACGTTAAGCGTGCAGACCCTACGGGTTCGAGAACTATGTAGACATGACCTAGAACTATTCTCGGTCAATAACCAATAGCGGAACCTGGATGCTCATATTGGCTCCTACATATTCTGCGAAGATCTTTATCGATCAAACCGCATAACAACATACGTTGTTCCCTTTGTCATCGGTATGGTACTTGCCCGAGATTCGATTGTCAGTATCCAATACCTAGTTCAATCTCGTTACTGGCAAGTCTCTTTACTCATTACGTAATGCGTCATTCCGTAACTAACTCATTAGATACATTGCTTGCAAGGCTTATAGTGATGTGCATTACCGAGAGGGCCCAGAGATACCTCTCCGACAATCGAAGTGACAAAACCTAATCTCGAAATACGCCAACCCAACATGTACCTTTGGAGACACCTGTAGCAATCCTTTATAATCACCCAGTTACGTTGTGACGTTTGGTAGCACCCAAAGTGTTCCTCCGGTAAACGGGAGTTGCATAATCTCATAGTTACGGGAACATGTATAAGTCATGAAGAAAGCAATAGCAATATACTAAACGATCAAGTGCTAGGCTAACGGAATGGGTCATGTCAATCACATCATTCTCCTAATGATGTGATCCCGTTAATCAAATGACAACACATGTCTATGGTTAGGAAACATAACCATCTTTGATTAATGAGCTTGTCAAGTAGAGGCATACTGGTGACGTTATGTTGGTCTATGTATTCACACATGTATTATGTTTCCGGTTAATACAATTCTAGCATGAATAATAAACATTTATCATGATATGAGGAAATAAATAATAACTTTATTATTGCCTCTAGGGCATATTTCCTTCAGTCTCCCACTTGCACTAGAGTCAATATTCTAGATTACACAGTAATGATTCTAACACCCATGGAGTCTTGGTGCTGATCATGTTTTGCTCGTGGAAGAGGCTTAGTCAATGGGTCTGCAACATTCAGATCCGTATGTATTTTGCAAATCGCTATGTCTCCCACCTGGACTTGATCCCGGATGGAATTGAAGCGTCTCTTGATGTGCTTGGTCCTCTTGTGAAATCTGGATTCCTTTGCCAAGGCAATTGCACCAGTATTGTCACATAAGATCTTCATTGGTCCCGATGCACTAGGTATGACACCTAGATCGGAAATGAACTCCTTCATCCAGACTCCTTCATTTGCTGCTTCCGAAGCAGCTATGTACTCCGCTTCACATGTAGATCCCACCACGACGCTTTGTTTAGAACTGCACCAACTTACAGCTCCACCGTTTAATAAAATCACGTATCCGGTTTGCGATTTACAATTGTCCGGACCAGTGTCAAAGCTTGCATTGACGTAACCATTTACGACTAGCTCTTTGTCACCTCCATATACGAGAAATATATCCTTAGTCCTTTTCAGGTATTTCAGGATGTTCTTGACCACTGTCCAGTGATCCACTCCTGGATTACTTTGGTACCTTCCTGCCAAGCTTATTGCTAAGCACACGTCAGGTCTGGTACATAGCATTGCATACATGATAGAGCCTATGGCTGAAGCAAAGGGAACATCTTTCATTTTCTCTCTATCTTCTGCTGTGGTCGGGCATTGAGTTTGACTCAACTTCACACCTTGTAGTACGGGCAAGAACCCTTTCTTTGCCTGATCCATTTTGAACTTTTTCAAAACTTTATCAAGGTACGTACTTTGTGAAAGTCCAATTAAGCGTCTTGATCTATCTCTATAAATCTTGATGCCCAATATATAAGCAGCTTCACCGAGGTCTTTCATAGAAAAACTTTTATTCAAGTATCCCTTTATGCTATCCAGAAATTCTATATCATTTCCAATTAATAATATGTCATCTACATATAATATCAGAAATGCTACAGAGCTCCCACTCACTTTGTTGTAAATATAGGCTTCTCCAAAAGTTTGTATAAAACCATATGCTTTGATCACACTATCAAAGCGTTTATTCCAACTCCGAGATGCTTGCACCAGTCCATAAATGGATCGCTGGAGCTTGCACACTTTGTTAGCACCTTTTGGATCAACAAAACCTTTTGGCTGCATCATATACAACTCTTCTTCCAGAAATCCATTCAAGAATGCAGTTTTGTCATCCATTTGCCAAATTTCATAATCATAAAATGCATCAATTGCTAACATGATTCGGACAGACTTAAGCATCGCTACGGGTGAGAAAGTATCATCATAGTCAACCCCTTGAACTTGTCGAAAACCTTTTGCAACAAGTCGAGCTTTATAGACAGTTACATTACCATCAGCATCAGTCTTCTTCTTAAAAGTCCATTTATTCTCAATGGCTTGCCGATCATCGCGCAAGTCAACCAAAGTCCATACTTTGTTCTCATACATGGATCCCATCTCAGATTTCATGGCCTCTAGCCATTTTGCGGAATCTGGGCTCATCATCGCTTCCTCATAGTTCGTAGGTTCATCATGGTCAAGTAACATGACTTCCAGAATAGGATTGCCGTACCACTCTGGTGCGGATCTTACTCTGGTAGACCTACGAGGTTCAGTAGAAACTTGATCTGAAGTTTCATGATCAATATCATTAGCTTCCTCACTGATTGGTGTAGTTGTCACAGGAACTGGTTCTTGTGATGAACTACTTTCCAATAAGGGAGCAGGTACAGTTACCTCATCAAGTTCTACTTTCCTCCCACTCACTTCTTTCGAGAGAAACTCCTTCTCTAGAAAGGATCCGAATTTTGCAATGAAAATCTTGTCTTCAGATCTGTGATAGAAGGTGTACCCAACAGTCTCTTTTGGGTATCCTATGAAGACACATTTCTCCGATTTGGGTTCGAGCTTATCTGGTTGAAGTTTCTTCACATAAGCATCGCAGCCCCAAACTTTAAGAAACGACAACTTTGGTTTCTTGCCAAACCACAGTTCATGAGGCGTCGCCTCAACGGATTTTGATGGTGCCCTATTTAACGTGAATGCGGCCGTCTCTAAAGCATAACCCCAAAATGATAGCGGTAAATCAGTAAGAGACATCATAGATCGCACCATATCTAGTAAAGTACGATTACGACGTTCGGACACACCATTTCGTTGTGGTTCCGGGTGGCGTGAGTTGCGAAACTATTCCGCATTGTTTCAAATGTAAACCAAACTCATAACTCAAATATTCTCCTCCACGATCAGATCGTAGAAATTTTATTTTCTTGTTACGATGATTTTCCACTTCACTCTGAAATTCTTTGAACTTTTCAAATGTTTCAGACTTGTGTTTCATTAAGTAGATATACCCATATCTGCTCAAATCATCTGTGAATGTGAGAAAATAATGATACCCGCCGCGAGCCTCAACATTCATTGGACCACAAACATCAGTATGTATGATTTCCAACAAATCAGTTGCTCGCTCCATAGTTCCGGAGAACGGCGTTTTAGTCATCTTGCCCATGAGGCACGGTTCGCAAGTACCAAGTGATTCATAATCAAGTGAATCCAAAAGCCCATTAGTATGGAGTTTCTTCATGCGCTTTACACCGATATGACCTAAACGGCAGTGCCACAAATAAGTTGCACTATCATTATCAACTCTGCATCTTTTGGTTTCAACACTATGAATATGTGTATCACTACTATCGAGATTCAATAAAAATGGACCACTCTTCAAGGGTGCATGACCATAAAAGATATTACTCATATAAATAGAACAACCATTATTCTCTTACTTAAATGAATAACCGTCTCGCATCAAACAAGATCCAGATATAATGTTCTGCTCAACAGTGGCACCAAATAACAATTATTTAGGTCTAAAACTAATCCCGATGGTAGATATAGAGGTAGTGTGCCAACCGCGATCACATCGACTTTGGAACCATTTCCCACGCGCATCGTCACCTCGTCCTTAGCCAATCTTCGCTTAATCCGTAGTCCCTGTTTCGAGTTGCAAATATTAGCAACAGAACCAGTATCAAATACCCAGGTACTACTGCAAGCATTAGTAAGGTACACATCAATAACATGTATATCACATATACCTTTGTTCACTTTGCCATCCTTCTTATCCGCCAAATACTTGGGGCAGTTCCGCTTCCAGTGTCCAGTCTGCTTGCAGTAGAAGCACTCAGTCTCAGGTTTAGGTCCAGACTTGGGTTTCTTCTCTTGAGCAGCAACTTTTTTGCTGTTCTTCTTGAAGTTCCCCTTCTTCTTCCCTTTGCCCTTTTTCTTGAAACTGGTGGTCTTGTTAACCATCAACACTTGATGCTCCTTCTTGATTTCTACCTCCGCGGCTTTTAGCATTGCGAAGAGCTCGGGAATAGTCTTGTCCATCCCTTGCATATTATAGTTCATCACAAAGCTCTTGTAGCTTGGTGGCATTGATTGAAGAATTCTGTCAATGACACTATCATCAGGAAGATTAACTCCCAGTTGAATCAAGTGATTATTATACCCAGACATTTTGAGTATGTGTTCACTGACAGAACTATTCTCCTCTATCTTGCAGCTATAGAACATATTGGAGACTTCATATCTCTCAATCCGGGCATTTGCTTGAAATATTAACTTCAACTCCTGGAACATCTCATATGCTCCATGAAGTTCAAAACATCGTTGAAGACCCGGTTCTAAGTCGTAAAGCATGGCACGCTGAACTATCGAGTAGTCATCTGCTTTGCTCTGCCAGACGTTCTTAACATTGTCAGTTGCATCAGCAGCAGGCCTGGCACCCAGCGGTGCTTCCAGGACGTAATTCTTCTGTGCAGCAATGAGGATAATCCTCAGGTTACGGACCCAGTCCGTGTAATTGCTACCATCATCTTTCAACTTTGCTTTCTCAAGGAACGCATTAAAATTCAACGGAACAACAACACGAGCCATGTATCTACAACAAACATAGACAAGAAAAATACTATCTAGTACTAAGTTCATGATAAATCTAAGTTCAATTAATCATATTACTTAAGAACTCCCACTTAGATAGACATCCCTCTAATCCTCTAAGTGATTACGTGATCCATATCAACTACACCATGTCCGATCGTCACGTGAGATGGAGTAGTTTCAACAGTGAACATCAATATGTTGATCATATCTACTATATGATTCACGCTCGACCTTTCGGTCTCCGTGTTCCGAGGCCATATCTGGTATATGCTAGGCTCATCAAGTTTAACCTGAGTATTCCGCGTGTGCAACTGTTTTGCACCCGTTGTATTTGAACGTAGAGCCTATCACACCCGATCATCACGTGGTGTCTCAGCACGAAGAACTTTCGCAATGGTGCATACTCAGGGAGAACACTTCTTGATAATTTAGTGAGAGATCATCTTAAAATGCTACCGTCAATCAAAGCAAGATAAGATGCATAAAGGATAAACATCACATGCAATCAATATAAGTGATATGATATGGCCATCATCATCTTGTGCTTGTGATCTCCATCTTAGAAGCACCGTCGTGATCACCATCGTCACCGGCGCGACGCCTTGATATCCATCTTAGCATCGTTGTCGTTACGCCATCTATTGCTTCTACGACTATCGCTACCGCTTAGTGATAAAGTAAAGCAATTACAGGGCGTTTGCATTTCATACAATAAAGCGACAACCATATGGCTCCTGCCAGTTGCCGATAACTTCGGTTACAAAACATGATCATCTCATACAATAAAATATAGCATCACGTCTTGACCATATCACATCACAACATGCCCTGCAAAAACAAGTTAGACGTCCTCTACTTTGTTGTTGCAAATTTTACGTGGCTGCTACGGGCTGAGCAAGAACCGTTCTTACCTACACATTAAAACTACAACGATAGTTCATCAAGTTAGTGCTGTTTTAACCTTCGCAAGGACCGGGCGTAGCCACACTCGGTTCAACTAAAGTTGGAGAAACAGACACCCGCTAGTCACCTGTGTGTGAAGCACGGCGGTAAAACCAGTCTCGCGTAAGCGTACGCGTAATGTCGGCCCGGGCCGCTTCATCCAACAATACCGCTGAACCAAAGTATGACATGCTTGTAAGCAGTATGACTTGTATCGCCCACAACTCACTTGTGTTCTACTCGTGCATACAACATCTAAGCATAAAACCAGGCTCGGATGCCACTGTTAGGGAACATAGTAATTTCAAAAAAATTCCTACGCACACGCAAGATCATGGTGATACATAGCAACAAACGGGGAGAGTAATGTCCATGTACCCTCGTAGACCGTTGGCGGAAGCGTTATGACAACGCGGTTGATGTAGTCGTACGTCTTCACGATCCGACCGATCTAAGCACCGAACGTACGGCACCTCCGAGTTCAGCACACGTTCAGCTCGATGACGATCCCCGGACTCCGATCCAGCAAAGTTTCGGGGATGAGTTCCGTCAGCACGACGGCGTGGTGACGATGATGATGTTCTACCAGCGCAGGGCTTCGCCTAAACTCCGCGACGATATGACCGAGGTGGAATATGGTGGAGGGGGGCACCACACACGGCTAAGGAATGATCACGTAGATCAACTTGTGTGTCCTAGGGTGCCCCCCTGCCCCCGTATATAAAGGAGGGAGGGGGGAGGTGCGGCCGGCCCCCTAGGGGTGCGCCTGGAGGAGTCCTACTCCCATACTCCCCCCTCTTGCCTTGGTGGAGAAGGAAAGGGGGGAGGGGAAAGAGGAAAGGGGGGCGCCGCCCCCCCCTTCCTTGTCCTATTCGGACTAGGGGGGAGGGGGCGCGCGGCCTGCCCTGGCCGGCCCTCCTCTTCTCCCTCATGGCCCACTAAGGCCCATTAACCCCCGGGAGGGTTCCGGTAACCCCCTCGTGTTCCGGTAAAATCCCGATTTCACCCGGAACCATTCTGATATCCAAATATAGGCTTCCAATATATCAATCTTTATGTATCGACCATTTCGAGACTCCTCGTCATGTCCGTGATCACATCCGGGACTGCTAACAACCTTCGACACATCAAAACTTATAAACTCATAATAAAACTGTCATCGTAACGTTAAGCGTGCGGACCCTGCGGGTTCGAGAACTATGTAGACATGACCTAGAACTATTTTTGGTCAAAACCAATAGCAGAACCTGGATGTTCATATTGGCTCCTACATATTCTGCGAAGATCTTTATCGGTCAAACCGCATAACAACATACGTTGTTCCCTTTGTCATCGGTATGTTACTTGCCCGAGATTCGATCGTCGGTATCCAATACCTAGTTCAATCTCGTTACTGGCAAGTCTCTTTACTCGTTACATAATGCATCATTCCATAACTAACTCATTAGCTACATTGCTTGCAAGGCTTATAGTGATGTGCATTACCGAGAGGGCCCAGAGATACCTCTCCGACAATCGGAGTGACAAAACCTAATCTCGAAATACGCCAACCCAACATGTACCTTTGGAGACACCTGTAGTACTCCTTTATAATCACCCAGTTATGTTGTGATGTTTGGTAGCACCCAAAGTGTTCCTCTGGTAAACGGGAGTTGCATAATCTCATAGTTACAGGAACATGTATAAGTCATGAAGAAAGCAATAGCAATATACTAAACGATCAAGTGCTAGGCTAACGGAATGGGTCATGTCAATCACATCATTCTCCTAATGATGTGATCCCGTTAATCAAATGACAACACATGTCTATGGTTAGGAAACATAACCATCTTTGATTAATGAGCTAGTCAAGTAGAGGCATACTAGTGACGTTATGTTGGTCTATGTATTCACACATGTATTATGTTTCCGATTAATACAATTCTAGCATGAATAATAAACATTTATCATGATATGAGGAAATAAATAATAACTTTATTATTGCCTCTAGGGCATATTTCCTTCTAGAGGCCACCAGCGAAGTGGAGTCTCTCAAGAAGGCGTTGTCCGAGGCCGAACACAAGGCGGCCTTGGAACTCAAGGAGCGCAAAAAGCAAGAGGCTCGAGTGGGCGAGGTACAAGAAGAGCTCCAGGAGCTCGGCAAGAAGCTCGAGTCTGCGGAGCGGGAGCTTAAAGCAAAGGAGGCCGAGCTTGCGAAGGCCCTTACAAATACAAAAGACACCAAGGCCGAAGCCGAGAGGGCTCAGCAAGAGATCCAGGAGGCCAAGAAAATAGCGGCAGGTAAGAATTTTTTTATGCAAAGCAAACATGTTGAGGAGGCATTTCTTTTACTTACTCGAATCCGGAGCTCTCTAGGGGCATTCGCAGACCTGCCACGCAGCGTATCAGATGCCGCGGAGTTCTACCGTGCCCAGGAGGGGAGCTCAACGAAGAAGTTGTTCTGGTCCCAGTATGTTGGGGCCGAACATGCAACGCCTCTGAGTGACCAACTGAAGAAGTTGGTCGAACTCCACAAGGCGGCCGAAGTGGCTATGAAAGATCTAATAGTCCGGATATGGCCTGGCGAGCTTCTGCCCACCAGCTACTTTGGCCTGATCAAGCGGATGGTGGATTCTTGTCCGCGACTGGAAGTCATCAAGCGATCCGTTTGCATTGAGGGTGCCCGCTGGGCCCTTGCCCGCGCCAAGCTGCATTGGGGCAAGCTGGATGCGGAGAAGCTGGTGAAGGACGGGCCGCCGGAGGGCAAGCCGCATCGCGTCCCCGAGAAGTATTATGATGGCTTTATGAAGGGTGCTTGCCTCGTGGCCGATGAATGTACCAAAGACATAATTTTTGAATGAATTCACTTCTGTCATGTTTGTAATTTAAAGACGAAGTTACTTGCGCTATGTAGCACTTTTGTGATTTAAAATATAACCTTCTATGCGGCTGTTTATCAAATTCTGAAAGTAGGCCAGTCGTCGGCTTCCGCCCCCGTGTAACTAGTACCGGGGTGTTCGTGGAAAACCCGGACACTCTTTTTCCAAATGTTTGGTCCCTTAAGAAGGTGTCTAGCGTAGCGAACCAGGCAATCGGGCTATACGGCTTTATAACCTTCACTTAGCCATAGAAGTCTATGATTTTAAATTTCGGCGAAGCCCCTAGAATTCGGAAGGCCGAATTGGGGCGCTATACACGCCATAGAAGTCTTTAAGGATTTTAAGACCTCTCGAACAGCGACTAGTCTCTCGCCACATCATGTCAGACAGTTTTGTGCTTTCTCTACTGAGGTGCTCGTCCGGAAGAACCAGGGACAATCGCAGTAGTTCTCCCTGCGGTACCTTAGCCGAATTAACGGAACGTAAGGCACCAAAGCAAGGGAGCCGGGCTATCCCAACCGTAACCCAAGACATGATTCGGAGCTGATGCATATAATGCTATAAGTTCGGGGTGCCGCACTGTTGAAAGTGTTCGGACTTGACTTGCCGTATTATGGGGTACCATAAGAAGCCCCTGGCAAACTACGCGTACCAAAGTGTACGGATGCAAAACTAAATAGACATTTATAAAAATGCTCAAATAAAAATAAGTAAGCTGACGCTATATGTGGTCTCCCATTGATAAATAATACGTTTAAGCGTATGTTTACAATGTATGCATTAGGCAGAGACAAATAGGATTATTTGACATATCCTATCTAGGGGCAGGCTACGTACAGATAGATAAAGCAGGAACAACAATCATAAATAGATTCCACCTGGGTGTTTCCTGCTGTGCCCAAAGCCTGTTGCCTCCTGGGTTTCCTCTCCTATGTAAGTCCGACAATCCGGCTATTCTGGAGAAGCTGCACTAAAGCAATGTCCTTAAGGGTGAATGGAAAGGTTATGAAGTGATACCGTATTGTTAACTGAGCCCCTGATATGCCTCCGCCTGTGCCCATGGTATTTTGAGTGTGTAATTGTGTACGCGAGGCACGAATGCTGCTTTGATGGGATTTGAGCGGAGGCCGGACTGCTAGTCCTGCTCTTGTCGTGCCTGCTGATCTTGCTGTGGGGTGTTCCGCCCTCGCTTGACGGAGCTTGAAGTTGTCGTCGCCGGATTGGTGGTTTGCCGGAGGAGGCTGCATTGTACTTTTGCCGCAAGGGCCGCAGTATGTTCTTCTGTACGGAGAGAGCGGTCGATGTTTCCGTTGACTGTTATGACCCCGCGCGGGCCTGGCATCTTGAGCTTAAGGTATGCATAATGTGGTACCGCATTGAATCTAGCAAATGTGGTTCGCCCGAGTAGTGCGTGGTAACCACTGCGGAAAGGGACGATGTCGAAGATTAGCTCTTCGCTTCGGAAGTTATCCGGAGATTCGAAGACCACTTCCAATGTTATAGAGCCCGTACAGCGGGCCTCTACTCCAGGAATAACACCCTTAAAGGTGGTTTTGGTGGGCTTAATCCTTGAAGGATCGATGCCCATTTTGCGCACTGTGTCCTGATAAAGTAGGTTCAGGCTACTCCCTCCATCCATAAGGACTCTTGTGAGGTGAAATCCGTCTATAATTGGGTCTAAAACGAATGTGGCTGAGCCGCCGTGACGGATGCTAGTAGGATGATCCCTACGATCAAAGGTGATCGGACAAGCTGACCATGGCTTGAATTTGGGGACGACTGGCTCCATCGCATATACGTCCCGCAGTGCTCGCTTCTGTTCCCGCTTGGAGATGTGGGTGGCGTAGATCATGTTGACCGTTTTCACCTGGGGAGGAAACTTCTTCTTTCCCCCCATGTTCGGACACCGGGGCTCATCGTCATCATCGCTGTGTATCCCCTTGTCCTTGTTTTCAGCGTTTATTTTGGCGGACTATTTAAATACCCAGCAGTCTCTATTTGTGTGGTTGGCTAGCTTGTCCGGGGTGCCATGAATTTGGCACGAGCGCTCCAGTATACGGTCCAGACTAGACGGTCCTTGATTGTTACGCTTGAATGGCTTCTTCCGCTGACCAGATTTCGATCCGCTGAATCCGGCATTGACCGCCGTATCCTCGGTGTTGTCGCCGTTGTTCTGTCGCTTGTGTCTGTTGCACCGTGGCTTGCCATTATTGTCCCAGACATCTGAAGTTCCAGAATGTGGCGTAGTGCTACTACGAGCCAACCAGCTGTCCTCGCCCGCGCAAAAGCGGGTCAACAGAGGCCAAGGTGTCTGGCGAGCCACTCGTTATGGATATTATGCTTGAAAGTCGCCAGGGCTTCGACGTCCGGACAATCGACTATTTGGTTCTTTTTAGTAGGAACCGAGTCCAGAATTTCCTAGCTGACTCTTCGGGCTGTTGAGTAATGTGGCTCAAGTCATCGGCATCCGGAGGTCGCACATATGTGCCCTGGAAGTTGTCAAGAAATGTGTCTTCCAGATTTTCCCAACTACCAATGGAATTTGCGGGCAGGCTGTTTAGCCAGTGCCGGGCAGGTCCTTTGAGCTTAAGGGGAAGATACTTGATGGCATGTAGATCATCTCCGCGGGCCATGTGAATGTGGAGAAGGAAATCCTCGATCCATACCGCTGGGTCTGTGGTGCCATCGTGATTACGGGTTTGAACCCTTCTGGGAATTCATGATCCATCACTTCATCAGTGAAGCATAGGGGGTATGCGGCACCTCTATGTCAGGCTATGTCACAGCGCAGTCCGGCTACGTCTGACTAGTTGTATTCGGCCCAGCCGGATTTGTTGTTAGTGTATCCGGTATGACGGTCATCGTCATGTGCTTCGGCACGCCCCCGTGATTCGTAGATCGATCTTGGTTGTCCTGCAGCGTTATCCAGTTTATCACGCAGGTCCTGAGTATTGCCCTGGGCCGTAGTAAACCGGCGCGGGGGTACAGGCTGGTATTTTGGCAGATATGCCGTTTTGTCCCGACCTCGACGTGGTCGGTCAGCCGTGGGGTGCTCGAGTCCGTATTCCTCGGCTGCCAGGACTTTTGTCCATCTGTCTGTGAGCAGATCTTGATCAGCTTGGAGCTGCTTCTTCTTCTTCTTCTTCTTCAGGCTTCTTGCAGTGGCAATAAGCCGGTGCTTGAAGCACTCCTGCTCTGCGGGGTCTTTGGGTACGCCGAACTCGTCGTCGCCGACGCTAATCTCGTCTTCGG
Organism: Triticum dicoccoides; assembly: GCF_002162155.2. Lineage (NCBI taxonomy): Eukaryota > Viridiplantae > Streptophyta > Magnoliopsida > Poales > Poaceae > Triticum > Triticum dicoccoides. The sequence continues at coordinate 706,125,573 of NC_041391.1, forward strand.
AGAGGGGCATGTAGTTGTCCTCCTCGGGATATCCGTCCGTCGCCTGTTCATCTGGGCTGTAAAGCCCGTCTTCCTGTTCGGCCTGCTCGAAGGCGGGCTGTTCGGGGTTGTATTCATCATCGGCACCGTCCGGATTATTATTGTCTCTGGTGCCGGTATTGCCTTGGCAGGGCTTGGAGCAGCGTTGGCGACGCACATGCTTTGCTTTCTTCTTGGAGGGGTTATCCTCCGTTGCCTCATCACTGTTGGTTTCTTTCGGAGTGTCCACCACATATATATCATATGAAGAGGTGGCTGTCCACCGCCCTGTGAGCGGTGGCTCCTGTATGTCTCCTGCATCGTCATCCATACGGTCGATGTCTTCGAAGTCAAAGTCGAGCACGTCGGTTAAATCATCGATCGTGGTGACAAAGTGGGTGGTGGGTGGGTAGCGAATCCCTTCGTCGCCTGCTTCCCACTCAAGCCGGACACAGTTCGGCCCAGAGCCTCCTGACAAAGAGAGAGACTTCAATGAGTTTAGCATGTCACCAAAGGGCGAGTGCTGAAAGATGTCCGCAGCGGTAAACTCCATTACCGGAGCCCAGCCTGGCTCGGCTGGCTCGAGAGTGAGTGGACCAGGACCAACAGCCGGATATGAGTCTGAGGGTCCAGGTTTACATGCCTCCATAGAGGTGAGACCCATGTTCGGCTCCACCGCCGATGTGTACGGCCTGCGGGGCAGGGTCCAGCCCTCCGTCCATAGGCAACGCAACCTGCCCTGGATTTAGATCCGGGGCTGCTTCGGGGATGATGTCCTGGGCACTGTCCGACAGCAGGTCTAGGCCGTGCTCGTCGTGCCTATCCGGCGCTCCTGGTGCAGGCTCAAATCCGTTGAAGATCAAGTCTCCATGGATATCTGCCGCGTAGTTCAAGTTTCCGAACCTGATCTAGTGGCCAGGGGCGAAGCTATCGATCTTCTCCAACTGGCCAAGTGAATCGGCCCGCACTGCGAAGCCGCCGAACATGAAGATCTGTCCGGGGAGAAAAGTATCACCCTGGACCGTGTTGTTGACGATTGAAGACGCCATCAAGCCTCGAAGCGACGACACAGAGGAACTCTCAATGAAAGAACCAATGTCGGTGTCAAAACCGGTGGATCTCGGTAGTGGGTCCCGATCTGTGCGTCTTAGGCTGATGGTAATAGGAAGCGAAGGACACAATGTTTACCCAGGTTCGGGCCCTCTTGATGGAGGTAAAACCCTACTTCCTGCTTGATTAATATTGAAGATATGTGGAATACAAGAGTAGATCTACCATGAGATCGTAGAGGAACCCTAAGAGCTAGCCTATGATGGTATGATTGTAATTGTGACCGGCCTTCTAAGGACCATGCTCTCCGGTTTATATAGACACCGGAGAGCTAGGGTTTACATGGAGTCAGTTACAAGGAAGGAAACACAATATCCGGATCGCCAAGCTTGTCTTCCACGCAAAGGAGAGTCCCATCCGGACAAGAGCCGAAGTCTTGAGTCTTGTATCTTGACGCTTCTATAGTCCGGACGATGAATACAGTCCGGCTGTCCGGATACCCCCTTATCCAGGACTCCCTCAACGGGTCCATCCCGTGCCCACCCCCTCACCACCCGGCATATCACACGTGGGTGGTGCAGGATCAGGCCATTCTCTCCTCCATCTAGTCTTCGCTCACGCTGAGTGTTTCATCGATGGTCATCTTCACCGCTACGTCCATGGAGGCGTGGGCAGCTCTCCACACTAGTTTCGCCTCTTAGTCTCAGGCGCGTGCGTACTCTATACGCACTGAGCTGGGTGAGACCAAGCTTGGCGACCTCAGCATCACGGAGTACTTCAACAAGATGACGAGCCTCGCCGACACCTTGGCCTCTGTTGGTCAGCCGCTTCAGGACGAGGACTTCACCACATTTGTGCTTAACGGGCTCGATGATGATTATGACAATCTCATTGAAAACGTCCATGGTCAAGAGGACACTCTCCCGCGTCGTGAGCTGTATGCGCCTCCTTGGGCATGAGCAGCGCATCAAGGCGCGCCGTGTTTCCCCCAGCTTCGTCTCCGCCAACGCCGCCACACGCGGCAAACCTCAGAAGCCGGCTGTCGGTGTCAAAACCGGCGGATCTCGGGTTGGGGGTCCCGATCTGTGCGTCTTAGGCTGATGGTAAGAGGAAGCGAGGGACACTTACCCAGGTTCGGGCCCTCTCGATGGAGGTAAAAGCCTACTTCCTGCTTGATTAATATTGAAGATACATGGAATACAAGAGTTGATCTACCACGAGATTGTAGAGGCTAAACCCTAAGAGCTAGCCTATATGATGGTATGATTGTAATTGTGATCGGCCTTCTAAGGACCATCCTCTCCAGTTTATATAGACACCGGAGAGCTAGGGTTTACATGGAGTCGGTTACATGGAAGGAAACATAATATCCGGATCGCCAAGCTTGTCTTCCATGCAAAGGAGAGTCCCATCCGGACACGAGCCGAAGTCTTGAGTCTTGTATCTTGACGCTTCTATAGTCCGAACGATGAATATAGTCCGGCTGCCCGGATACCCCCTTATCCAGGACTCCCTCAGTAACCCCTGAACCAGGCTTCAATGATGATGAGTCCGACGCGTAGTCTTGTTTTCGGCATTGCAAGGCGGGTTCCTCCTCCAAATACTCCAAGGTTCCGATCATGACGAACAGTGTTCAGCATCTTCATCAATGCTGTACTCCTCAGCTTCAGTGTATCAATAATGACCATTTCCACGTGTCGAGTGAATGTGAGGAGTCGAGGCATTTTTGCATTTGCCACCCTCGGTCCTTTGGGCTAGCCGTCTATTTGAAGAGACGGGGATTCCCAGAACCAAACCTCACTCTCCCTCCTCGAGCCAGCATCCAACAGAGCGCCCAGAAAAAACCATTCCAGCATGGCCGGTCATCGCAGCTCTTCTGCTCGATCCCCTTGCCCCAAGTTGGGAGACTGGGGAAAGTGTTCAGTTTCTCGTTTGATAAAGTTACAAACCCAAGGGCTCCTCCCGCCGGCATTCATGGTCCCTGTTCGAGCCGGAGTGGCCACCTATAACGGCGGAGAACAAGCGGAGAGATCCCCAAATCCGTCTCCAGAGGAGCGAATATGCTTAATTCCGCATCTGTTAAGGGGCGTCGGGTTTCCTATTCATCCATTTCTTTGTGGGCTTCTAGAGTTCTATGGCCTCCAGCTGCATAATTTTACCCCAGCCTCCATACTGCATATAGCAGGGTACGTTGCCCTTTGTGAGCTATTTCTAGGCTGTGAGGCTCATTTCGGATTGTGGAAGAAGCTGTTCTGCCTTGTCCCCCGCAACCAGGGAGAATCCCTATGTCAAGTGGGCGGGGCCGAAGTATGTCGTATTGCTGAGACCGGATACCTGTCCGGCACTCCCAAGAAGGCACCAGATAACTGGGCTTCAGAGTGGTTTTATATTGACGACGCTCCCCTTCCGGATCCAGTCCGGACAGGACTCCCCAAGTTCAGTAACTCCCCGCCGAGGGCACGTCTAAGCTGGCATCCCCGAGGCCCCCAAGAAGAGGATTCCAAGGAAGTACATTTACTGACGAATAGGATAAAGTTACTGGCCAAATCCGGACTGACAATAGTTGAGGTGATGGCAATATGCATAATGCGGGGAGTGCAACCGCTTCAATACCGGAGCAATCCCATGTGGCACTACAACAGGACAGACGATGCCACCCGCTGCGGCCGCAAGGGTCCGGACTCCCCCACCGCTCTGGCAAGGATACTGTCCAACCTGTACAAAGGAGAAGAGGAAGAATTCCTCCATATCAAACCGCAGGACGGATTCTCCATGTACAATCCCCCATACTGGGTAAGTCATCATTTATTTTATCGCTTCACTTATTGTGGCGTTCTTTGCTAAAGTTACCTGCGTCGATATTTCCAAGCAGGAACTGAGGAGGGACGTGGAAGGAATCACCAGCCCTTGTCCGCAGCCAGAGGACCCCGAAAGGGCCCTGGATCCAGGACTCGAAGAAGACCCAGATGCGGCCGTGGAGCTCGTCAACGAGATATTTTATAGGGCGAGCTGTGACGACGCCCCAGTGGCTATTACCGCCGATTATCCCGGACTGTTACCTTCGTCGCGTGTAAGCCAAGACGAAAACTCGATCCTCCGAAGAGAATTCTTTCCTGATGTCACACCTTATCCCTGATATGTCGTGCTTTTGCAGAAGCAACGTTCGGAGCGCAGGGCCGAGCCCCTAGGGACCTGTCAGCCACAGCCATCTGGATTGGGTAGGCTCAAGAGGAAGGCGATTAGAACCGACATGCCTCTACAGAGCTAAGAAAACAACCTGTCATGCAATTATGTTGTCGTTTGAAGTATAACAGTGCCCTTCGTACATCTTGGCAGGAAGAGGAGTATCCGGACTGTATCCGGAGATCCTGCCAACCACGCCTCCACCAGTCGGGCTCCAAGACCAACTTCGAGAGAGGAGGCGGATGTAGGGCCGACGCTGCATAGTCCTCCGACAAAGGATGCATACATGCTCTCCGCCACCAATTCGGAGGTAGAGAGCACCATGGATCATCGGCGTCACACGGGCCGTGCTTCGCAACAACATCTTTTCCGAAGAGGCATTTAATGCCTTCAATTCGGGAGACGCATACATCCAAGCTACTCAAAGCGGACTTGCTCGGGCGACAGTCCAGTATACCAAAGATATACGGGTAAGAAAGCTTGATGAGCATATATATAGCAGTAGCCCCTGTGACTTGAAACGGTTGAAACAACAGTTTTAAGTGTCAATTCATGCACATGTTCTTGTTGATAAGAATGAGCAATTGTCTCGGGAGCTAGATGAGTGCAAGACTCAACTGAGGGCCACAATTGCCAAGCTAGAAGAATCCCAGAAGGCCTCATGTGGTAATATTTATCTGAAATATATGAAAATGCACCAGTTGGCAACCGGCTAGTAAGACAAATTTAACAGAAAGTTCTGTAGACAACCTCGGAGTAAATCCGGAGGGCGTCGGGGATGACGAGTCGCATCTCCAGAGGCAACTAAAGGCCGGTTGAGAGCATTCTGACGCAAGTGAAGCATGATAAGAATATGCTCCAAGATGCCAATGTTCGGTTGGATGTGGAATTGAAAGACGTCCGCGCACAGCTGGCAGACTCCGTGAAGGAGAACAAAAGGCTTCGCCGCGGCATTTATCGTAAGTGCCTAAACGAACTTTAGTATAGTTTGGCGAGGAAGCATATTGAAAAAGTTATGTTTGCAGGAATGCTGAAGGGTTGCCCTAAGGAGGAGATGCCCGCTTCTACAGGTGATTTACTGCAGGACCTCTCACAACTGCACGAGCGAGCTCGGCAGGTGATGTAGGGCATTGCACGGTCTTTGTGGCCATCAAGCTCCCTGCCAAAGGGCATGGGAGGGCTTGTGGACATGCTTCAGGGAGCACGGCAGCGCTTCCGTTTGTGGAAGATATCCGCCTGCCGGCAAGGTGAAAGAGAAGCATGGGCGATGGTGAAGACGCGCTACACCAAGCTGGACCCGAACCATATGGCCGAAGTTGGACCGGCCGGGCCAGATGGGCAAGAAATTCCCGTGAGTCTGGTATATGACCAGGTGGTGTTAGCCGCAAAGTATTCTCATCAAGATTGTAAGTTAGATAGCATGTTGGATGGTATAGAGGATGAATATAATCAGTCCAAATGACTGTGTAATTCGATGGACATAAGTAGCCCCTAGCCGGATTAAAATCATTTGTCGTGGCGCACCTTTTCGCTTCAGCCCCCGGATCCTAAATTCCGGGGTGTGTCCGAATACCCGCTCGGTTATATAAAACCGGAGTATGCATGGAGACCAGGCGTAGGGGTCATAAGTGCTTGAATAGACAAGTACCCAACTAGTTATGTTATATTGCATGGTTAGCAAGAAACACCTTCCAGGGAGAATAGTTCCGTTAAGGGTTCCTTTCCCTGGGTAAGCATGTGTCAAGGCACATGTCCGGACTGCGAATCAAAGCGCAGGATACAAAACTTCTAGGGATTAATGTTATAATAAACGAAGACATCTTTTGTTCACCGACCGAATATTCTCTTAAGGAAACTAGCTTTCGGCTTCACCCAGTCTGAGGTACACATCCGGCTCAACCGGCAGTAACAATCGCAGAGGTGCTCCCCTTATGCCCTAGCCGAATTAACGGGAACGTAGGGCATAAACACAGGAGCCAGGCAACCCAGCTTGGCCACGTCTTAAGTCATATCGATGCATATAATGGTGAAGAAAAGGCACACATGGAAAAAAGAAACGCATGTGTGACGGGCAAAAAGCCCTTAAAGTAATTTATATTAAGCTTCTGTATAGGAAGCCCCCAGGTAAAGTTTACACACATAGTGCGGCCGGAGTAATCCGGGAATCCACACTGTATGAAATACTTGTGTGAAAAGAAAGAGATCGAGAAAGGAAAAAGGGAGGGAGCATAACTGAAAAAGGAGGGTTAAGGAGACAAACACTGAGTTCGGCGCTAGGCATAGAATCTCCGGAGTCTGGCCGCATTCCATGGGTTCGGCTCGAGTCTGTTATCGGACGCATTACGTAAGCGGTACGCTCCTCCAGTGAGAACTTTGTCGATGATGAAGGGGCCTTCCCACTTGGGTTTGAGCTTGTCCTTCTTCTTCTCTGGTAAGCCAATATTATAAGTTTTGGCCCGCACTTCTCTGCTTTGGTATCATCGAGCCTGTTGCTGATAGAATGCAGAACGGGCCTTAGCGACATCGCGCTCCTCCTCCAGGGCATCCAAATTATCCTGCCGATCTAACTCGGCTTCCTTCTCTTCATACATGCGTACGCGTTGCGAATCATGTATTATGTCGCATGGTAGTACTGCTTCCGCGCCGTACACCATAAAAATGTTGTGTATCCGGTGGTGTGATTCGGCGTGGTCCGCAGCCCCTAGAGTACGGAGTCGAGCTCCTCGACCCACTGAGTATCCGACTCTGTCAAGGATCGCACTAGTCTGGGTTTGATGCCGCTCGTGATAAGAACGTTTGCCCGTTCGACCTGGCCATTTATTTGAGGATGGCAGATGGAAGCATAGTCGAGCTTAATGCCCATTTTGCCGCACCAAGATTTCACCTCATCGGCCGTGAAACTCGAGCCATTATCGGTGATGATGCTATGGGGGGCACCGTATTGGTGTACGACCCCGGATATAAAGTCTATGACTGGTCTGGATTCGACCGTTTTCACTGGTTTGGCTTCTATCCATTTGGTGAACTTGTCAACTATGACCAATAAGTATTTTTTCTTATGGCTTCCCCCTTTAAGGGGTCCAACCATATCCAACCCCCAGACCGCGAAGGGCCAAGTTATGGGGATTGTATGGAGAGCGGTAGGGGGCATATGACTCTGATTGGCGAAGAGCTGGCAACCGACGCAGTGTTAGACAAGGTCATGTGCGTCTGCTCGGGCCGTCGGCCAATTCAAACCTGTACGAAAGGCCTTGCTGACTAGTGCTCAAGCCGCAGCGTGGTGTCCGCCCAGTCCGGCATGGATTTCAGCCAAGAGCTGCCGCCCTTCCTCTTCCGAGATGCACCTTTGGAGCACTTCGGTAGCACTTTTCTTATAGAGTTCTCTTCCATGGACTTTGTAAGCTTTAGAACGCCGGTCAATGCAGCATGCTTCATTTTGGTCTTCGGGGAGCTCCTGCCTATTTAGGTAGGCCAAGAAAGGCTCAGCCTACGAGGCGATAACAGCCATTATTTCGTGGGCTGACGATTTTATTTCAGTGGTAGAACCTCCGACTATGTCCGATAGTTCGGAATCTGGGGATGTATTCGGATCCGTGATGGTATTGCCGGACTCCCCTTCCCATACCACGAATGACTTGAACAGCCTTTCCAGGAATATGTTAGGTGGGACGGGGTTCCGTTTAGCGCCGATGCATACAAGGACATCTGCCGCTTGATTGTTTTCTCGAGCCACATGGTGGAATTCGAGCCCCTCGAACCGAGCTGACATTTTAAGGACGACATTGCGATAGGCCGCCATTTTCGGATCCTTGGCATCAAAGCCTCCATTTATTTGTGATATTGCGAGGTTTGAAACCCCGCGTACTTCTAGGCGTTGAATGCCCATAGAGACTGCCATCCGGAGACCGTGCAACAGAGCCTCGTATTCGGCTGCATTGTTGGAGTCTGTGTATAATATTTGGAGGACGTATTGGACCGTGTCCCCGGTGGGAGAAGTCAGGACTACACCTGCTCCCAATCCGGCCAGCATTTTAGAGCCGTCAAAGTGTATGATCCAGTTAGAGTACGCGCCATACTCTTTAGGGAGTTCGGCTTCCGTCCATTCGGCGATGAAGTCGGCTAATACTTGCGACTTGATAGCCCGCCGAGGCTTGTACGTTATGTCAAACGGAAGGAGTTCGATGGCCCATTTAGCAATCCGGTCCGTGTCATCGCGGTTATTTATTATATCGTTGAGTGGTACTTCGGAGGCCATCGTAATCGAACACTCTTGAAAGTAGTGTCGTAGCTTTCGGGATGCCATGAAGACTGCGTATGCTATTTTTTGATAGTGTGGGTATCGGGATTTGCATGGGGTGAGGACCGTGGATAGTAATAAACCGGCTTCTGTAGCGGGAATTTGTATCCGTCAACCTCTCGTTCGACGACGAGTGCTGCGCTTACAACTTGATGTGTTGCAGCTATGTACAACAGCATAGGTTCGCCTATAGTTGGCGCTGTTAGGACTGGATTACTGGCCAATAAGGTGTTTATTTCATCTAGTCCAGTCGCGGCTGCATCCGTCCACACGAAGTGTTCGGTGCGTCGAAGGAGGCGATAAAGAGGCAATGCCTTTTCCCCTAACCTGGAGATAAAGCGGCTCAAAGCAGCCACGCATCCAGCTAATTTCTGGATGTGTTTGAGGTCTGCTGGTATAGCCAATTGTGACAAAGCTCGGATTTTTGCCGGATTAGCTTCAATTCCTCTATTGGAAACGATGAAGCCCAGCAGTTTTCCAGAGGGGACGCCGAAAACACATTTCTCCGGATTCAGCTTGATGTCGTATGTTCGTAAGTTGTCGAACGTAAGCCTCAAGTCATCAATTAGGGTTTCGACGTGTCTTGTTTTTACGACTATGTCATCCACGTATGCCTCCACTGTTTTGCCGATTTGCTTTTCCAGGCATGTTTGAATCATGCGTTGATAGGTTGCTCCGGCATTCTTAAGCCCGAAAGGCATAGTGTTGAAGCAGAAAGGGCCATATGGCGTTATAAAAGCTGTTGCAGCTTTGTCGGACTCTGTCATCTTTATTTGATGGTATCCGGAGTATGCGTCGAGGAAACACAGTGAGTCGTGTCCGGCTGTGGCATCGATGATTTGATCGATGCGAAGGAGGGGAAATGGATCCTTGGGGCAAGCCTTGTTAAGGTCTTTGAAGTCGACGCATAGGCGCCAGGATTTGTCCTTCTTTGGTACCATTACCAGGTTCGCCAGCCAATCCGGATGTTTGATATCTCTGATGAATCCGTCCTCAAGTAGCTTGGCTAGCTCCTCCCCCATGGCTTGCCGTTTGGGCTCCGAAAATCGCCTTAGGGTCTGTTTAACAGGTTTATATCCCTTAAGTATGTTAAGGTTGTGTTTGGCCAATCCACATGGGATGCCCGCATGTCCGATGGGTGCCAGGCGAAGATATCACAATTTTCGCGTAAGAAGTCGCGCAGTGCAGCGTCCATAGCGGGGTTCAACTGTGTCCCGATGGAAGCTGTCTTCATGGGGTCCGTTGGGTGGACTTGGAATTTGACTATATTGTCTACGGGTTTGAATGAGGTGGACTTGGGTCACTTATCGAGTATCACGTCGTCCCTGTCCACGGTGGCGTGTAGCCTGGTTAATTCTTCTACCGCTAGGGCTTCGGATAATGCTTCCAAGGCCAGCGCCGCGGTTTTGTTTTCGGCGCGGAGTGCGACGTCCGGATCACTAGCTAGAGTGATGATTCCAATGGGTCCGGGTATTTTAAGCTTCATGTACCCGTAATGGGGTATGGCTTGAAAGCTCGCAAACGCGTCCCGCCCTAGAAGGGCGTGGTATCCGCTCCTGAAAGGAGCCACTTGGAAGGTGATTTTTTCGGACCTGTAATTCTCTGGGGTGCCGAATACCACATCGAGTGTGATTTTCCCCGCACACCGAGCCTCCCGACTAGGGATAATTCCCCTAAAGGTCGTGCCACTTTGTTCAATGCAGCTTTTGTCAATCTCCATCTTTTTGAGGGTTTCTTCATAGATTAGGTTTAATCCGCTTCCGCAGTCCATGAGTACTTTAGTGAGCCGAAAGCCATCCACTATTGGGCTGAGGACCAGAGCGGCCGGTGCCCGGACGGACTGGAATTGGGGTTCGTCACCGGCATTGAAGGTTATAGCAGTGTCGTTCCACATATTTACTTTTGCCACATGGCAAATTTCAGCGGAGCTTTGATGCGCTCGCTTGCGCCTATTGTTTGAGGCGAAGGTCTCGAAGACTGTCAGCACCGTATTTTGTTCCTTGGCGGGATGTGGTTCTGCTTTATGGCTCTCGAGGAGATCCTCGCCACTCTTAGCTACCTGCCGGAGTATCCAACATGCTCTAAGGCTATGGGTCGGCGTTGCATCCGGCGTGCTGTGAAGCTTACACGGCCCGTTGAGCCATCCTTCCAATACGGTTACACGCCCTGGGGCGGGTTTTGGTTTCTTGGGAATTGAGTTGGTAGACTTACGAGAGTTCGACCGTTTGGTTTGGACAAAGGTTCCGGTGAGGGCCGTACTATCCCAAAATTATGTCTAGGTTTTCCAGGCACTTTCCATCGCACAGTACTTTTGTACTATGGTTGCTAAGTCTGTAAGGTGCACTATGTCACGGCGACTTATGGCATTAAGGAGTCCTTTGTTTGTGCAGTTTTTGCAGAAAAGAGAGACTACGTCCTCCTTGTGGCAGTCCTTGACCTTATTAAGAGCAAAGAGAAATCTGGCCCAGTAACGATGTACCGTCTCCTGGGGCTCCTGCCGGACACGGGAGAGACGGATTAGGTCCGAGCGGGCGTCGTTGGCTGAACCCGGATTTTGATCCGATCTGACGCCTGGGGGCACGGGAAGTACCGAGCCTGACAGTTCGGGATCTGGAGTATTACCTAATCCCTTTGGCCCAGCGCCCGATTCTTAGTCCGGGACCTGGGTCATGTAGTCCTTTGGGTGGGTGTTCCGCTCACTGAATTGGGTGATCCAAACATAATTCGTCCTCAAAGTTGAGGGGCGACCCATGTGTGATTCTTCCACTACCGCTATCTCATGGGTGGCCGGCGGGGATCTAATGTCCCTCTGGTCGGGTTTAAGCCCAATCCGGTCGTAGTCCGTAGCGACTCCCAAAGCGGCGATGCGGTCCAAGAGCTTGTTAAAAGAGGAGAGCTCCATCGGATCCATCTATTCGGCAAGCTCCGAATCAATGCGAAGGTTATGCATGATGACCTGAGAGGCCATCGTTGGCGCGATAGCCGATGGGGCGATCACAATGAAGCCGCCAAGCCGGAGAGTCTGGCCTATAGCCAGCGCTCCCCCAAAAGTGATGTCGTCCTTGACAACGAGACGAGCCATCGAGCCCTTGCAGCGGCGATAGAGAGGAACTCTCAATGAAAGCACCAATGTCGGTATCAAAACCGGTGGATCTCGGGTAGGGGGTCCCGATCTATGCATCTTAGGCTGATGGTAACAGGAAGCGAGGGACACAATGTTTACCCAGGTTCGGGCCCTCTCCATGGAGGTAAAACCCTACTTCCTGCTTGATTAATATTGAAGATATGTGGAATACAAGAGTTGATCTACCACGAGATCGTAGAGGCTAAACCCTAAGAGCTAGCCTATGATGGTATGATTGTAATTGTGATCGGCCTTCTAAGGACCATCCTCTCTGGTTTATATAGACACCAGAGAGCTAGGGTTTACATGGAGTCGGTTACAAGGAAGGAAACGTAATATCCGGATCGCCAAGCTTGTCTTCCACGCAAAGGAGAGTCCCATCCAGACACGAGCCGAAGTCTTGAGTCTTGTATCTTGACGCTTCTATAGTCCGGACGATGAATACAGTCCGGCTGTCCGGATACCCCCTTATCCAGGACTCCCTCACCAGCCCCATCAGGTGGCAAACCACCGGCTTCCTTGTCGCAGGCCTCCCTGGGTGATGCGCCGACCATCACTGGAGGGAGTCGCCCAGTTGCTTGCTGTTCTAGTTGCGGTGCTCCTCGGGCTTGTCAGCTTTGTGGCATAGATCGGCATCTCGTCTCTCGCTGCCATAGACGCTACAAGCAAGACTTACTTGGCCTTGGTAACAATGGAAAAGGGAATGATAAGCAGGCTGCAGCTGCTGTGACGGGGCACGAGCACGGGCGCACCCAGTCCTACTCTCTTGATCAGGCGTGGTATATTGATACAGGAGCGACGAATCACCTCACCAGCGAGATGGGCAAGCTCTCCACTCAGGAACCATATCGTGGACATGATCAAGTGCACACCGCCAATGGAGCGGGTATGCGCATCTCCCATGTTGGTCAAGCATCACTTCTTGCACACAATTTTCGCAAACTGCATCTTTCTAGTGTCCTTCGAGTTCCCTCTGCTACACGTAGTTTGTTGTCTATTCCTCAACTTACTTGTGAAAATAATGTCCATGCTGAGTTTCACCCTTTTTGTTTCTTTATCAAGGATCGGGACACGAGGGCCGTTCTGCTTAGTGGTCGTCTTCGCCATGGCTTGTATGCACTTGACGCACCGCCTGCATCTCCTACGTTGTCTTCTCCTCAGGTGTTCAGTGGTGTTCGTGTGTCGCCTACGCAGTGGCATGCGCGCCTTGGTCACCCTGCTGCTCCTATAGTTAGTCATTTGCTGCATCGCCATGAACTACCAGTTGTGTCCAATAGAAGTGTTGAAACTATCTGTGATGCCTGTCAGCAGGGCAAGAGTCACCAACTACCTTTTTCAGAGTCTAGTCGTGTTGTGAAACATCCTCTTGAGCTTGTGTTTTCTGATGTACGGGGTCATGCCCAAACGTTTGTTAGTGGTCACAACTATTATGTCAGTTTCATTCATGCTTACAGTCGGTTTACTTGACTATATCTTATCAAGCGTAAATCTGATGTGTTTGATGTTTTTATTCAGTTCCAAGCACACGTTGAGCATCTCCTTAAGCACAAAATTACTCATGTTCAATCCGACTGGGGGGGGTGAATACCACAACCTCAACTCATTTTTTTAACAAGCTTGGCATCTAGCGTTGCGTATCTTGTCCTCATACACATCAGCAAAACGCCACCGCTTAACATAAGCATCGTCATCTTGTAGAGACCGGACTTACTTTACTAGCTCATGCCTCCGTCCCATTTTAGTTCTGGAATGCTACTTTCTCCACTGCAGGTTTCTTGATAAATAGGCTTCCCTCACGACTGCTGAAAATGGAAACATCTCTTGAACTCTTGCTCAATGATATCCCAGACTACACGTTTCTCAAAGTGTTTGGGTGCGCGTGTTGGCCGCACTTGCGGCCGTACAACAAGCATAAGTTAGAGTTTCGGTCTAAGAAGTGTATCTTTCTTGGGTATAATTCTCTCCACAAAGGGTACAAGTGTCTTCATGTTCCCACGAATCGTGTCTACATTTCTCGTGACGTTGTGTTTGATGAGAATGTGTTCCTGTTTCGTGCTCTTCCGAACCACTCTACCAGTAGTTTACCACCTGTGCACTCAGCTACACCTTCGCCTGATCAATTTGTGGATGTTGCAAATGCTCCTCTGTTGCTTCCTAACCATGCTGTAGGTATTGGACGTGGTGCCCGTCTTGAACTCCTGGATGATGAGCCTATTGACAACACTCACGATGGTCACGTTGATCCGGTGCATGACCCATGCATGGCGGGTCGTGCCCGCCAGCCCGATGCATCCACAGGCGCCCCACGGGCATCGGCAGCGCCCGCAGCTACACCCGACTCGCCCGCCCCATCGCCTGGCGCGTTGCCCGGCTCGCCTGGCTCACCTTCCACGCCACAGGTTGCCTGGCCCAGCGGCCACGACAGCTACACCGGCCAGCCCCGCCTCAGTCCCCTCGGCTCCTCGCGAGCCGGACTTGTCGTCGGCTGGGCTCGGCGGCCCCGTCTCGGTCGCGTTATCTGGCGCTGAGTCTGATGACTCTGGCTCCTCCAGCTCCGGGTTGGTCTCGCCTTCGTCTCCTGTGGCAAGCCTCGTGTTGCCGGCGCCGCGTGCTTGGTCCTTCATCGACCACACACACGCAGCCGGTCTGGTGTTTTTCGCCCCAAGGAACGCACAGACGGGACTGTGGCGTGGCTTGCCGCATATGTGGCTCATGCTGCTGCGGATCCCAAAGCTGAGCCGCGTCATTTTCAGGCCGCATTGGGTATTCCTCACTGGCATGCTGCGATGGAGCAAGAATTTCAGGCTTTGCTGAAAAATGGCACTTGGCAACTTGTTCCTCCGGTCTCTGGCATCAACATCATTGACTCCAAGTGGTTGTTTAAGGTGAAACGACATGAAGATGGTTCTATTGAGCGCTATAAGGCACGGCTGGTTGCCAAGGGTTTCAAGCAGACGTATGGTCTTGATTATGAAGACACGTTCAGTCCAGTTATCAAGCCTACTACTATTCGTATACTGTTGTCTCTTGCTGTTACTCGTGGTTGGTCTCTTCGTCAGCTTGACGTGCAGAATGCCTTCCTCCATGGAGTTCTTGAGGAAGAGGTTTATATGTGTCAACCACCGGGTTTTGTTGATCCTACACGTCTGCATCATCTCTGTCGTCTGGTCAAGGCGCTGTATGGACTTAAACAGGCGCCTCGTGCGTGGCATGCACGCCTTGGTTCTGTTCTCCGGGCTCTTGGGTTTATCCCTCCACTGCTGACACACATCATTGTTCCTCCTCCAGCGTCCTGAGGTGACGATGTATCTATTGGTTTATGTTGATGATATCATCCTTGTCAGTTCCTCTGATGCTACTGTTGATCGCCTTGTGTCTGCATTGAGTGAGGAGTTTGCTGTCAAGGATTTGGGTGCTCTGCATTACTTCCTTGGTTTGGAGGTGTCACGGTCTTCTACTGAGTTGACTCTGACTCAGAAGAAGTATTCTTTGGATTTGTTGCGTCGTGCTGGGATGCTCAAATGCAAACATGCTATCACTCAGATGTCTGCAACTGATCGGTTGTCTGCCCTTGATGGAGATCTTCTTTCTAGTGATGATGCCACTGAGTATCGCAGTCTTGTTGGCGGTCTGCAATATCTCACTATCACCAGGCTTGATGTCTCTTATGCAGTCAACCGTGTGTGCCAGTACCTTCATGCACCTCGTACCACTCATCTCTCGGCAGTTAAGCGCATTCTACGGCATGTCTCTTCCACTGCTTCGTATGGTCTGCTCCTTCAGTCTGCACCGTCTTGTGAACTTTCGGCTTTCTCTGATGCGGATTGGGCTGGAAGTCCTGATGATCGGCGATCCACGGGGGGATATGCAGTGTTCTTTGGTCCTAACTCAATCGCCTGGAATGCTCGCAAGCAAGCCACCGTGTCTCGTAGCAGTACTGAAGCTGAGTATAAAGCATTTGTTGATGCTACCGCTGAGATCATATGGGTACAGTCCTTATTGCGAGAGTTGAGAATCTCTCCAGGTCATCCTCCAGTTCTGTGGTGTGATAACATCGGTGCTACATATCCGGTGTTTCATGCTAAGACGAAGCACATTGAGGTTGACTATCACTTTGTTCGGGAGCGTGTTGCACAGAGACTACTTTGTATCAAGTTCATCTCCTCAAAAGATCAACTTGCTGACATCTTCACGAAGCCTC
Source organism: Triticum dicoccoides (assembly GCF_002162155.2). Taxonomy (NCBI): domain Eukaryota; kingdom Viridiplantae; phylum Streptophyta; class Magnoliopsida; order Poales; family Poaceae; genus Triticum; species Triticum dicoccoides. The sequence goes on from NC_041391.1 coordinate 706,141,446, forward strand.
TTCCACAACCACAGTTTGTAGGCTGTAGGCGCAATTTTAACTTACTTTATACTTTAGGATATAGTTAAGATTGAGGGAGGGTGTTAGACTGTATATATACGTAGTCTTGTATATGCCTTGTATTGTACCTCTTGGTACGTCTATATAATGAGATAGCCACACCCCGTTTTAGGGTGCCGAGCCAGTTTCCCAAACCCTATGTTTACAGCATCTGGCTGACAAGCTTCACATTTCAGCAAATGGAGTATTATGGTATGCCCTCTGTTTTCAGATATGTTTCTCTTCCTAAATCCATTTACCTTTGTTACATCGTCATCAATTTGAGACAAATCTAAGCTAAACACGTACTATTAGCTGAACTTACCGATTTTGTTCTGTGGTCCATGTGTTGTTATTTCCGACAGCAGCAAGGAGAAAATTTCCATGACGTGCCTCACCAATGAACACACAGATATGAAAATTTCTTATCTTGAAACAAGAGAGTGAAACAGTGAGAGACAAATCTTGTCCTCCAAAATATAGTTATTAGTAACTGGCAAGTGACCAGCATGACAAATCCTGATGATTTTTTTGAAACTATCCTTTTGATATCTTTTGCTGATTGCTTAGCACTAAGAGCGATGATGTCAACGGATCATTTATTGTCAAAGAGGAGGTTGGAAAGGTCCTGACCCTGAGAATTACACACGGTAAAAAATAAGAACGATAGGTTTGCACTTGCCATCTTTTTGGTGAGCGTAAAATAGGCTAATAATCAGGTAGTACGTGTTGTGTTTCTTTTCTCCGAGAGAGGTAGTAGGACATGAGAGCAGC
>NC_041391.1:706142713-706166993 GCF_002162155.2 Triticum dicoccoides
GTTATTTCTGACAAATACTCTGTTTCATGGCACCCCACCTTGCAGACTATTATCAGACAGATCCAGATGGGTGAGCATTTTTAAGCCGCCCAACTCTATTGGGATGAAGCCTGAAATATTGTTTTGCTGAAGGTATAGGTATTGTAACAGTCCAAGGTTACCAAGAGAACATGGAACTTGACCAATGAAATTGTTGGGCGACAAGTCTAACACCGCTAGCCCTGAAATATTGCCTAGTGATGCTGGGAGATGACCTTCAAAATTGTTATCCTCCAATAGGAGATATGCAAGATTCAGGAGGGTATCACCAAAGTTAGATGGCAATGTTTTTCCAAGCATATTGGAACCTAGGTCTACATTTAGGAGAGAAGACTGATGGTATTCGTACAGGGTTTCCGGGATTTCACCTGATAGCATATTTCCGGCAAGGACTAACGCAATAAGATTTGGGAGTTTTCCCAACTCATCAGGAATGGTCCCGGTGAGCTTATTATCAGGAAGCGAGATGTATTGAAGCTGACTGATGTTTTTTAGGCTTGGTGGGATTTCTCCGGTGAGATTATTTCCTCCAAGTTCTAACAACAGTAGATTGGATAGGCGGCCTATACCGCTGGGAACTTCTCCTATTAGTAAGTTGCGGTCGCTCCCGCGGGCGGCAGGGGAGGAACCCTAGCCGCCCCCCACCAGCAGCCCTCCTTCTCCTCCTCCCTCCTCGCCGCCGCCTGCTCGCGCCGGCGGGCAAAGCCCGGCCGGCCTAGGCGGCGGCGGGGCGATTTCTCCTCCTCGCATGGTGGGGCTGCCGCGGGCAGATCCAATCGGGCCGGGGCGCGTCGTGGTGCGGGACGGCGCGGCGGCGCTGTGGCGGCGACTAGCGGCGGTGCTGGGCGTCTCCTGGTGGTGCGGAGGGCTGCACGGGGGCGGTGGAGCGCACTGGTGTCGCGGGATCCAGGCGGCGCGGGAGGTGGGCTCTCTTCCGTTGGTCGCGGTGGGGCATCCTTGGTCAGGTCCGGCCGGACCCGACTCCGGTCTGCTTCGTCTCGATGCGGGAGGTGGCGGCGGGGCTGGGGCGCAGGCTGCACGGTGGCTGGCGTGCTCGTGGCGGCGGCGGCTCCCGGTTTGGGATCTGGCGCAGACGGGCGGCGCGAGGGCGGGCTGCGACCTCGGCGGTGCACCTCAGCCGCTGCAGGGCGGCTCGGGGCTGCCCCTCGGGGTCCCGGCATGGATGTGGGCTGCCACGGCGTGGTGGTGGCTCAAGGCGGTGGTTTGGGTCGTTTCACGGCGGCGGCCGGACATCTCCGGCGTCCGCCCGTCGGGAAGCGGCTTGTTGTGGCCTTCGATTCCTCTCCTCGGCGTTCGGACGCTACCTCCGTCAAAGGGCTGGCCCTCTCCCAGCTGCGGTTCATCGCCTGTCTCGCGCCCGGTGCTGCGGGACCGAGCTCGTCTCGCGCCCGGCAGCAGGACCGAGCTCGTCTCGCGCCCGGCAGCAGGACTGAGCCCGTCTCGCGCCCGGTGCAGCAGGACAGGTCGATGGAGGCCAGTTTTGGCCGGCCTCTTGGGTCTCGGCGCTGGGGGTTGCCCAGGGGTGCGAAAGACGGGACCTTTTGTCACGAACTCATCCTCGCGAGATCGGATCCAGAAGGGAAAAGGGGATGAGTTGAGACTTGGGGAAGGGGGTTCTTTCCCAGAGAGGAGCGATACAGGACGGGTTCAGAGGAAGGGGGTGAGGAAAGATCAGAATTCAGTTACAACACACGCACGCCTCTCTGGCTACAGCTGGCTAAATAGCCGAGGTCCACTTGTCCTCCTCCTACTGGCTGGTGGGGGCCACCTTCACGCGTCCACCGCATCTCCTCCTGGCGATGCAGGTGTGACATTCCCCTCTTCTTCAGAAGGAGCTCCGTCTTCAGGTGCAGCCTGCTGATCTTCTTCCTCGGTGACTTGCGTGTCCCACGCCGGAGCTTGCGGGAAACGGCGGCGCAGAGTGTCGTGATCCTCCCAAGTTGTTGCCGTCCGGTCGTGGCGCCAGCGCACCTTGACTTGGACGAGCGCGCTGTTGCCACGCTTAACCATGCGCCGCTCCAAGATCTCCACTGGTTCATCGTCGTGGCCGGCAAGGTCTGGCGGGCGTGGCAGCTCGGCGAAGATCGGCGTGTAGTTGGGCGTGAATGGCTTGAGCTGGGACACGTGGAAGACGGGGTGGATTCTGCTGTCTGCCGGCAACTCCAACTTGTACGCCGTCTTGCCGATCCTGTCGAGCACCGGAAAGGGCCCGAAGTACTTGTACGCCAACTTCGCGCAGGGTCAATTCGCCACGGAAGATTGTGCATAGGGCTGAAGCTTGAGGAGAACGCGATCGCCCACCTCAAATGAGCGCTCCGTGCGGTGCTGATCTGCTTGTTTCTTGAACCTGTGCTGGGCACGAAGAATGTGCTCGCGAAGCCGCGCCGTGTGCACGCCCCAGTCCCAAGGCTCGCCGTCCACCATGGGCACCGTCTTGTCGTCCCAGAGCGCCATGGCACCAAGGTTGGGCTCGACGCCGTAGAGAGCCTTGAAGGGAGAACATTTGATGGAGGAATGAAATGATGAGTTGTACCAGAATTCCGCGGTCGACAACCACCGGAGCCATTGTCGGGGGGCGTCGTGCACCGCGCAACGCAGGTACATTTCCATGCACTGGTTGACGCGCTCGCTCTGGCCATCCGTCTGAGGGTGGTAGGCCGTAGAGAACAGCAGCTTGGTGCCCGCGCTGGCGAAGAGTTCGCGCCAGATAGTGCTGGTGAAGACGCGGTCGCGGTCCGAGACGATGGAGTTCGGGATGCCGTGCAGCTTGACGACATGATCCCAGAAGACCTTGGCCACTTGAGGAGCTTTGAATGGGTGACGAAGCGGAATGAAGTGCGCTGACTTGGTGAGTCGATCCACTACTACCATGATGGAGTCGAAGCCCTCGGACGGTGGCAGCCCTTCCACAAAGTCCATGGTGAGGTCGCGCCAGGGCGTAGTGGGCACTGGCAAGGGCATGAGCGTGCCCGCTGGCTTGGACTGCTCATGCTTGGCGTGCTGGCGCACCGAGCACTGCCGCACGTAATCCATGACGTCGGTCTTCAGTCCATCCCACACAAACAGCTTCTTGATACGCTGATAAGTGGCTGTGGCGCCGGAGTGGCCGCCGACCGCGCTGTCGTGCAACGCGCTGATGATCTTGGTACGCAAGGCTGTGTTCTTGCCAATCCACAGGCGGTCCTTCTTGCGGATGAGGCCCTTGTAGAGCTCTTACCCTTCATCATTGGGACTGTGGATCGCGAGCTGGGCCAGGCGGTCCTGGGCATCGGCATCCGTGGCGTAGGAGTTTGCCACCTCCAGGACCCATGCGGGCTGGCACAGGGAGAGCGCGTCGAGGTTCAGTGATGCGCCAACGCGGGACAGCGCATCTGCAGCGCCGTTGTCGCTGCCACGACGATAGCGAAACTTGAATTGGAGTCCCACCAGCTTAGCCATCGCCTTGCGTTGCAGATCCGTGGCGAGCTGTTGATCCTGCAGGTTGCAGAGACTCTTGTGGTCTGTGATGATGGTGAACGGGCCCCGCTGCAAATACGCGCGCCACTTCTCGACTGCCATCATGACGGCGATGAATTCCTTCTCATATGCCGATAGCCGCTGATTGCGCACCCCCAGAGCCTTGCTGAGGAATGCCACCGGGTGCCCCTCCTGCGCCAGCACTGCGCCGACGCCGGTGTCGCACGCGTCAGTCTCGATCGCAAACGGGCGCGCGAAATCCGGGAGCGCGAGCACAGGCGCCGTCACCATTGCACGCTTGAGGAGGTCGAACGCCACTTGCGCCTTCTCGGTCCACTCGAAGCCCTTCTTGGTCAGCAAATTTGTGAGCGGCTTGGCGATGATGCCATAGTGCGCGATGAACTTGCGGTAGTAGCCGGTGAGGCCGAGGAAGCCGCGAAGTTCAGTCGCGCTTGTGGGAGTAGGCCACGCCACCATCGCCTGTGTCTTCTCTGGGTCCGTTGCGACGCCCTCCTTTGAAATGATGTGGCCGAGGTAGGAGATACTGTCCTGGGCGAACGAGCACTTGGACTCCTTGGCGTACAACTGGTGCTCGCGGAGCAGAGTGAGGACAAGACGCAGGTGTTCGAGATGCTCTTCCAAAGTTTCACTGAAAATCAAAATGTCATCAAGGAATATAATGACAAACTTGCGGACGTACTTGGCGAAAATTTCGTTCATGAGGCACTGGAAGGTTGCCGGCGCGTTCGTCAGACCGAATGGCATGACTTTGAAATGGAAGTGGCCATGGTGTGTTTTGAACGCCGTCTTCTCTTCATCGCCCGCACGCATGCGTATCTGATGGTAGCCAGCGCGGAGGTCCAATTTGGAGAAGAATGCTGCACCAGCCAATTCGTCGAGCAGCTCATCGACAATGGGCAGAGGGAACTTGTTCTTGATAGTGGCGTCGTTGAGCCGGCGATAGTCGACGCAGAATCGCCATGTGCCGTCTTTCTTCTTGACGAGCAGCACCGGCGCGGCGAAGGGACTCATACTGTGCTCAATGACGCCTGACTGGAGCATCTCCTGGACTTGGCGCTCGATTTCGTCTTTCTGCAGAGGCGAGTAGCGATAAGGGCGCGAGTTCGCCGGGCGCGCATCATCGACCAATGTGATTGCATGATCGTATCGGCGACGAGGAGGCAAGCCTTTGGGTTCGGCGAACACATCTGCGAAATCCGTCAGAACTCTCTGGACACTGGGTGGCATCTTGTCAGACTGTGGCTCTGGTGCACGGGGCAGATCGAGGACCGCCATGTACCAAATGTCGTTCCCCGCTTGCCATTTGCGCAATTGATCAGGCTCGATTTCCTCCAGTTTGTCATGCTGCTGTGGACGAACACCCTGCAGGGTGAGCACGGCGCCGTGGTGTTCGAACGTCAGTGTCTTGTCCAGCCAGTGACAAGTCATCGGGCTGAACTGTTGCAGCCAGTCCATGCCAAGCACGCCATCGTACGCCCCCAAATCCAGTAGCCTCATGTCGGTGGTGAATGTGTGTCCTTGAATCCACCAGTTCAGTCCCTTCACGATACTGTTGCATGTCATGCGCTCGCCGTTGGCCACACGAACCTCCACCGCGGGCACGGGCACAGAAGCTGCGTGCACACGCTCGGCGAATTCCTTGGAGACAAAACTGTGTGTGCTCCCTGAGTCCACCAACAGCAGCATCACCTGGTTGCCGACGAGCGCGCGCAGACGAATGGTGCGCGGCGACTCGGTGCCAGCAACCGCGTGTGTGGAGAGCACACAGCACTCGGGGGCCTGATCTTGATCTGCTGGCACGTCGAGAAGGTCCAGGGCATGCATGGCGTCGTCGCTGAGAACTTCGCCGTGGTCGCCTACTTGAATTGTGAGCAACTGGGTTGCGGGCTTGCATCGATGGTCGCGAGAGTAACGATCGCCACACTTGAAGCAGAGGCCGTTGGCGCGTCGATGCTCGCGTAACTGCCGCTCGCGTGCCCAGTCGTCGTTGGGCGCGGCCACGCCTGCAGGCCGTGGCACCCCCGTGGCCCGGGGAGGAAGCTGAAGTGGTTGCGGTGGTGGTGGTGGTCGGCCCGCGGGGATCAAGCGCGGTCGAGCATGTTGCGTGCCCGCTTCCTCTTCAATGATCCGAGCCAAGACCGCCGCGCGCGTGAGACTGGATGGCTCCTGGAGACGGACTGCCGCCCGAAGATCGTCGCGCAAACCCAGCAGGAACTGTGTGACGAACAGCTTGGGGTTGAGCGTCGCGTCGAGAGCGAGCAGATGGTACATGTGCGTCTCGAACGCCGTTCGGTACTCTGCAACGGTGCCGGTCTGACGAAGCTGAAGTAACTTGTGCATCTCCATCTCGAACTCGTCTGGCGCGAACTCCCTGATGATGGCTGTGGTGAACTCCTCCCAGCTTGGTGCACGATGCGTCTGCCTGTACGCCTGGTACCAGCGCGCCGCGTGGCCATCGATGTAGAGGGAGGCCGTGGTCACCCAATTGTGCGGTGGAACTCGGTATAGATCGAAGTAGGTGATGCAGCGGTCGATCCAGAGACTGGGCGAGTCGCTGTCGAAACGAGGAAAATCGTGCTTGGGCGGCTTGACGACGTACTCCTCGCGCGGACCCTGGTGCGGTTCACGACCCGGCATGAACGCCGTCTGTTGTCCTGCGCCCGTAAACTGGGAAGGGTGCCGCAGCGGCAGCAGAGGCGGCCCGTTGTTGGCGAGGCGCGCGGTTGGAACCTGATGATGCCCGCGCGCCTGCTCCATCGTCACCGCCGAGGCCTGCGTGTCGCCGTCGTGGTGATCGGCGTCCTCCGGTGGGTGAGGCGAAGGGGGTGGTTCGCGTTGCTAGCGCACCTCGTCGACGTCCGCCTGGGTAAGATCCAGCTGCTTGCGGATGTGCGCCAGATCCGCGGAGACTTGCGTATTGAACGCGATCTGGGCCTCGCGCTGCTTGTCGCCCGCGAGTGTGGACTCATCGAAGCGCTTCAGGAGCGCCTGAAGCATCGTCTTCAACTCCCCCGTGGATTCCGCCATGGCGGTGATGATGTGGCGAGTCTGGGCCGAAGGTTTGCTGGGCGGCGCCGTCGCACACGCTCCAAATCAAGCCAACCCCGCTGGGGATTTCGCGCGGATCTCGCCGGAGTGAGACCGCACCCGCAGCGGTGGATGTTACGGCTCGATCGAGAGGATTGAGTGGCAACGGGGAAGAAAAATTTCGGCCGAAAACCTGAGCTCTGATTACCAACTGTCACGAACTCATCCTCGCGAGATCGGATCCAGAAGGGAAAAGGGGATGAGTTGAGACTTGGGGAAGGGGGTTCTTTCCCAGAGAGGAGCGATACAGGACGGGTTCAGAGGAAGGGGGTGAGGAAAGATCAGAATTCAGTTACAACACACGCACGCCTCTCTGGCTACAGCTGGCTAAATAGCCGAGGTCCACTTGTCCTCCTCCTACTGGCTGGTGGGGGCCACCTTCACGCGTCCACCGCATCTCCTCCTGGCGATGCAGGTGTGACACCTTTCCACTCGTCTCTTTGGTTGGAGTAGTGTCGGGTCTCGGGTGAGGTGGTGTCAAGGTCTTGGATGCCAGGGCGGCGGCCCTGGTGGTGGGAGCGCGGTGCTCATGGGCAGAGCCCGTGGCTTGGTGCTGCCTGGTGACCATGGCCGTGTGGGCGGCATGGTTGCCGGGGTGTGGCGTTCGGTGGTGGTGATTGTTGGCCGGGGTGAAAACCTGCTCTATCTTTGGACGGACCGGCGGCGGCGACTCGCTCCCTTCTTGAAGGCGTCGTCGCGGCCTTCATTGCCCGTCGTGTTGCTCCAGGGGAAACCCTGACCCTCGTGTCGGGCGGTGGCGGCGCTCCAGTGTCGTTCCCTTCCTGAAGGCGCCGCCTTGGAGCACACGGTTCGCCATATGCGGCTTCACCTCTTGGCGGTGGCGTGGTCACGGCCGAGTTCTCCGGTTGCTCTTGCAGTGTTAGGGGTGGTGTTGCTGCGCACAGCATCTTTGTATCCTGCCTTGGGTGTGTGTGTTGTGTTGGCGTGCGTTTGTACCAGGTTTGTTGATGATCTTTGCTTTATATATAAAGCGGGGCGAAAGCCTTTTTCGGTATTAGTAAGTTGCCAGACAGGACTAGGTTCTGTAGATTGGAGCAGTTTGTAAGAGTATCCGGAATGATCCCTCCCAGTAAGTTCTCCCCCAAGTCAAGGGTCTCCAATCTTTGGGGACGTTGGAAAGGAGGTATCTCGCCGGTGAAGCCATTACTGGACAGGTCCAGTAACCTAAGGAATGTTAGATTCCCGGGGGAGAGTGAAATCGGGCCCGACAACGATAGGTTCATGAGGTACAGCCCGATGACTCGCCCCGGGTGCTTCGGGTCGCTGCAGTAGACGCCGTTCCAATGGCAAAGGGGGACGCCGACGTGCCATGATCTCAAGGCTTGCCTTGAGTCGTTGGTGATGGCCCGCTTGAAATCTAGCAGCGAGATCATGTCCGTGCTGTTATCATGGACTGTCGTAGTAGAGGAGGAGCAGCGGATGGTGCCGACTCCACAAGAAACGAGTAGCGACGACAGTAGCGTAAGGATGTGAGCGAGCCTTGCCGCTTGACTGGCACATGTAAGAAGGACTCCCTGACCTGCAAAGTGTGAAGAGTAAATGAGTAGTGCAATGACAGTAGCATTAGATCGGGGACGCTGCCGACTTCAGAGATGATGTCAAGAAAGAGTTTGATGGCAGCAGTGACAAAACGGATGGCAAGGCGAAAGATGGATGTTTGCTTAGCAGTACTATACTTGACCAGTAATGAGGAGCACAAAGATGGTATGGCCCCTTTGCTCAGCCGGATCTCACGAAACAGCGGCCTGTTTCCTTCCATCATTTGCTGCCGGGGGGTGAGGTCTGAGGTGTGAGTTGGAACGCTGGATGCTCATCAGGCTGAGGCCCCAGGTGTTTAAAAACACTTGCATCTGAATTTTCTGCAATTTTCTCAGTCCCTTATCTGAAGCCTGCCCGCCATCGGAGAGCGAAGACCTCAAGTCCGTCAATGACCGTTCAAGTCCTGAACAAATACTCCACTAGGATCGATCCAGTTCTTCTGTATATATACTTTTCAGACAGAATCGGACAGAGATATATCCAGCATTCGTATGGTTTTTCTTTGTGACGGCCGTGCTTCCAGGATGTTGTGGGCGAGGTTCGGGGACGGTTTGAGGTTCTTCCGACGGTGCCTCACATACGGGCGCAGCGCTGCAATTCAGGGAGTGTCCAATCCGTTAGAAAAGTGTGCATACAGCATGACAAGACCATGACGTGGACTAGCTTTGCTTGTAGACCATACAATGGGAGTGGCCGGTACCGGAACAGCATCACAAATCCGGATGATTTTTTCTAAACTGTCCTTTTGATTCCTTTTGCTGATTGCTGAGTACATTAATGGCTATTCATTTGGAGGTTGGATTAAACTGATGTACATGTGGCAAACAAAGGGAGAGTTGCCAACATTCAAAAACCTCTGGACCTTAAAGCTAGATATTGTTGGTCTTATTATGCGAATCCAGGATAGAAATTCTAGCCACTCTCCAATTTGGCTGTCGTGTTGTGCATGGTACTGTATGAATCATGGCAAATTGTAGCCACACCTCGAGGGTAGGAAAAGTATGCATGGCAAGACCAAGACGTGGCTTGTAGACCATACACATATATATAGTATTGCAGTTGTGGTGGAAGTGGAACAGAGACAAGTTGCTCTGTGTATTCTCCTTCCAATCTGTCATATCATCCGTTTAACATGGCTCTTCAGCCTCACGCTTTTCTCTTTCCTCATGGTATCAAATACTACAGACACATTCCGGTCCGCGTCTGTCTTTGCTGCCTCTAAAGTGTCAGCAAGCTGTATATTATTTACGGAGATGATATGAATCCATTGTTGAAGTGATCATACATTTCTGATGATAATCAGCAATGCATGCTATGGTAAGGAAACAAGTCTACCTAGCAGACCATAACTAATAGAGGATATCAAGCACATGGATGGTACTGTCTAGCTAAGATGCTTCTTTAGTAAAAACAAATGCTTGATAATTTTAAGCATAGAATTAACTAAGATTAACGCAACAATAACCAAAAAAAAACATTTATTATCTTTTTGTTGCCTGCCACTCATAGTCCATTAATCATATATAAAGTATAGTGGACAGTGGACAGAACCTCTCTTTTTTCATTCCACCCACCCATCATGATTCCGATGCAACAAGAATAAGAGCTATATATGACATGCATGTAAAGGGATTTCATAGTCATGGTCAAAGGGCTGCTTGCCTGTTTCAACAAGGTCTTCGAGGTCTTCAAATATCTCTGGTCCAACTCCGAGCATTTCGCCTACTTCGTCCACTATCGTCGAAAGCAATCATAATAAGCAACACAACAAGGCAGAAAATAAAAGTGCTCTAAAAATATGAGTTGGACTTTTCTAGGATACCTCTGGTCATATGAGGGATGACCAAGGTGGTTTCATTGGAATTTGATGAATGGATATCTCTGAACATTTTGATATGGTGGAATCAAGGGGTTTATGGATTTGCAAGTGTCTGAATTGTTGCTATTCGATCCTCCTCTGATTTCAATATCTTTTGTTCTAGAGTTGCAAATATGCTAAGCTATACAGCTAGGTGTCCATGGTAGAAATAAAGTTGCATACGTGCCTTTTTTTCTTTGCCAAAAAGGGTTTTCCCCCGCTTTGTATACAAAGCAACCAACCGAGCCATACAAGGATAGGTGCTGGGGCGGAAGCAGCACAGTCACGCCCAAAAGGAAACGGCAGAGAAAGAGCAAAAGAAACAAATGCCGACAATGGAGGATCAACAAAAAACGAAGAAGCCTCGCGATCGCTACGCCCACCGGGATCTCCCACTAGGCTCCAAGACTCCGAAGCGCCGGCACCTATCAACACCTCCAAGAAGGATCGCGACGATGACGACGCTGCTGCCAAGGGTTTCCCCCGGTACCCGACGAGGCGAGAGGAAGGGTAGCCCCCGACACCCTCCCGGAAGGTCAGGTGGCACCCACAAGCGCCACCGCGCCGGTGTCGGCCAAGCCGACAGGGGTTTCCCCTGATCCCAACCCGCACCTCGGGCGCTCCGGAGCCTTCCACCAAACCAACCACCACCCAGCGCCAACACGGTCAGGAGACCCCCACGCCGTCTCACCACGGCAACACGGGGTGAGGACAACACGGCGAAGAGTCAGAGCCGGGACTAGGGCATCAGCACCGTTGGCACGCGGGAGGGCCCCACCTCCATCGTCCGCGACGAGCCGTCCGGACGCAATAGTAGGAGCACACCAGGCCCGTGGGCCCACAGGCCCGACCGAGCCCTCGTGGACTCGTAAAGCTCCCGCCTTCGCGCTGCTGCCGGCACGCCATCGGCGCCGCCGCCACGAATCCGAGCCGCTCCTCCTCACCGTGCCGCAGACAACGAGGCCACGCCGGAGAGCCAGCCCGCTAGAACCCACATGGGGCCCGCCGGGCCCAGATCTGGGCCGGGGGCGCGACGACGGCCACCCAGCGCCACCACGCGCCTCGCCGCCAAGGAGCGGCGCCGACACCACGCCTGCCGCCGCCCGCTACCGCAGGGCCGCCGGACCGCAGCAAGGCCGAGCTGCACCGCCGCCGCCTCCCAGCCCCGGGAAGGGAGCGCGCACACGCGGGGACGAGAAGGCCCGCCGCCGCCGGCACCACCCAGGCCAGCACCGGGGGCGCCCGCCGGCGGCGGCGGGGGGAGAGACAGGGGAAGGGGGGCCGAGGAAGTGGAGCTCGAGCTCCGCCCCGGCCACCTCCCGGGGAGCCGGCGCGAGGCGGACAGGAAGGCGGAAGGGGGCGGAGGGGGCGCGAGGCCGACGGCCGACGGCGGCGGGAGGGCCGGCGGTGTCGGGAGGGGAGGACAGGGAAACCCTAGTCGCGAGACGCGACTCCCTGACTCAGCTAGCTAGATTGTCTTCCGCCTTTTTTCTTTCGATAAACGGAACTGCAGATAGGCGAACTTGCTTCGGAACTATCTATTATTCACTGACATTGCACTGTCAAATCATGCAGTTACTGTTCCTATTTGTAAGTCCTAGCAGATGGATGCTTCTCTTATGCAAGAACGGGGTGGAGGAAGAGGTGGAATGTGGAGTTCTCAGGTCATGTCACTAGCAGAGACGGCTCTGGCTCTTTGTTCACCATATCATTTTAGAAATTCTCAGGGGCGATGCCTCCCCCTCCCCCTCCCCCTCGCGTCGCCTCCCCCTGGGACACGCCAGGGCCCCCGAAACCCTAGCACCTCAAGCCGCCTCTAGCGCCTCCTTCTGCCGCCACTGCCGCCGGCGAGGGCCGCGGTGGCGGCGGGCCTGGTGTCGAAGGCACCTGGGCGGGTGGATGCGGTGGGATCTCATCTGATGTGGCAAGGGCAACTCCTCTCGTCGGATCTGAAGACGAAGGCTGGGGCGGCGACCCCATGCCGTGCAGCGGTGGCCAAAGCACCATAGCCGGCAGAGCGGCGGCGGTGGCAGCGCCCCATCCGGCGGGGTGGGTTGTTCTGGTCGGAGATGGTGACGGCGGTGACTGCGGATCCAACGCCCCGATTGGATCCGCCGCGGGGAGGCCTTCCGCTGACCGGTGGCGCGTGGAGGGACCGGTGAGGAGATGACGGATCTCCGTTGGATTACCGACAACAGCGTTCTTCTCTGTGGCGAAGCTTCACTCGGTTCCAGCCAGCCGCAAGATCGGGACGACGTGGCTTCCGGTGAAAATCGCGCCTGACTGCGGTCATGGCGGACGATGGTGGCGTCTCAGAAGTTGTTCCCTTCTCGAGGCATCATCGTTGCAGGTCACGTCAACCTGATCGGGGGGTTCCAGGGGAAACCCTAGATCTTGGTCTACCAGATCGAATGATGACGACGTTTTCGATGTCGTTCTCCCTCCTGGGGGCATTATTTTGGAGCAAGTGCTGGCTGGAGGGGACAAGGGGAGGAGCGGTGTGTCATCTGGCACGTCGACAACGGCGGGTCTCAGCGGCATGGAGCAGCGGGGTCTCGCCGGTGGGCGTGTGATGATGGACGAGCGCAGGATGGTGGCGTTGTCTGGCATCGTGGTGGCATCGACGGCAGCTAGACCGTGCAAGGTAGATACAGTAGTATAGCAACAAAGATGGATTGGTGACAGATGGTTGTGGCGGCCTCATACCCGGCAGGCGTCCTGGTTGATAAGTGCGCCGGACTGATGGGTGCCCCATACCCGGAAGGCGTCCTGGTTGATAAGTGCGCCGGACTGATGGGTGCCCCATACCCGGCAGGCGTCCTGGTTGGGACCACAGGTCTTAGATGTTAGGTTTGGCTGCGAGGTCTGTTTGGTATTAAGCCCAGACTATCAGCATCCCTTGATCAACTGGATAGGAGTAGCGACAGATGTTGCCTAGACGATGGCTTTAGTTTTACTATTATATAATTTTGTAAGGTCTTGTGTTAATAATAATAAAATGATTGTATGCATCGTTCAGACGCAGAGGCTGGGGGTCTTCGTCCTTTTTTTAAAAAAATCACAGTAATCTATTTGAACATCATGGGGCTGAGGGCGTGAGCCATGCTGGGACCGAGAAGCTTGTAATTGGATTATCACATCAAATGGAACATGAGCATTCGACCTACCATGCGCAAGACATTTCATATTTTCCTTTTGCTCCAACCTACTCCCTCCGCCCCCCATAATATAAGATCGTTTTTCAAGCCCAGCTTGAAAAACGATCTTATATTTGGGACGGAGGGAGTACAACATAGGCTTTCAAATGATGCAAAGTTCTGAATCCATTATTCGAAGTGATGCACAAGCGCCGCAACCCCTCGTTCTCCAGGCGAGCTGCCACGGCGGGCTTCGCCCATAGCGGGGCTGATGAGGAGCGACACAAACCTCTAGGACGGCGATGCGACCCTCAGCGGTCCACTTTCCCCGCAGGTTCGCACTCTATTTCACGGAAAGAGGGCAGAGCAATTCAGGCTTGTCGCTAGATTACAAAGGAGAAAATTGCTATGACATGCCTCACCAGTGAAGGCACAAATCACAATATGCGAGCCACCCAATTCCTAACCATTAATGGAGAAAATGAATCAGAGAGAGCTAATTACTGAACACTGAACGTGCTCGTCTGCCGTGCCGTGCTCGCCGCTATTTCGTGGAATATTCAGATGAATTCAGACTCGTCGCTAGATAACTACGGAGAAAATTGCTATGATGTGTACCTCACCAGTGCACATGCTCATCTGCCGTGCCGTGCTCGCCGCGGTCGATTGTCCAAATCATTCGGCCATAACTTGACTTGACTTGAAGAAAAGTATGCATGCATTATGCATAAAGCATGACAAAGACCAAGACGTGGACTACAATGGGAGTGGCCGGTAATTGGCTACCACGACAAATCCTGGTGATTTTTGTGATTATTTTTGCCGATTGTGGGGAGTACTGAGGGCATCTCCAGCCGTTGACCCTCCAGGAGGGGCAAAAAATCGCCCCCTAGGGGCGCACCGACGCTAAACCGCGAACTGGGGGCGTGATATCCCCCAGTCGCAGCGCCCACGGTTCGTGCAAAAAAGTCAAACACGGCGCAAAACGACTCAAATTTAACGCAAACATCGACGAGTTCGTTCAAACTTAAACATATTTTATATAAAAAAGAAAAAACTACCGCGGGCTACCCCCGCCGTCTCCCTCGCCGCCCGCCTCGCCGCTCGCCCACGCGGTTCTACATGCCGAGGAGGCTGTAGAACCGCGTGTAGTCACCGCCGTCGTCGTCGTCGTCATCGCCGCCGCCGCGGCCGCCTACGCCTCCGCCGTCCCTGCTGCATCCCTCCCCCAGTTGGCGCGGCGGGTTGGAAGGTCCGGGGGCGTCGTCGTCGTCGCTGTCGAGGATCACGACGCCGTGCTCGTCCTCGTGCCCACGCTTGCGGGCGGCGATCTCCTCCAGGGCCGGCGCTGCCGGACCGTCTCGTCGCGGGGGTAGTCGTCCCGCGCCCACTGCATGGCGTCCTCGTCGGAGAAGCCGCGCCGGGCTATCTCCTCGTACTCCGCGGGGAGGCCGGGCTCCGGCTTGGGCTCGACGAGGACGAAGCGGCTGGTGGGTGGAGAGGCGTTGGCGCCAATGCGGATGCCGGAGCTGCGGGTGCGCGCGGCGACCGGTGTGCCCGGCTCTGGCTTGACGGGGCGGAGGCAGGGCGAGCCGCCGGACGAGGAGGAGGACCCCCCGGTCTCCATGCGCCTCGGGGTCCAGGAGCTTCCCCGGCGGCGTGAGAAGGAAGGGGGAGCGGGGTAGTCGAGGCGCGGCGTGTTGCCGTCCTCGATGTACTCGAGGACGACCTCCAACGTGCGCCCTGGCACGCCCCACCACCGACGCCGGCCGGCGGAGTTGAGCCTGCCGGAGGGCACGACGCCGTTGGTGGCCTCGAGCTGCTGGGCGTGACGGCGGCGGAAGTACGGTTCCCAGAGCGGGCTGTCGGGGACGTACCGTGGCCCCTCCCTCGCCGCACGCGGCAGGTTCGAGCGGATGCGTGCGATCTCCGCACGCCGCGCCGCGCCGGTGGGTATCGGGGGCACCGGCACGCCGCCCGCGCTGATCCTCCACGCCCCGGGCACCCACATGTCCGGCGGGACCGGGTACTCGGCCTCGTAAAGGAGGCGAGCCTCGTCTTCATGAAGATGGCGGCAGCCGAAGCCGTTCGCCGCCGCGCCGTCGCCTGGGAAGCGCTCGGCCATGGGTTTTGAACTGGAGACGGCGAAAGAGAGGAGAGGAGAGGGAGGAACGACGACGGCGGGAAGTGTGAGTCGCCGAGTGCGCCGAGGCTCGTCATATATAGGCCGAGGCGCCGCCCACACGCGTGGCACCGTGTGTACGCGTGGCGGGCGAGGGAGGGCGAGGGACGCGCGTCGTCCAGCCTTCACTGCGCCGCCCGTGAGGCATCAATGGCGCAGGCTGACCGGCGCGGCAGCATTGGCATTGATTTGCCACGGGAAACGAGGCGATGAGGACGACGAAGGGCCGAGAAGAGAGCCGTGTCGCTGACGTGGCGGGCCCGCGGTTACTTCGCGCCAAAAAAGTTCGCCCGGCGCCCCCGAGCGCCCCCCAGCACGCCGGGTTCGGGCTGGGTCCGCCGACGCTGTTTTCGGCCCAAGCCGGCGAAAATCGGGCTCCTGGGGCGCGACTGGGCCGTTTTTTCGACGCCGGCGCGAAGAAAACGCCTGGGGAGGCCTTCTTGGGGGCGCGGCTGGAGATGCCCTGAGAGTCATGAGTCCTTGTATTTATATGCCAACACTAAAAAAACTCTCTAGACCTTAATGCTAGATGTGTGACCTGACCCACAATGTACATATATTATTAGTGTAATTGTGGGAATCTTGGATAAATATTACAGCTGCAACTTCTGCCGTGCTGTGCATGGTGGGCTGTCGGAATCAACAAATTCTAGCCACACCTTGAATATAGGAAAAGTATGCATGACAAGACCAAGACGTGGATTGTAGACGCGGTTGTGGTGGAACCGGAATAATAGAGGTAAGCTCCTCTGTCCATTCTCCTTTCCATTTGCCATTTCCGACCAATATGACTAAGCTTGTGCTGCTCATCCGAGGAGCTGCACTACTGCTTTGTCTATTGATCTCTCAAGTAGCATCCACTTCCCATGGCCAAGCGAGTGGGTCCGGCGCCTGCATCAGCAGTGAGCGAGATGCGCTTTTGTCCTTCAAGGCAAGCCTCCTGGACCCTGCTGGCCATCTCTCGTCATGGCAAGGTGAGGATTGTTGCCAATGGAAGGGAGTCCGCTGCGGCAACCGAACTGGCCATCTCATCAAGCTCAACCTCCGCAACATCGACATGGAGGACTACATGGGCAACATGGACTACTACATGGACAACATGGACTACATGTACTACATGTACGACATGGGCAACATGTACGACTACAACTACCCGAACAGGAGCAGATCATTGAGCTTGTCGGCAGGCGAGATGAGCTCTTCTTTGGCTACTTTACAACACCTGAGGTACCTTGATCTGAGCGGGAATGACTTCAACGGCACAAGCATCCCTGTCTTCTTGTCTTCTCTCAAGAACCTAAGGTATCTCAACCTCTCGTCAGCACGATTCAGTGGGAGAATACCTTCTGAACTTGGCAATCTCTCAAAGTTGCAATATCTTGATCTCAGTAGGAATTATGATTATTATGGGAATTGGTCTTACATAGTGGATCTTGCATGGTTGTCACGTCTCTCTTTGTTGAGTCATCTTGACATGAGCTATGTGGATCTTAGCTCTGCGAGGGATTGGTTTCAGATGGTTAGCATGCTTCCTTCTCTGAAAGTGCTTCGCTTGTCCGAGTGTGGACTCAATGGTACTATATCTGCTAGTATATCAATTTCCAACCTCACACATCTTGAGGTCCTAGATGTGTCTGATAACACCTTCAGAATACCTTCCCAATTTGGCAATCTCTCAAAGTTGCAATATCTTGATGTGAGTTGGAATTTTTATCCGAATGTGGATCATGCATGGTTGTCACGTCTCTCTTCGTTGAGCCATCTTGACATGAGTTCTGTGGATCTTGGTTCTGCGAGGGATTGGTTTCAGAGTGTTAATATGCTTCCTTCTCTTAAAGTGCTTGGCTTGTCCGGTTGTGGACTCAACAGCACCATGTCTGCTAGTATATCACTTTCCAACCTCACACATCTCGAAGTCCTTGATATGTCTAGTAACAACTTCAATACTTCACTCAAACATGCATGGTTTTGGAATCTCAAAAGCCTTAAGGAGCTTTACCTCTCCTATTCCTGGTGGATAGGGTCTATTCCTAGTGATTTGGCAAACATGACGGCCCTTCAAGTCATAGATTTAAGTGGGAATCAGCTCGTGGGTTTGATACCAGAAAAATTGGGAAATTTGTGCAATTTGACCAGAATGAGGTTCAGTGGTAACAACATAGGTTCGAGCATAGAGGAGCTCATGGAGCGATTGCCAAAGTGCTCATGGAATACATTGCAAGAATTTTCGGTGCACGATGCAAATATGACAGCGAGTCTACCCAGTTGGATTGGTAACATGACCAATCTCAGTGTCCTTCGAGCATCTCAAAACATGTTGACTGGCCCTCTACCTGTAGGAGTTGGAACACTGAGTAGTTTGAAATGGCTGAACCTCAGGAACAATAGCTTCAGTGGTGTGCTCTTGAAAGAACAATTTGCAAATTTAGGTAAATTAGAGCTTTTGGGCCTCAGCCACAATAACTTCAGCGGTGTGCTATTGAAAGAACAATTTGCTGGTTTAGGCAACTTAAAGGTTTTGGAGCTTAGCTACAATAGCTTCAACAGTGTGAAAGAACAATTTGCAAGCTTAGGCAAATTAGAGCATTTGGACCTTAGCCACAATAACTTGAGCAGTGTGCTATTGAAAGAACATTTTGCTGGTTTAGGCAACTTAAAGGTTTTGGATCTCAGCTACAATAACTTCAACAATGTGAAAGAACAATTTGCAAGCTTAGGAAAATTAGAGCATTTGGACCTTAGCCACAATAACTTGAGCGGTGTGCTATTGAAAGAACATTTAGCTGGTTTAGGCAACTTAAAGGTTTTGGATCTCAGCTACAATAACTTCAACAGTGTGAAAGAACAATTTGCAAGCTTAGGCAAATTAGAGAATTTGAACCTCAGCCACAATAACTTCAACAGTGTGAAAGAACATTTTGCAAGTTTCGGAAACTTAAAGCTTTTGGATCTCAGCTACAACAAATTCAGTGGTGTGCTCTTCAATGAAGATTTTGCAAGTCTAGGTAATATGGAGCATTTGGACCTCAGCTATAATAACTTCAGTGATTTTCTCTTGAAAGAACACTCAGAAAGTTCAGGTAATTTAAAGCATCTGGATCTTAGCCATAATAAATTAGATAGTGTGCTCGTGGAGAAGCATTTTGCAGGCCTATTGAATTTAGAGTATCTGGACTTGTCGTACAACTCTTTGAGATTTGCTATCAACCAAAAATGGGTTCCAACATTTAGATTAAAGGTTGCAAAATTCCAATCATGCAAACTGGGGCCCATTTTTCCAGAGTGGCTGAAATGGCAATCTGATATTGATGTTCTTGTTCTTAGTGATTCAAATATAGATGATGTTATTCCTGATTGGTTTTGGGTAACATTTTCCCGAGCTTCAACCTTGCAAGCATCAGGAAACAAATTGCGTGGCTCATTACCGGCAAATCTACAACACATGTCAGCTAAGTATATACATCTCGGGTCCAATAAGTTGACAGGCCAAGTTCCACAGTTGCCTATACATATAAGCCGACTGGACCTATCTTCAAACTCTTTATCTGGGTCATTGCCATCTGAGTTGTATGCTCCTACACTCGAAGACTTGATGCTTGCAAATAATCAACTTACAGGCACCATCCCATTGTCTATATTCCAATTGACTTTTCTGTATAGGTTGGACCTATCAGGAAACCATTTAGAAGGAGATATTATGCAGTGTTGGAAGGAATCTGATGCAAACTCTACAAGTCAATTTGGTTGGGACTTGTTCAGCTTAGCCCTAAATAACAACAATTTGACTGGTCAATTCCCTAAATTTCTTGCAAGGTCATCGCAATTGATGTTCCTTGACCTTTCTTACAACAGGTTATTTGGAGGATTGCCAGAATGGTTGCCAGAAAAAATCCCACAGTTGAAAATATTAAGAGTGAGATCAAATATGTTCAGTGGTCATATTCCTCAGAGTTTCACTTCCCTTCGCCATCTTCACTATTTGGACATAGCGCACAACGACATGTCAGGAAGCATACCATGGTCTTTGTCAAACTTGAATGCAATGATGGCAGTAGTGTCGCATGGCACGATTGATTACTTTCATGAAGAGAGCATCCCAGTAATCATGAAGGATCAAAAGCGTGATTACACCTTTGCAATCTACAAGCTACTGGTAATTCTTGATTTGTCAAGTAATAGTTTGGCAGGAGAGATTCCAGAAGAGATAACTCTACTCATTGGACTTACCAATCTGAACTTGTCAAATAATCAGTTCATTGGAACAATCCCAAACCAAGTAGGTGATTTAAAGCGGTTGGAGTCACTCGACTTATCCTACAATGAGTTTTCTGGTGCAATACCATCAAGTTTGTCAGCTTTAACTTATTTGAGCCACTTGAACTTGTCATACAACAATCTGTCCGGTGCAATACCACCCGGACAACAGCTACAAACTCTTGGCAACCAGATGTATATCTACATCGGTAACCCTGGTCTTTGTGGAGATCCGGTTGGCAGGAACTGCTCAACACATGATGCAGAGCAAAGTGGCCTCGGAGATATAAATCATATGCCATCCGTTTATCTTGCCACGAGCATTGGATTTGTGGTGGGTCTGTGGACAGTTTTCTGCACCATGTTGATGAAGAGAACATGGAGGGCTGCCTTCTTCCAGTTTGTTGATATGATGTACGACATGGTTTATGTGCAAGTGGCTGTAAGGTGGGCTCACATGATGGAGAAAACTCAAGATGGTGCACCATGAAGTGCCCAACTCCGCGGCAAGCGGATCGCGTGTATCTAAATAGTATTTGTATGTTTCACCATTTCCCTATTTGTAGCTCTGAAGGAGCCTTGGCTGGATGGTCTGTACTGTACTGTATTGTTATTTGTATGTTTGGACCATTTCCCTATTTGTAGCTCTATAAAGGAGCATTGGCTGGTCGTTTGTACTGTATTGAATTGGTAGTTGTATGTCTGTACTTTAACAAATGAAGTGTATGTATATGTTTTGCTGGATTGTTTAAGCTGAAGAATATACAGCCCCATAACTGTACTATGGCTTTTCGTGTTGTTCGGTTTGCTTTCATTTGCATATATAAAAAAAGAACGCCACCTGTTGATTAATATGTGAACAAACTTGTTCGTAAGATGTGCCAAGAGGCAAGACGTAGAAAGCTGTGTTCACCATCAGTGCTTGTAGACTTATTCATGTTAATCTAAAGCGAAGTGCTGAAGCTCAAGGCTGACCAGTTCAAGTCCCTGGAGCCATTTGTTTCCAGGGAAATTATTCATATACTTACCATCAAAACCAGCATTTTCCCGGGGGAAATCGGATGAACTGCAGCATACATTTTGGTCTCCAATCTCATGCGTACTCACACGGTTAGAACATC
This sequence comes from Triticum dicoccoides, assembly GCF_002162155.2. NCBI lineage: Eukaryota > Viridiplantae > Streptophyta > Magnoliopsida > Poales > Poaceae > Triticum > Triticum dicoccoides. The sequence continues at coordinate 706,163,450 of NC_041391.1, forward strand.
CAAAAAAGCAAACGCCTGCAAAAGAAAACGAACTGAAAAAAATGTGAGGGCAGCTTCGCATGAAAGTAAAACAATGCTGAAAGTAGGCTCTCCCTGTTTCAGCAAAGCACCCACCAGGATAACCAGAGTGACTTGAGGTCCGGCCAGTCTGGTGACATTGACATGGCACATGGACAGAAATCAAGAACCACCAGGTGCTTCCAAAGTGTATAGATCGAACGAACACCAACGCCTCGATTCCACTCCTCAGGCATTATTCCCGAATGAGCTCAGCAGCGAGATGCTCTGCTTTCACTCGTCATCTAGAAAAGGGGATTCTGAATCGACAAATTCAGGTTGCTTACTGAATACGGTTGTTAACTGCACCCAGGGCCACAAATTCATGCTGTGTGTTGATGCCAAGTCTGATCACAGAACTTAGCTTCTGGTATCAGTATCACATATCCAAAATACCTACAGCTGGTACAAAAACCTTTGCTGTATACATGACTTCCCAATTAATTCTCTCTCGACAAACATGCACGGAACATATGAAGAATACATGCTTTAAGGTGATGCAAAGTTTGAAGTTGGGGTGCACATCTTGTTCTTGCCACCCCACGCGACGAGGCAACATCCATCGCGACGGAAGTAACCACCGGCAATGGCCATGGAAAGTGGAGACACAGCACTGACCAGGAGTGTCTTTCCAGACTTCTTGACGCCGAGATCCCATGACTCTAGCACGTCCGATGTTGCTCACGGTATCTACATGAGAAAATAACGATGACTTAACCACAAATTGACATATTGTGAAACAGGTGCATTATATGATACGGTGAAATTATGTTAGATATTTTAGTCTTCTTTCCCGCTTCAGTTTGTGCTAGTTCCTAATCTCCTGTTTCCTTTTATAACCTTGTTACCTTGCTCTTCCTTCTCAAGCCTAGCCTAGCAGTCTCATCTAGGGACCACTACAAAAGCAGCCGCACCATGGGCTCACAGTGGGTACTCAAATCAAATCGAAAGCTATTTCTATTTTTTTTTATCAAGATCGATCGATTAACCGAATCTAATACATTTCTGTACTGCTCTTTTTTTTATCAAGATCGATTAACTGAATCCACTAACAACAATGAGGTTGATCATTCAGGTCAAATATTCGAATAGCGTAGGGGATTTCTGTGTGCAATCTCTACAATCAAATCTGAAAGCAAAATGGCGCTATAGAATGCACTAGCCGCAGGTGCATTTCTTGGATCTGTGAAAGGCCCGCAGAATGTACATTAGATACACAAGCAGCATCTCTGTAGTACTATTACAGCACAAATGATACCATAGGAGAGAATCCGTACAGATTTTATGGTGTCCATTGCCACCCTGCTATCTTCAACTAGGAAAGACAGTGCAAAACCATTCTCAACTGCTTGCGCCTCGCACTTTTCTTTTTCCTGAAGATATCAAATACTACAAGAGACACATTCCGGTCAGTGTCTGTCTTTGCTCCCTCTGAAGAAAGAATTAGGAAGCCGCCTATTAAGGAGATGATATGGATCCATTGTCGGAAGTGATCGATCATATATTTCCATAGTTTTAAATAGCCGGCCATAGCTCCGCTATAGCCCGCTATAGCCTTTTCAGCAGGGCGCTGCTAAATGGTCGCCTTCACAAGTAGCCCGTCATTGCCCGCATTAGCCTGCTATATCTGATTTGAAGGCCCGCCGCTATTTTCCATAGCCCGCTATTTAAAACATTGATATTTCTGAGGAAAATCAACAATGATATGGTAAGGAAAGAAGTCTAGCTATCAACCCAGAACTTAACAGAGGCAACAGAAGATATCAAGCACATTGATGGTACTGTCTAAGATGTTTCTTTAAGACTTTAACCAAATAAAATGATTGATATTTTTAAGCATAGAATCAACTAAATCCGCCTAAGTCGGTGATGTGGGACTAAAAAACTGCAGTGCAGGCTTTACCCACAAACGAAGCAGCTCCCAGCTCCAGCGACGACCGCGAGTCCCGCTTCCGCCTGCCGTCGCCAGTCGCCACACTCATCGCCGGCGTGGGGAGCGAGCCGATGCGCGACTCCCCGTGCTCCTCCTCCGCTTACGGCTGTCGACATCTCCCGTCGTCTGCTGCTCACTTGACTGACCTCGAGCGAATCGATCCCAAACTCTGCGGTGGCGCGGTGGAGTGCAGGGCGAGACCCACACGCCGGCGTCCAAGGCAGGTGGGCCCCCGTTATGCCGGCCCAGCCCATCAGGCCCTCTAAAATGGCGGCCCGGGTTGTGTGGATGATAGGCACGCGCACACACGTCTCCGTTCAGGGAGCGCCGCCGAAGGCAGCTGGCGCCTGCGGCAGCGCCTGCTGGGCCGGCCCACAAACGCATGCACAAAAAAATTGTATTATTAGCGAAAAGACATCTAAAAATATAGCTCCCTGAGAATCAAACTCACACCCAGACGCTCGCTTCGAGGTTGGCCAACCGGTACACCTACTGGCTGCTGGTGATTTGTTGTAGCGTGTGTTGATCTAACAACCAACGTAGCAGCGCCACTTATGTACAGCCACTCGCTTAGATTTTGACTTATTTGAAAACATTAATAAAAAACGTGAATGTACGGAAAAATGTGAACAAATTTGGAAAGTTGACGAACATGCATAAAAAAGTTGGCCAATGTAAAAAAGGTTCATATATTCAAAAAAGTTCACGAATTCAAATATAAAAGTTCATGAAATGAAAGAAAGTGCACTAATTTTGAAAAAACAGTTCACAACAATGAAAAACGACCATGAGTTTGAAAAAGGTTCACGGATTTGAAAAAGTTCATTGAATTTGTAAAAAAGTTCACTAAATTTTAAAAAGTTCATCAAATTTCAAAAAAGTTCATCAACTTTTCAAAAAGGTTCATCGGATTTGAAAAATAGTTCATCGAATTTCGAAAAAGTTCATCAACTTTTAAAAAAAGTTCATTGGATTTGAAAAATAGTTCATCAAATTTTGAAATAAGTTCATCGATTTTTTAAAAAAATTATCAGATTTGAAAAAGTTCATGGAATGAAAAAAAGATTGTCAAATTAAGGAAAAAAGGTTCACAGATTTTAAAAAAGAGTGCATTAAAGAAAACAAAAAAAATTAACAGAAAAGGATAAGAAAAATAGTAAAAGAAAAAAGAAAAAAAAATCGAACTAAAGAAGAAATGAAAAAGAGTATAACAGTTCAACAACTGTATCCTAGCTTGGTGGTTTGTACGAACAGTACGCCGCGCTGCAGGCGCCCGTTTGCAGAATGCACGTTAACGGGCGCCTGCAGCGCCAAATAGGAAATGCCCTTCGTTCACCTCTCCGCCGTCGTACCCCCTCAAAAAAAAAACCCTCTCCGCCGCCGTCGAGCTCTGCGGCTGCCAGCCTCGCCGCCGCGGCCGGGGAGAGTTGGGGAGACATGCCGGTGGACAAAGTTTGGTCTGCAGCTGCAGGCGAGCGGCTGCGGCCGCGGCAGGATGGGCCGGCCCAGAGCGGGGCGCTGCAGGCGCCCGTTTGCAGAATGCACGTTAACGGG
>NC_041391.1:706167294-706172927 GCF_002162155.2 Triticum dicoccoides
TCCGCCGCCGTCGAGCTCTGCGGCTGCCAGCCTCGCCGCCGCGGCCGGGGAGAGTTGGGGAGACATGCCGGTGGACAACGTTTGGTCTGCAGCTGCAGGCGAGCGGCTGCGGCCGCGGCAGCGTCGTCCGTTGTGGGGCGGATGGGGAGCAACACGCACCTCAAGGACGATCCCGACGACGCCTCCGCCGCGGCCCTCCTCAACCGCCTGCTTGGTTCGGAAATTGCCCTCCTCCCGTGGATCCGATCCTGGCAGCGCTCGGATTGATTTCTGGTCAAGATTTGGCGGCATGGTCGCCGGAGGTGAAGAAGATCTTCTGTCTGTTTTTCATTTCTTCCTGCCTTGTGATGGGTCGCTGCCTCATGAAATGTGGCTACAATTACTGCTTCGTCAGTTAAATTCATGTTGTGATAATTGCATATTAGGATCAAATGCAAAGTTATGCCTGCTTGAATTAAACCATGAATTTTCTGCCAGTGCATATTTGATATGTGAACGAAAACTTCTTGTGCCCGTTGTGGGCAGAGATCATGCTACTGCATAGTTTTGAAGAATCTGTGGCTAGATTGAACTGTATTTTAACCTCTGATTTTATCCCGTAAAGCGTTTGATGAATTGAGTATGTAGATTATATAGATGATGACGTGGTAGATTTGTAAATAGCAACAGAGCACCCAAAATTTAGATCAATTGACTATAGATAAACATTTTTTCTTATGTATTTGTGTGTGAGCCTTCTTTATATTTCAGAGTGGTCGCATCATGCGAAATACCCAATGGGAGAGCTGGCTAGAGGAGATAGTGACCCCGAGGCAGAGCATCCTCTGTTCCCTCGCATCACGGGGTGCCGGCTTCGATGGCTTAGCATCATCGCCTCAAGAACTGACACACGGCGCTTCTGCGGTGGCTGGCGGCTAGGGCAGAGGCGTTGTCGAGGAAACAGATGAACGCCGTAGCACAAGCAAGGAGCCACCCATGACTTCTATAAATATCTGTGTGCGGTTGCCTAATTTTGTAATACCTGAGAGCTTCCTCACCATCTGCCATTCCTGCCTCCTTTGGAAAAATCTCCGGTCAAACAAGCAAGCAAGAGTATCACAATGTGTATTCTCTCTTTTTGTTCCCAGTATTTTTTCTTCTACGGAGCAGCTTTATTTTATATACACTGATGCAATATTTTTTGCAGGATATTGAAAATTTACAAAAATGCCAAGCAGATTGCTAAATTTGCTCAAGCAGCCTGGCAGCGGATACAAAGAAGGTGAGTTCACTGTAAGTAATCCTACAGATCTTTTGATTCTCTTTTTTGTTTGTGATCCTGCTATCTGTATAGTAAACTGATTATGATTTTTCTTTGGGTTGAAGGAAACTGTGGAATCCCCAGAACTAAAGAAATGATAGACTAAAACAGCTCAAAAGCTATATACAAACAAAAGAATGCATCAGGGAATAGGATTCTTCTCAATTCCTTTATTTTTCTGAGGGAGTTCACATTCTTTTCTTCTCCCTGGTTCCTTTTCTTTTCCCTTTACAGGGAGAAAGATAGGAGATTCTTTTCTTGACCCTTGCCTGCTGGTAAAGCTAAAGCTAACGTGTGCTGTGATGTGCGTATTATCACAACTAAGCAAGGTAGATGATCCCTTTCCATCTTGGTGGAGTATGGGTCGATCATACATATGACCATGCATGAGTTGGTAAATGCATCATTTCTGGCACTTGGTTGTGTTCACACCTCCTCCAGTTGGCATACTACAACTTGAGAGAGAAAAGTTTCGGCGAAGACGAAGAACATGGCGCATGTAGCCGGTTTGCTCGCCTCGGCTGTGGTGTCAGCAGTGGGCAATAAGCTGGGTTCCGCCATTGGGGATGAGGTCACAATGTTGTGGAGCTTCAAGGACGACCTCCAGGACATGAAGGACACATTGGAGTACATGGAGGCGGCGCTCAAGGATGCTGAGAGGCGGTCTGTCACGGAGGAGTTGGTGCGGGTGTGGCTCAACCGGCTCAAGAACGCTGCCTATGACATCTCTTACATGCTCGATGAGTTCCAAGCTGACAGTGAACCAGCCTCCAGAAAGGTATATGCCATGTCTTCTATCAATCAGTTTTTTCTTTCATATTCCTAGTATGGAGTTTGTTGCTTTTGTTTAATAATTTCACTATTTATTATATTATTGTCCATAAAACCATGTTCATCTGAAAGTTCTTTCGAATATAAGCAACTGGTGCACTAGTTAATTGCAACGTTTAAAGCTTGAAATTTGCTGGCGCCCTTCTAAAAATTAAAGCCATGGGTGTACAAGAGGCATTTAGGCGTTGTTTGTGTTAGAAGGGAGAGAGGGGATTGATGGAATTGTTGTTGTATTGCTTGAGCCTCGTGGGCATATATATAGGAGTACATGATCATCTTGGAGTATAAGGCAAGGTAGAATAATATCCTACGCTATCCTAGCTTTCCTATACAATCACGTTACTCAACATCCCCCGGCAGTCACAACGGTAGCGACGCAGACGGTGAGACTGGAGAAGAATCCGAAGGCAAGCCGACGGACAGATCACATAGACCGGAAAACCAAAAAGTAGACGCCGATCAAAGCGACCGGCGAGAGAGAGAGAAAACCCGGATCAAAGGATCGGGAAAAAGACTCTCTAGGGCAGCCGGCCAACACGGCCGGCGGACGAACCCTAGGTACGGGTGGCGCGGCCCCCGGCGGCGGTCATGGAGGTCGACCGCCCCGGGGGTGGCGCGCAGGTGCGGAAGCGACGGCGGCTAGGGTTTAGGATCGACTTGCGATAGATACCATGTTAGAAGGGAGAGAGGGGATTGATGGAATTGTTGTTGTATTGCTTGAGCCTCGTGGGCATATATATAGGAGTACATGATCATCTTGGAGTATAAGGCAAGGTAGAATAATATCCTACGCTATCCTAGCTTTCCTATACAATCACGTTACTCAACAGTTTGGATAGGTGATATATACAAAACCCGTACTCTAAAAACTAGGAAAACGGTTGAGCCGAACAAAACCTCGTTTGGTTACTAAAACGAATCCACGTATATAGGAAACTAGGAACTGTACAACCCAGGATTTTGGGTTTATAGAAAAACGAGTATTATCCGTTTTTCCACAAACGCGATTGCTACATGCGTGAGCGCAACAGTTTTTTTCTTCATCCGCTCGTTTCTCAACAACTTTGTTAGCGTTTTGTGTTTTGCTGCGGGAGATCCACTCACCGAGAGAATAGGAACGGGCTTATCCAAACAAGGAAGTGTACGTACCAGATTTTACACTATCCCAACCCAAACGTGACTTTCTATATACTGATTATTTCTAAAATCACAACTAAAACTGATTCGGCTAAAATCCAGCTGAAAACTTGTTTTCTATATACCGATCGCTAATCCTCCTTATCCAAACAACGCCTTAGCCTACTTAAATCTGGTGTACAAATCCCGGCCGTGAAACTAGGTATATAAGAATAAAAAATTGTACTACAAGGGAAGCTATGTTTTACATCCGTCCTAAAGTTTTACGTTAAATTCTAACTGTGTTGGGATTTATATATCTACCATGCAGCATGTAGTTACCGGGTAGAGGGATCGAAAATACTACATCTTATTAAAGCCGAGTGTAATTGCTCCCAGGTTTTATGTTATATCATAATCACTTGTTGAAATTCCTTATAGATGATTGGGAAGCTAGACTGTTTTGCTATTGCACCCAAGATTACCATGGCTTATAAGATGAAGAAGATGAGAGGTCAGCTGAGGAAGATCAAAGAGGATCACGAGAGTTTCAAATTCATACATGATAACTCCAGTCTAATTAGTGTGCACCAGTTTCCTGATCCACGGGAAACAACATCAGATGTGATTGAATCACTCATCATAGAGAGAGACAAAGACAGGATGAATGTTCTTTCTTTGTTATCCACAAGCAGCAACAAAGAAGATATCACAATTCTTCCTATCTGTGGGCTTGGAGGCATCGGAAAGACAACATTGGCACAACTGGTCTTCAATGATGCTCAGTTCAAAGAGTATGATCATCGGGTATGGGTCTATGTATCCCAGGTGTTTGACATGAAAAAAATTGGGAACTCCATAATTTCTCAAGTAGAAAAGGGAAGCCAGAATCTAGATACAAGGCAGTTAATAAACCAACACCTTAAACATTTACTTCAAGATAAGAAGACACTAATTGTTTTAGATGACCTATGGGAGACAGATACCTCCCAACTGAATCAACTCAAGCTTATGTTGAATGGAAGCTCCAAGATGAGAGTCTTAGTCACAACACACAGCATAGACATTGCAAGCAAAATTTGTACTGTTGAACCATACATGTTAGATCTCTTGGACAATGACATGTGCTGGAGAATAATCAAGCAAAACAGTGGCTTTGAATCTAGAGCTGATAAAGCGCAAGTTGAACCAATTGGACAGAAGATTGCAAAGAAATGTGGAGGTTTGCCATTGGCAGCTCAAGCACTTGGATTCTTGCTATCCGGAATGGATCTTAGTGACTGGAAAGCAATGTGCAATAGTGATATTTGGGATGAACCATTTTCTGATAGTACAGTGTTACCATCCTTGAAGTTAAGTTACAATACTTTGACACCATATTTGAGGTTATGCTTTGCCTATTGTGGCATCTTTCCTAAAGGTCACAATATAAGTAAAGATGATCTTATCCAGCAATGGATTGCTCTGGGTTTCATCGAGCCATCTAATAATTTTTCGGCCATACAACTTGGCGAGAAGTATGTTAGGCAATTCCTTGGGATGTCTTTCCTTCAGCATTCAAAATTGACCAAGGTGAGTTACTATGGCATACTACCTGTGCAGTATAGAATAAAGAATATTCTTTTTTATTCAATTATCAAATGGCATGCAACAGTTACAGTGCAAAAGCATACATGTTATATATGTTGACAGTTTGGTACATTAATCCATGTATATGTTTTGATAATTGAATAAAAAAGAATATTCTTTATTCTATACAAATGGCATGCAACAACATAATTTACAAAGCATTTTACATGCATCATGTACAAAGACATCTCTTAACAAAACTGAACCACACTTCAAATAAATAGAATGCCGGAACTTAGCCAATTCTAGGGTCTTGCAAATCAACTCCCCATCAGGCTTGCATATTTCTCGCATCTGCGACACCATTGTCTTGCATAGAAATCTCCTTTTCCATTAACTTTGCCTATCTTGCTCATCTGCCGATAAACAAAAGTCAAATAAGGCATACAGGTGCAGAATTAGCACTCTGGTTACCGTGAAAGTGACAATTAAGACTACCTAATTAACAGTCACACTTCCTAAACTTTACACTCGAGTCAACAAAATCAGAATCCTAAAAAGAACTGACTCAGGCCTTTCACGTTTCACAATGATGCCATGCCAGACTATTGCAAACTGAACCGCACCGTACAACCAGGCAAGTACAATCAAATTTTGGTGCTACTGTTATGAAGATAACTAAAACCATTTGTCTATACAGAAATACCCAAAGGAAGATACTCCAGTGTTGATAAATCAGCTTGGCTTGTTGAATACTGTTTGTCTATACAGAAATACCCAATGCAATCCTCTTCTTATTTAAGTTGGGGCGGCGGCG
>NC_041391.1:706173237-706175302 GCF_002162155.2 Triticum dicoccoides
AAGAATAATACCCAATGCAGATGGCTATAGAAGCACGGGCAGGGATGGCGGAGAAGCCCATACGGTGGCGGCGGGCGGCGCAGAGTCGTGACTGGGGACGGCGACTGGCGGTGGGGGATTAATGGGGGACACGCGGCGGCTGGCATCCGGTAACCCTAAACAGAGAGACGGGGGATCCGACATGATTGAGTTGGGACGGGGATCGAGCGTGCGTAGTGACTACTGTTGACACGGCTCGATTCCACCACTATACCTTGAGCAGGGGATCGGCGGCCACCGCTACTGCTCGCACGGCGCTGTTGTTGCTGCTCCCATGGCGCGTTATTCGTGGAGGAAGCCAATGGGGAGATTGGGTCTCCACCGCCACCGCCGCCGGCGCTGTGACTATACGGAGAAGATCGGGTATGGAGATGGTCAAGGACAGAGAGGGTTTGCTCGTGTTCTCCGTTTACTCCGGTAACGCAACCTGTTTACGGCTGGGGTGTGGCGGAATCGGAGTTGAGTCGGGCTGTAATCCATTTGCGCGGTATGCATTACCGGGCCGAGCTAAGCAAACAGGTCTAAGGGTATCAGGTAACGCTGTAATTCCCCTAAAAAAAGGTAACACTTTAATCAGATGACGGCAAAAATTGACCGAACCACACACGTCCTTAAAGTTATGCCATTCCCTTAGTAAATCCCTCCCCCCGCTCTCGGAGAGAATTTGAACTTCAGTTTCCCAGATCTCTAAACACGTCCGCATTTGCACCATAGCCACTTTTGCCACTTACGGCCTGCTGAGTTGAGCATATCAATCTTTTTCTAAAAGGATCATGTCACGTCATTTATATAAATAATGTTATTCTCTTGACAACTTTTGTGGAGAAATTAATGCTATTTTTTGTTTCAGAGACTTGCAAATTTCACCATGCACGATCTGGTGCATGATCTCGCAAGATCGGTTATTACTGAAGAGTTGGTTGTCTTTCATGCTGAAATAGCGAGCGATGCTAGAAGAAAAGAATACTGCCGCTATGTGTCTGTTACAAATTGCAATATTTCAGATTACATCAAGGCGAGGAAGATGTCAACTATTTTCCCACCTAAGTTAAGGGCGATGCATTTTACAGATTGTGAATTCCATGGTGGTACATTTTCATTTCCAAAGTGCTTGCGTGTCTTGGACCTATCTGGATGCTCCATCACAGAGTTTCCAAGCGCTCTAGGACAACTGAAGCAACTTGAGGTTCTTATTGCTCCGAAGCTGCAAGATCGGCAATTTCCCGAGAGTATCACTCAGCTCTCGAAATTACGTTACCTGAACCTCAATGGATCAGATAAAATTTCTGCAATACCAAGCTCGGTTAGCAAACTTAAGTCTCTAGTGCATCTTGACTTGTCTGCTTGTATCAGTGTTGAAGTCATACCAGAGAGCCTCGGGAGCCTAAAAAACCTTCAAACACTTGATCTCTCAGTGTGCAAGAAACTAGAGTCCCTTCCAGAGAGCCTTGGAAGTCTCAACAACCTTCAAACACTCGACCTCTCGCGCTGCAATACACTAGAATCCCTTTGGGGGAGCCTTGAAAGCCTAAAAAACCTTCAAACACTAGACCTCTCAGACTGCTATAGACTAGAGTCCCTTCCAGAGAGCCTTGGAAGCCTCAACAACCTTCAAACACTCAAGCTCTTATGCTGCGTTAACCTAATGTCCCTTCCAGAGACTCTTGGAAACCTCAAAAACCTTCAAAAACTCGACCTCTCAGACTGCTATAAACTAGAGTCCCTTCCGGAGAGCCTTGGAAGAATCGAAAACCTTCAAACACTCGACCTCTCACAGTGCTGGAAACTAGAATCCCTTCCGGAGAGCCTTGGAAGCCTCAAAAACCTTCAAACACTAGACCTCCCAGAATGCCGGAAACTAGAATCCTTTCCAGAGAGCCTTGGAAGCCTCGGAAACCTTCAAACACTAGACCTGTCAGAATGCCTGCAACTAGAATCCCTTCCGGAGAGCCTTGGAAGCCTAAAAAACCTTCAAACACTAGATCTCTCACGCTGCGAGAAACTAGAATCCCTTCCGGAGAGCCTT
>NC_041391.1:706175976-706186119 GCF_002162155.2 Triticum dicoccoides
GACCTCTCAGACTGCTATAAACTAGAATCCCTTCCGGGAGCCTTGGAAGCCTTGAAAACCTTCAAACACTAGATCTCTCAGGCTGCTATACACTAGAATCCCTTCCAGAGAGCCTTGGAAGCCTCAAAAACCTTCAAAAACTCGACCTCTCAGACTGCTATAAACTAGAGTCCCTTCCGAAGAGCCTTGGAAGACTCGAAAACCTTCAAACACTCGACCTCTCACAGTGCTGGAAACTAGAATCCCTTCCGGAGAGCCTTGGAAGCCTCAAAAACCTTCGAACACTCGACCTCTCATACTGCGAGAAACTAGAGTACCTTCCGGAGAGCCTGGCAAACCTGACTGGAAACCTGAAAATCACTAGATGACATTTTCAAGGTTATGGATACAAGAGCATCAAGTCTTTGCCACGGTTTATACAACAACTCACAGGTCCGCGGAATGGTACATTAATGCAGACAACAGTGAAGTGAGGCTGTTGTGTGAACTAGGCTTGCTCGCATCAAAAACATTGTAAGTGTTCTACCAAGCATTATATTACTTAAATGCAGCCTACTAATTAAGCTTTCTTTACACTGCACACAATGTACATCAGTTGCTATTCATCATATGGTGGCTCGGAATTTCAAACAAAACTAAAACGCACGCTAACCGGATGCCGAACCTATCCATTCTACAGGGAACTGCAGAAGCGCACACGCGCCGTGATCAATCAGCTGAAGTGGCGGAGTATGCCTTCTCCAGGAAAGCAAAAAAGCTTCACGGAGCCGTCCAAAGATGAGGTCTAATTAAGCTCTGCACATGGTGACTTGAGTTGCCGGTCATACTCCCATGTTCATTCATAGACTTTAGATACTAGTACCACACCGGAGAAAATGTGCTACTAGACTGGTCGAAAAACTACGTACTACTCCCTCCGTCCCAAAAAACATGTCGCGGGGCTAGTACATTTGATTTTTTGCATTTTAGTCCTTCCACTTTCAAAACTCTAGAAATTAAGCCCCCATCTCCCTCCTCCCGTCGCCCGCGTCGCCACAGCCAGCCGTCTCCAATCGCCACGGCCAGCCGCCGCAGTTCCTGAGACACCGACAAGCCCACCCACGAACAAGACCTCCGCTGCCCACGAGGAGGATCTCCGCCGCCCGCCCACGAGGACTCCGCCGCCCGCCGAGGAGGAGGATCTCCGCCGCCCGCCCAGGAGGAGGATCTCCGCCGGCCACCGACGAGCGGGTCCTCCGGCGCCCACCGACGAGCGGGTCCTCCGGCACCCACCGACGGGCGGGTCCTCCGGCGCCCACCGACGAGCGGCCTCCACCACCGACCGCCGCCGCGCTGGTCCACTCCGCCCACGACTCCGCCGCTCACTGCCGCCGCGGTGGTCGCCGTGCTGGTCCACTTTGGCTCGCCGGCTGGTTGAGGTGGTGGTGGCGGGCGACGCCTCTGCTGCCGACGCCCTCCGATCCCCGCCCCCGACCCCCGAGGCCTCCGGCTCTACCTCTGCTACTCTGCTTTGATCCTGCAGCTGATACAGAGTGAAATTGATCCGCAGCTCGCTTGTCAGTGCTCCTTTGTTGATACAGAGTGAAATTGATCCGCAGCTCGATATTCGTGTTGACCAGCAGCAGCAGAGCTCTAGTAGCAGCTGCCCTGTGCTCCTCTGGCCTGCTCCTTGTGTTGCCGCCAGAGCTCGTGTTCCTAAGGAAGGAAGAAGGTAAAATTCAGTTTAAATGTCAGGTTTCAGTAAAATTTACTGTCAATTTTCATGGTGAAACTGGTAGTCATGGTGAAACTGTTATGTCAATGAGCATATGCAGTCACTAATCATATGCAAATTTGGAGTACTGCTGGAATTACTCTAGTTTGGAGTACTCTAGAAATCAAATTTGGAGTACTGCTGGAACATGTTTGCACTTTTTGTTTAATCTCTCTGCAGGACATGTGTAGGCAAGTGCCCTGTTTTACTCACTGTCAAAAAGTGCCCTATTTTACTCACTGCAAAGCAAGTAATCCTTCTGCCCTGTTTTACTCACTAGAGCAGATCTTCTCAGCTGAGGTCCCAAAGAATACTCAGCATGGATGTTCTGCTGCCATGACCTGTGTTTGCAAATGTTTCAGTAAACATGATACTCCCTAGAACTCAGTTAAACTACTACACAAAAAAATCAGTTATGAGCCTATCTGTGTAAATACATTCACAGGAATCTAGCTCACCTTGTGGGAAAATCTAGCCAACCTTGAGTAAAATCCACACCAAAAGAAGCAAGCAAGCAAGAAAGGATCAAGACATGGTCAAAATTCAGTTAAGATTCAGTTAAGATACATACAGTAAAATCTAAGTTGGATATTGACACAGTACAACTGAGTTGATCCAGACTCAAATCTGGGTTTTTAAATGCAAAATATGGATGAACATTGGTGATTACCACTACACTACATCCAATTGTATTGTGTTTAGAGCAAAGTGTTTGGCTACAAAAAATGGCTTATGGTTATGGTTAGAGCGAAGTGTTTGGCTGCCATGGCAGCATTTCTTGTTTGGCTACCGTGGCAACCAAACTAGAAATGGTGCCATGGCACCTATTTCTTGTTTGACTTGCATACTCATTTTGTGTGTGTATATTCTTGTTATGGTACCATGGTGTACTCATCTTTTGTCATTGATGGCAGGAAACATAACTATGGATTTGAACTTGATGCCTCAAAAGGAAGAACATGAAACTATTGATTTGAACTTGATGCCTCAAGAGGAAGACGATGAAGGCATTAATTTGAATTGGGTCCCTGGAGAGGAGGAACCTCAAGTGGCAGAGAATGGAGATATGGATTTGAACTTGATGCCTCAAGAGGAAGACGATGAAGCTATGAATTGGATGCCTCAAGAAGATGAAGCTCAAGAGAATGAAGCTCAAGAGGAAGAGGATGAAGTTATGAATTGGATACTTCAAGAGAAAAGAAGAGAATTGTCAGATAAGGAGAGCATGGTGTTTACTTTGCCTTGCTGGTAATCGAGCTCAGAGATGGGTCTGTTCAACCAGACGACAAGCTGCTAGTCTCAAACCTGTTGGACATAAGTGTACGATCTGTTGAAAGAATCTGGGAAGAAGCCAAAAAGCAAAATGCCGATGGCAAAGAAGTAGATGTCTCAAGCAAGAAGCCAGGAAGGTCTGGCCAAAAGAGAAAGGAGCTGGATCTAGAGAGGACCTCAACAATCCCACTAAATAAAAGAAGGACAATTCGATCTCTAGCACGGTCTCTAGGTGTGGCCCGATCGACCCTACATAAGAGGTTCCAGCTGAATGAGCTCAACCGCATCACAAGCACCGTGAAGCCTCACCTCAAGCTAGAGAACAAGCTTGCGAGATTGAAATTTTGTATGTCCATGGTCGATGACAATTCAATCTCAACTTCTCGGGCTATGTTTAAACCAATGACGAATATGGTTCACATCAATGAGAAGTGGTTTGACATGACGAGAGTGAAGAATAGTTACTATGTACTTCCAGGAGAACCTGAGCCGAAGCGCACCGTGTCAAACACTCACAGCATTGGGAAGGTGATGTTCTTAACAGCTGTTGCCAAGCATCGATATAACAATGAGGGGGAGCTAACATTCGACAGGAAGATTGGCATTTGGGCATTCGTTGAAGAGACCGAGACGAAGCGGACAAGTCATAACAGAACAAAGGGAACAAAAGTGTTGACATCAGTGAAAGTAACTAGACCTGTGTGCAGAGATTATCTAATCAATAAGGTTATCCCGACAATTCAGGACAAGTGGCCTGACGATGACGAGGGAGCAACAATATTCATCCAACAGGATAATGCAAAGCCCCATGTCCTTCCCAATGATGTAGCTTTTCGAGAAGCTGTGGAACAAACTGATCTTGACATCCGATTGCTACAACAGCCCCCAAATAGCCCTGAGTTAAATTGTTTGGACCTCTGCTTCCATACCTCTCTCCAGTCTCTAACCGACTGCAGGTCACCCACAAACATCCAGGAACTGGTACAGGGTGTGGAAGAGGAATTCGAGAACTACGATCCCGACAAGTTGCACAGAAGCTTTATCACATTAGAAGCAGTTATGTTTGAAGTTATGAAAGACAAAGGAGGAAATCAATATAAGTTGCCACACTTGCACAAGGATCGCATTCGGAATGCTGGCAGGGAAATCATCAGTGTATATTGCGACAGTCGGGTAGTTGTTGATACTAGGGCCATTATAGAAGAAATGGAAATTGCAATAGGAAAAGAAAATGAAAGGAAAGAATTGGCTAAAGAAGGGAAAAGAAAGAAAAGTAAAGGGAAGGGAAAGGAAGAAGTGGCCAGAGAAAGAATGTAGTCAAGAGGGGGCAAAGAGGCCCTTATGTCATGTAGTCAGGTGCTCCTTGTGTATGTCTTGTGTAATCTTGTGTCAAGAGGGGACAAAGATGCCCTTATGTCATGCCCTTGTGTATGCCTTGTCTAATCCTTGTATATCAACTCCTTGTTGGAATTTATTAGAATTATCTGGGTTATTTGGATTAATTGAATTATCTAGGTTATTTGAATTAATTTGGGTTATTTGGATTTATTTGAATTATTTGAATTGATTTGGATTAATTCTAGTTATTTGAATTAATTTGGGTTAGTGGGCTGAAATTTTTGCTTGACAACTACAGCAACTAATGAGGCAAGCAAGGCCTTTGCTAATCCCATATCATCAGATGATATGGTATGAGATTATCTCCTACTGCAATTGCAATCTAGCTTCAGTAAAAAATCAAGAGTCCCTTGTATGGAGTTAACTGAAGACTGAACATGTTCTAAAGTTTTGAAATAAGAGGTCCATTTAGCATGGAACAAATAAAAGGACAGTGGATGACAAGAATCTAGAATATCACATGGGATGGATCAGCTAAAATAAGAAAGACCATCTCAAGAATAGTCACAAGGAGTACTGCTGTATATTCTAATTTACTGAAATTATTGGCATAACAAAAACAGATATGCAGTGGACATGTTTGGTACGACTGCAAAACAGAGATTGAATAATTTCAGTGTCAGTGCCATTACATGGTAGAGAGAGAAGAGTGAGTGAGCATGACTATATACTGCAACTGCAAAACTCCTATTGGCACTGCTGCTGCTTGACACATCCATCAAGATGGCCTAGTAAGTGGATCTAGAGTAAATAAATTTGAGAACACATTTTCTTCAGTCCCTCACTGACAACACATTTTTTTTGGATGCATTCAACTTGAACATGGAGTATTTTCAGCAAAAAAAACTTGAGTATGATAGCAAAAACATTTAGTCTGTAATTCAACAGTTGAAAATGCAGTTGTTTAGTGCAGTTGAAAATGTAGCAATTCAGACCCACGCTGGGATCTTGAGAAGAGAGGTTCAGACCCACGCTGTAGATGATCAGAACTGGAGGACTTGGAGATGATCCACTGGACAACAGTGGAGAAAATTTGTAGCCACCGCCTCGATGATCCATGCCAGTTAACTAAAGAAACAACACACATCAGTTACAAACTGCAACAAACCAAGAGCACATTATAGATAAATCATCATTCCATGGATGAATATGGCAATTGATACATGTGCTATGGAGCCGAGAACCATGGTGAGATCATTGAGCACCTCTTATCTGAAGAAGCAACACCAGCACTTATCTGAAGCACTTACCTTGCTACAGCCTTGCCGGATGTCGGCGACCTCGAGCGCCGCCCTCCTCCCTTCCGCGCTGTGCCTCCCCGCGCTACCACCGGAGGGACCAACTCCGACGGCCCCGGCGCCCGTGCCAAGCTGCCGTCAGGTCCTGCGTCGCCATCCAAGACCCCGCCGGCATCCCCTGCTTCTGTTGCGCGGGAACGACACATCGAGTGCCCGCCTACAGCCAAGCCGCCAAGGCCCTGCTCTGCCGTCCACCACTCCGTCGGCCCTGCCTCCATGGCCTTGCTGCTGCTGCCATACCTCAACTCCTTCTCCAACGAGCCCCGTGGCCGGTCTGCACCGCCCTTGCCGGACTCCATCCCTGCTCCGCCGCCACCACGCTCGACCCCAAGACATGAGGTTGTTGGTGGTTGTCCGGATCCAGCGCCTCCGGGCTCGCCGACGCCGGTTCCGACATAGTCGGAGCATAGCGCGGCGGTAGCTGGGGAAATCGAACATTTTTATGATGAAGGGGGGAGCTTGGGGAGGCAGGCGAGTGGCAGCTGCGGCGGTGGAGCAGGAGGCAGCTGCAGCAGGGGAGCAGGGGAGCGGGAGAGCTGCGGTGGCGGGGACAGGGCAGCTGCGGCGGCGTGGAGGAGCGAAGCTACGGCGGCGGGGAGCAGCGGAGTTGGGGATTCTGTCGGAGGAGCAAGACGAGGAGCGTGGGTTCGGTCGGGAGAAACTGGAGGTTTTTTTTGCAAAACTTCCATCGCGACATGTTTTTCGGGACGGAGGGAGTACTATATATGGTGTGGCAGTTGTGCCGTGAGCATTCAAAACTGAAGGAACGCTCGCCAGTTTCCGTGAACTAATGCTTCCATAATAATCACGTCACGTGTGTAAAGCTAAGGGTCTGTTTGGTTCCAAATAAGTCACCAACTTATAAGTCGAAAAGTGAAAAAAATGACTTATTTTGCCAAATGGACCTGACTTATAAGTCACCCCAACTTATAAGTCATAAGTTGCTCCACCCCAACTTAAAACTTGTAAGTCACCCCCTTTTTACGTGGGTCCCACAACCTGCATGGTGTTGATTGGTGTGGGAATGTGTGTCAGGTAACTTATAAGTCAGGTGACAACCAAACAGGCGTGACTTATAAGTCACTGGTTTTAAGTCACCTTATTGGAACCAAACAGGCCCTAAGCTGGAGCGAGAGGTACTAATCGCATGCAATTAAAGCTGGAGTGATGAAAAGGTCGTTGGGTGCTTTCCTTTGGTTCATTCCCTGCTGGTGCATATTGTGGTGTCTCCGCTTTGCTTGGTCAGCGTTAGGCGGCGGTTTCTTCACTGGGTGGGACTTTTTTTTGCTTCCCTCGCATGCTTGGAGAATACTTGTCGGGCGACGACCTCGACCAATGTAATTGGTGTCTGTTGGCATGTACTAGAATCTGTTGACGCCATCTTCACCGAGTACCAGAAGGGCTCCGTGCTGTTGGAGGCCCGCCCGGAAAGGGGTGGGGTGCGTACCTGTATGTAGAACGAATATGCTCTCCCTCATCTCCCCCGCGGCCGAGCGGCAAATATGTGTTGACTTTGGCACTTTTCAACGAGAACTAGTCCTGGTGTTTGCATTTATTTTTGATTTATTTCAGAATTTCCGGCGATGCGCGTTCAGTTAAAGGAGATATTTTTGTCGACAACGAGGCATCTATGATGACTTCGTAAAATCTCAAGATGATATATCGGCTCAGTCTCTCGAAGGTGTTCATAGAGATAGGGTGTGCGTGTATACGTTCATAGGGGTGAGTGTATGCGCGTATATATGGGTGCGCTTGCGTCTGTACTGATGTTAAAAAAAACACAATAACTAGTCTTCTCTGTACTATAAGCTGAGGATTAAGTACTACTCCCTCCGTTGCTAAATATTTGTCTTTTTTAAAGATTTCAACAAGTGACTACATACAGAGCAAAATGAATGAATCTACACTGTAAAATATGTCTATATACATCCGTATGTGGTAACCATTTGAAACCTTTAGAAAGACAAATATTTAGGAACGAAGGGAGTATGTAACATGGATTGACTCCCCTCACCCACCCGCCCGCGATCTCGTCGTTTCGTCCCTCTCCCGTCCGTCCGGCTTGGTGGCCTGCCTGCTGCTCTTCCGTCCGTCTGTGCATGCTGGGATCGGTCGGCCAGGTACGTACGCGATTGACTCCCCGCAACTCAAAAATCAAGATAAGAACATTTCGTGTTTTAGGGCCCGTTGGAAAATCTCTTTGGTTTGCCACTTTTTGCCGAAGTCCAAATATCCATTATGCCACCGGTAAGTAGTTCTGTTCAGCACCGGTCCATATGCTGCGGTGAGAACCATCAAACGGATTGCTTGTAGAATACTTCATTCTTGGTTATCAATGTCTATCGCCACATGATAGCCTTCAAACAGAATAATATTAGATGCACAAGCATCTCTGTAGTCCTTTATATAAAGCATAATGAAACCACATGAGAAAGCCCTTGCAAACTATATGGATTGGTGCCCATTGTCATCAATGTTTATTGCCACCCTGACATCTTTAACTAGGAAAGACGGTGCAAAAACATTCTCAACCGCTGGCAAATGATCGTCTGTTCAAAACAAGGTTCTCCAGCCTCCCACCCTTCGTTTTCCTTGGGATATATCAAATACATCAGATACATTCCGGTCAGTGTGTGTCTTTGCTCCTTCTGAAGAATCAGCAACTGCATATTAAGGAGATGATATGAATCCATTGTTGGACACTAGTAGAAAAGGGGGCAAAGGTTCAGGCCGGGTAAGCCCATTAGTCCCGGTTCAGACCAGAACCGGACCAATAGGGGCATTAGATCCGGTTCGTAAGCCCAGGGGGCCGGCCGGGCCTCGTGGGCCATTGGTCCCGGTTCGTCTGGACCTTTTGGTCCCGGTTGGTGGGACGAACCGGGGCCAATAGGCCTGTCTCCTGGCCCACCACCATTGGTCCCGGTTGGTGGTCTGAACCGGGACCAAAGGCCGCCCTTTAGCCTCGGTTCATGCCACCGACCAGGACTAAAGGGTTGGTCCTCGTTTAGCCCAAGTTTAGTCCCACCTCGCCAACTGAAGGGCGCTCAGACCGGTTTATAAGTCCGTCCCTCTCTGCCTTGTTGAGCTCCTCTCAAAGTGAAAATAGATGCCCCTATACAGGAAATTTGACCTAAATTCATATTGAATTCTCTGAATTTCATAGAAATTTATTATGAATTTAGGTTCAATTTTCTCTATAGGCGCATCTATGTTCACTTTTTTTAGTAAAGTTAATAACAAACTTGTGATTCACACAAATTTCAAAGAATTCAAATTTTAACTTTGTTGTAAGTAGAAACAAAGTAAAATAAATAAAGCAACAAAGAAAAAAAAAGTGTTTTCAAATTTGAAAACTAATGACACTAACAGAAAGTTTATAATTTTTCTAAAACTAAAAGCAAAAAGAATTAAAAAATAAAGCAAAAAAATAAAATAATGCAGAAAACAAAACAAAAAACCCACGTTTGCATCAATAGAGAACCTTTTCCTCCGTATGAATCTATATTATTCCATTCCAATTTCTTCCCGAAACTTTCCAAGAAAAATCCCGAATTGGATCCAAAATTGACGGTGTAATGTGAGCTTATCCATGCGGTTAGGCACTCTTCAAATAGGAATCCATTTTCTAACTGTCTTCGTGCTTTGGTGAGCCGTCTGAGATCTTTTCGATGACCTATGTTGTGTTGAAGGAATATCTATATGTTCCGATCGATTGCATAAGACCCGCAGTAGCAATAGAACGGGGAAAGTATACAGAAAAGAAAGTTCTTTTCAATTTCAAAAATAAATAATGCAGAAAACAAAACAAAAAACTGGAAAATAATAATAATAGCAACAATAAGTTTTTTTGTTGTAAGTAAAAACAAAATAAAATAAATAAAGCAACAAAGAAAACAAAAAAAAGTGCCACCTTCCGGGCCCCCACGTCCTGAATACGACTAGAAACCCAACCTGGCCAGGATTCAGGCCCGCGGAAGGCCCAGTAGGACCATCAAGCATAGCAGTGATAATTAGGCTCGTAAGCCTGCAAAGGAGAGGAGCTCGAGAGGGGTGCGGCAGTGGGGCTTATAAACCACTGCGCACCCCTCTCAACTAGCAAGGTGGGACTAAACTTTCGACGCGGGCGCAGCAGCACAAGGCCTTTGGTCCCGGTTGGTGGCACCAACCGGGACCAAAGGGGGGCATTGATATCGGTTCGTGGCACCAACCGGGACTAATGCCCCCCTTTAGTCCCGGTTGGTGCTAGAAACCGGGACCAAAGGCGGCCTTTGGTCCCGGTTGGTGCCACCAACCGGGACTAAAGGGGTATTGGTCCCGGTTGATGCCACGAACCGGAACCAATGCCTTTGCTATATAAGCTAAGACTTGGGAAATTCCCCCACCCCCCACCCGCCATTCTTCTCTATGCGCCGCCAGGCTGCT